>NC_092793.1:27546670-27849700 GCF_918797505.1 Bemisia tabaci
AACCTTCCAGTTTCTCCGGTACTGCATCGCAGGGTCAAAATGAGCCGATCGAAATCGGACATCGATGCGACAGTCGAGAGATAAGAATCAGAATCGATACGTGCCTCCACCTTTTGATCAACATAAACCGCGGATATAGAAATCCAAAGAGACTTATTCCTTACTCTTTTCCTCGATCTATAGTAATCCAGGAAGAAAGGCGCGTTTTACTTTGGATTGGCAACCCCCAACAGACCCATCGATGTCCTGTTTCGATCGGCTCATTTTGATCGTGAAAGCACGCGCAGCCATGAGGAACCTATAGCTCCTATAGGATCAATTGCTAAAACTCGCTTTCGTAGACGCCGTGGAGCTTGTTTAATGGCAGACGATACTTACATACAGATAATTCAACATTACAGTAAATGAGGTTGCATTCCCTCGTGTTACACTGAATTTTACTCAAATTACATGGTTTAGCGAGTTTTCTCAGTTTTATAACCTATTTTGTGCATGATATCTGGAAAGGAAAAAAAGGGGGGAAAAATCGATTTACAGGAACTCCACTATGGCAGGGATGGTAATAATTACATTAGGTGACAACCGTTAAAGGTCGGCATCTTCTCCCAGCCTGAGTTGCTGCCATTTTTATGTAATGATTTTTATCATCGTTTCTTTTCTTTTTATCTCAAATAATCTTCTCTTCTTACATATAAAAGTGGTCTATGCTACTGGACCGGATATCTCAGGAGAATTCGAAACAGATTCTGCGTCGAGCAGGTGTATCGTGAAGGTATTAAAAATCATCCAGACATACCAACTCATCTCCCCCCCCCCCCCCCCCCCCCAATAATGTGACCGAAAAGGTCTCCTTGCATAGCTGTCCACAAGTGCTCCATGAAAAATGAAAGTTTTCGATAAGCATCATTCATGGCAATACCCTGAGAGGCATTTTTTTTTTCAAAAGTTTTCTCCAGTGTAATGTTTCATACTGCATAGACAGCATGAACAAACACTCATATTTCCCACTTTGTTGAACCGTGTCAACCCATCAGTCCCTCACCTTACGTGAGCCTCTCGTGTTTTCAATTCATATTAAGCCGTTATACTGTATTTTTTCTTCATATTTTTCATTTGAGTGGCTGTTATTTTTTTGCGTCTACTTGGCACTAATTTGTGTTTTTCTGTTTCAATTTGTTTTAGGTGAGTACTCAAGAGTTCATATCAAGCATTCTAAGTGGAGGTAAAGCATTCATTTACAATATAATTTCTCATCCCTAAATAAGTCACAGTCACAGAGCGAGGAGCACACTTATATGCCCTTCTTTGCTCAGCTTTGGTAACATGCTTTCTATTAACTTTGACAAGTTTAACCTTAAACTTGTCAAAAGAATTTGCTCAAACGTTCTCTCGTAATTGAATTGTCCCGGTTTTGACAATAGCTAATGTGGGTTGGCTCCTTTCAACTAAACACGGTCCAGATGATTTCGAAAAATTCTAAGCGTGAAAATAGTTGTTTAATTATGTCCTTAGCGTTGAATTTTAACGCGCAAACTGAAAAAAAACACTCCGCCGCGTACTTACGGGCTACATAGACGCACCGTCCGCGTTCCGGGCTCAGAGGCTGAAAGTTCCGGGCGAAGCATCCGGAGCGGTCGAAGCTACGGCTACAGCACCTGGCACTTTTGACCTCTGAGCACGGAACGAACGGTATGTCTATATACTGCCGTGCTAAGTAAAAACGCCTTATGAACCTTCAGGCGTTGCCAATTTGTCTTTGGTAAATCACGAATTTTCGGGAAAATTTGAAAATACTTTTCCTCCAATTTTTCGGATAATCCTGTTCGCAATTTCACCTAAGGTTTTAGGAAAATTCAAGGAAAAATATTCATATCTTTCTTCAAAAACAACAATTTTCCGAGAGGAGATTTGGCAACTCTCGAATGTTCATACGGCGTTCTTCCTAAGCACGGCAGTATAGCCCGTAACGTTTTTTTCAGTGAAGGAGTAAAACTTCACACCTCGTTATTTCGTCACCTTCCGGTCGAAGTATCGCAAGCGCCATGCGACGTTTCAAAATTTCCACCGTAATTTTATTTTTTTACAGAGAAATTTTTCAACGAAGCTGTCCGAAAATTTCACTGAATTTTCTTTGCACTGCCGATAAAATTCAGTGAAATTTTCAAATAGATTCAACCAACGATTTCTCCGTAAAAAAATAAAATCGCGGAGGAAATTTTGAAACGTCGCTTGGCGCTTGTGATACTTTGCCCGGAAGGTGACGATTTCGGTTTGAACTTGATGCGGCTGGCGCGTCTCCTATTTCGGTCCATTTTTTACCCTGTTCAGCGATGTCCCGCGAATTGGATTCCCGGCCAGATTTGCAGTGACGCGACGTCTACGCAGTTGCATTTGCATGCCCACCTGGAGCTCATGGCCGGATTAGGGTTCGTTTGGCATTCGTTCCGTCGACGGCTACGGCGTCCGCGTCGTCGCGTCTCGTTGGGATTCCGTGACGTCAGCCGCCCGAGCGAGACTCGACTCGGCTCCGAATCCAAAGCCAAGTTCAGTGCGACAGGAATCCATTGGTTTCTCGGAAACGAGTGAATCACTTTTTTCCAGGCTCCCGAGTTGAGCGCGCGGCTATCGCCATCCCAGAATGGACTTGTTTTTTGGCCGTGAACTTTGCTCGGGTGGGCTAAGTCGCGGATTTGCCGTGTCCCGTTCTGCCGTTCAACGCAAAAACGCCGTAAACGCCATTTTAAATTTTTTGAAAATATATTGAAAATCATAGCGAAAAAACTTGTTTACTTCGGGACAACGTTTTTACAAAATTGTTTCTCAAACGCTATCAAGAACTTAACCTGAACGTTTAAGGTGCATAGCCAAAACCGTTTTTTTAATAAAATGCGGGAAAATCCTGATGGATGTACGGCGTTCTTGCTTAGCATGGCAACGTAATCGGGAGCCCGTGCACTGCCGTGCTAAGGAAGAACGCCGTATGAACCATATCTAAAATATCTGAAAAGTTTAAAGAAAATTATGAATAATTTTTCTAGAAAATACGTGTTTTATGCGGAGAAATTTGGCAACTCTCGAATGTTCATACGGTGTTTTTCCGTAGCACGGCAATATAGAAAAACGTCTTATGAACTATAAGGAGTTGCTAAATTTCCTCCGATAAAATGTTTACTTTTGAAGAGAAAAATGCGTAATTTCTCTTGAAATTTTCAGATGATTTAGATCTGATTGTGAATGAAATTCTCGAAATTTGGAAGAAAAATGTACATTGGTTTCCTTGAAAACCCGTATTCTATCAAAGGAAATTCAGCAACGTCTGAAGGCTCATACGGCGTTTTTCCTTAACAAGGCAGTGCAAGGGCTGGGTCGCTCGAGTCCTTGAGACCGCTCTCCACGCTCTGATTCACGCGTTGAACGAGGTTTATTTTTCAGCGCAGGGCAGGCCGGTGAAAATATGCACAAAGCTGTCTGTATAGTGTCCATTGGGGCGGAACACGCGTATTCAACTGTTGGAATTGTGGATTTGAACATCCTGTAGTTCACTGTTCTTTTCAAAGTTCTTGAGTTGGGCCCCCACCCTTTCCCTGAATTTTCGAGCTCTTGAATGGCCTTAACTTGTGGCAAACATGGGCGGCTCAAGGCACTTTGACCCGAGATTGGTCTGATCTCCCACCTCCCGAATATTTCAGAAATCAATTCGAAAAAGTGGAATCAAAACTAATTTTTTTTTAGCGACATTTTTTTTAAATTAGAAAATTGGAAGTTAAATTGGACATTTGTCATTTTGTGTCGGTCGTTCCAGAAGGTTTTCATTTTTCGATAATATTTTAATGAAAAAAATTGTCGAGAAAAGCACTAAGCCGAAATTTATGTCCCCTAAATTGGATTTGCTGTATATCGAGCATTGCAACTCTTGACGGCAATCGTTAGTTGCTCAGGTGGAACAGAAATAGAGTCCAGAGAAACTAACAGTCCCAGATTACGCTGCAAGGGAGATCGGAAGTCGAAGTCGGAAGTACCAGGAATTGTGATATTACAGGATCTTGCATTCGGTTTCCCATGCTTCGCAGTCACTGATTAAGAAATGGAATAGAATTCGCTTTACGTTCGTTTATCGCCAGCTCAGTTCGCTTATCGTTCGTTTTTCGACTGCGAATTGCCCAAGAGACGGCGCACAATCATTCCGTTCATCGTCTCTTGTTTTGCACACCGCTGTAATGCTCCAATTTTTCGCAATTTCGCGTTGTCCCCATATTGTGGCAGTAGGACGACTTCTCGACCACTGCCGCCAGTTACCTCAGATGTGAATAAAAAAATGCCCATGAAAAAACGGAAGGGATCATCACATCGTGCTGTATTCACTCGGGAGAGGCGTCGGAGTTCTCGCTTTCATTGATCTTACTACATTGTTAAATTCTAAGCTCTAAAATTGTAAATTTTCATCTAATTTCCTTGACTATGTCGCGTCAACCTAAAGTGCACCAATCATTCGTTTCGTTAGCACGTCAATTTCTTTGATTAGTGTCATTTTCCGGTTTGACATTTCTTCTCTTCTCAGGTGAAGGAACGTATCCCCACTCCAAGGTCGCAAAATTGGCTCAAACAGTTCAATTTTTTCACAAGAGTGTACCTGTGAAATTTTTGTTCAAAATTTGTCTGATCAGGAGAAGAATCAGTGACATTTTCAATTGGAGATGCTCAAGATTCTCTTGGTAAAAATGCAATTTGTGAGGGGAATTCTGGCAGCATTGAAATGAAGTTAAGTGTTTTCGTGAGCGAAACGACAATGTGAGCTTTCTTCTCGCTCCCTAGCACTGCAAGCACTCAATGCAACGGTTGTGTGAAAATTACCACCGTGTTTGTTTATTTAAGGCCGGCAGAGCACCTCAAGAGCCTGATTTTCGCGATCAATCAAAACCGCTGCTCTCAAATGGCCACACTCCTATGCTAGTCAAGGTAGATTTACACAGGTATGGACAGAACTTAACAACTGGCCTCTGATTAGCTCCCCAGCGGCCCCTTAACGTCAGCCATTTTGAATGTTTTGATTATTTTGATTTATTATGTTCGGTTTATCGTTTGTCAAAATTTTGTGGGATTTTTTGCACAATTTTGATAATGCGATATTAATTTTAAAGTTCAAACGCACAAACGTTTGAATGTTAATTTGATTGTAATTTAATTAAAAAACGGGCCCCTTAACCTACGTCACGTAGTCATGTGACACGTACTGAGGCTCATGGGAAATTTTCAACTTTTCCATACCTGTGTAAATCTACCTTGTATGCTAGTATCTGAATCTGACTTTTTATTGGCGACTTTTGCATCGAATAAATGTCTTGCTGCTCCAGCGGAAACGACACCTTTGATGACGTCACGCGAATGCGGTGAATGATAGAAGCTATAAGGCCGGACCGGAGCCGCACGGTGGATCGAGTCAATGGTAGAGGTCGGTCATGGGCGACGAAAAAAAAAGTCTGATTTTAAATATTTTTTCTTGGTTTTCTAGTAGTTAAGCTTCCAAAATGAATGTATCCACGGTTCTAGGATCTTTGAACCCTTCCGCTTTGACATGCGGGTTGCCTAAAGCTGACATTGCAGGTGGTATCAAATTTGCCGTCTAATTCTCAAGGTTTTATTTCGCTTTTGCATGAGTTCTGTGGCAGATAAATCAAAATTTCAATTAAACATGCTTATTCTCCTCCCTTTAAGGAACATTTTGGTATATCATTAATGTGCATTGGCATATTTTTAGGAGGACCAAAACCACCTCCAAAGCTTGCTTTCAAAAAAAACGCCCAAAAAAATGTTAAAATAGCTCGATAAAAAAATGTCCACAAGTGTCCGCAAAATCCTTTGTTGGGTTGCCTCCTGTACACTATCAGGAATGATATTATGTAATAATTAGCCGCTAATATCCGCTAATCTGCGAAAACGGTCCATTTGAATGATAGGAAGTCGCGCCTGCTGGGAATCCGATCTTGCTCTATTGTCACCAAAAAAATCGTGCATCACACCATATCCTTCAATCTCGATAATTTTTCTACTGATCACTGATTTTGGCTTATTTGTTGATATTTTTGGACGAGACATTAACCTTCTGTTAGTCTTTGAAGCTGATTCGATCAGCGTTATACTGTGCGATAAAGTTTAAGGTGTACGTTTTGCGCATTGTATATTTCACAAGTCCCGTTTCTTGCAAAATGTCTTCAACATACCTAGAACTCTTTCATGAGCTCCATACAAATACAATTTCAACTCCCCCCCCCCCTTGGAGGATGGCAATACTTTCTCTACCCTAGGGTAGCGAGAAAGTAAAAACTGGTTGTGGGTTGAAAAAGAAGAAATACAAGAAATTTCTTCAGGAGACAATAGTCCTTCTCAGAGGTTCTTCAAGGGATCAGAACTTGCATGAAAAGTAAATTTCCTCCTATTTTAATATGTATTCAATAAATATGTTTCAAACTTCACTCCAAACATCGAGGAACAAAATGAAATAATGGAAGATAATATAATTTTTTTTTCTCTGCACTTTCAATTTTTTTATCTGGTGATAAGTACCTATAATAATTTTCTAGGATGACTCGATAAAAAAAAGCTACAGTATATACGTCTCTTTTTTATTTCTTTAATATATTGATCTATTTTTTGAAATATGCATATTTGTTGAATAACTGAAAGAGTAGAGAGTTCATAAAAATGAAAACGTCTATTGACTGGCTGGAGGAAAAGAGAAGAAAAATGAACATTATCAGAATGTTCCGTATATGTGTCAGTATGCAATTGCGAGAAACCAATTAACATGGACAAAAAACGATGTTAGCAGAAATTGAAAGAAATATGGCAACCTTCGTGGTGAGGGGGCTGTAAAGCCGTCCTCCCTTACTCCTCAAGTAATGTCCTTGAGTCAAGTTCTGCAAAATTATTCTTTACGTAAGATGCTTACGGTCCCATTCGCCGAAAGTAACGTGATAAAACAGCTATCGAGGATCCCATTTTCAATAGTTATGAAAAAGTGTGTCAAACTCGTATTAAAACTCGTTATTCGGCTGAAAAATGATCAAAAATGGAATCTACGACGAAAAATACATTAAATGAGTGTAATTTGATCTATTCTAAGGGTGGGAAATCTCCGTAATCAGAGAAAATAAGACGCGTGATGCGCGATGACCGACCCCTCCCATTGACTCGATCCACCGTGAGCCGTGGCGAAGGAGCCTGTGCAACCTGCGCTTGCGGCAATGGTGCGGCGCGGCGGCCCACCATGCCATGCCACCACGCGTCGGAGACAGCACGTTGGCTCCGAGCTCACGTCAGCGTCGGGAATTTCTTCACGATACGCGGGACGGCATCCCATCGGCAGGGTTGCCGCTTTGCACAGAATAAACCCCTACCGCTGAGAAACACCAAGTGCGAAAATGGAGTTCGAGAAAGTGAGCCGTGCAGCCTTCGAGCGGAAAATCCAATCGGACAAATCCTCTGTTGGTCTTCCAATTGTCAACAATGATCCTATATAATTTTAAATCGATGATTTTTATTTTCGAGGATGTAAAAGGGCTTTTTTTATTTCATGCTGCACAAGACAGCTGTGACTGTCACGTTTTGTTCACTTGCGTTTCTATGTCCAGACGCCCAACAAACAAATTTTAAGGCCAGAAATTGGAAGGAAAGGGTAAAGCCTGTCTCAGATAACCCCTAGCGGAGTAGGGAATTCTGTTCCCTATTCCGGGCATATTCTACAATTTCACTCAAGACAGCAGTAAGTACAGCGCTTTTGTTGAATGATGTGGACTTACTGACGTTTCATCAAAAATGACGTCGTAATCTCCCTTTTTTTACAAATAATACGAATTTTGCAGTTCCAACGGAATCAATGAGTTCAGTTCAATAGGTGACCGAAATTTGAAGAAAACTTGGTCTGAATTTTTGGGGTTGGATACTGTAATCTGTGAGTTTGGAGATGGAGAAGTGAAGGAGTCTCGGAACACTAGGAACGGTTTAAGTCCCTTTATACTGAGAGTCAAGACAATGTGAATCCATTTCTGATTGGTTCCCGTATTTTAGGCCTTCACCGTGTCACACACGGGAATAAAGATTACATTTTCACCGATTGCAAAGATTATAATCTGGAATGGACCTGGGAATTACGGGTTAGGCAAGGAACAAACGGAATGAGAGAAGGAACGGAGGAAGGAATTTGAGAATGGGCCGATCAAGGATTACGTAAAACGTCCAATTTCTGTAATCTTTATTCCCGTTTGTGACTCCATGAGGGGTGTTGTCTTGACTCTCAGTATTAAGGGACTCTAGGAACGGTCACCGCGAAAGGACAAGCGACAACGCGGCGGATCGGGCAGAGAAGCCAAAGCCGTGCGCCGCGCGCGCGGGGTGCGGTTGTGGCAACGGGTGGGGCGGGGGACGGCGCGGCGGGTGGGTGGGTGAAGAGGGCGAGAGAGAGAGACAGACGCCGATAGAGAGAGAAACGCCTGGCGCCACAGTTGGAGTGTCTGTCTACAACCTGCTTCATGAGTTCCCCGCGGTGTTGCTACACCGTCGGCGAAACTCCCGGATTCCTCGGTGTTGTTGTCGTCGTCGGGCCAACCTGTTGGTTTTCCCCCGCCTTTTTCGTGGTCTCTCCCAGCTTCGGGAAGAGATCTTTTACGGATTCGTGGCCCCGACATCCGCTCGTCCGGGCGCCAGATCATCGACACGTCTTGTCGTTCTCCTCCGGTCAAAGGAATCGGAGGAGCCCACCCCATCGGGCCCTGTCGTGAGAAGCGGGGATTTCCGTAGCCACGACTGGAGACTGTGGACAATTTCGCGAAAGAACCATGCCGATGAATGAGCTCGAAATCATTTGATAAGCTCGGAAAAGCTTCATCCTTATATTGGAAGCATCCCTTTCAAATCAGGGCGAAAACGAGGAATGGGCGAATAAGGGGGTGGGAAGGTTGAAATGAGCTCACTGAAACTCTGCAAGAGCCAGTTGCCGGAAGGTAACCTAAAATTTTGCCACAAAGGTCCTCACAGGGCCAAGCTTCGGGTGCTAGCGAACCCTAGGTTTGAACCAATAAGTTCATAATAATAATCATTAGTAATGGAGAAGAAGGGATAGATTTATACAGTTAATTATATGTAAATGCTGTACTAGCTTTGTTTCGGTCATAATTGTAAAAGAAGATATGAACTACTCGGTCGTTTGTAAATACTCCTTATTTTAACTTGTATGTACTGACAACGAGTATATTTCCTATGTTAAAGAAGCGCACAATAAATCAATAGAGAAGTATAAAAAAAGGCCTTGCACGGCCCTTTTGGCCAGAGTAAAGGGGGCAATCGTCACCAAGCCCACGGGACATACCGTTCCTGATCATAGCCGTGGGTCACTTCAATTCCAAAAGTATTCTCTGTCGCAGAATAATTCCAAGACCCCGCCCAACATCGAATGCTCGGCATGATACATTGGTCGTCAACGCGATAAGTTCAAGTTTATTAACTTCATCCCTCTCCTCTCTCATCGTAAAGGAAGATTGCCTGAGCAACCCCAGCGTGTGTGGCAAAATGTTCAAAGTATGTAAAAGACAGACTTTCATCTCTAAGAGAAATTGCGAGGAATTTTCCCTCCGATTTTCCAGCCATCGTTTTCAGAACTCCATTCTATGGTAGACAATTTATATTTAACTATCACGTCGAGACAGTTGACGTCATTCGACACTGATGAAACACGTGAAATGCCCTCCATAAATTGCGCTACGCAAAAGTCGGTGTTTTAATGCATCTATCACGCAGGTTTCGGTACTTCACCCTTAAATATCACGCTACCTGCACCTGGGCCCCGCATCCAAAGTCACAATATGCTAAAAAAAAAAAAAAAAAAAAAAAAAAAAAAAAAAAAAAAATTAATGAATTAAAAAAAAAAACATTAAATAACTTCTTTGTCATCGAGACTGGCAGTTGACGATCAAAATGCCTCGAGACAAAAACGAGTTGAAAAGGAGCGACAAATGACGTGCTTTAATCATGCTCCGGTGCTTCTCAGTGGAAACCGCGAGAGTATTTCAAATTTCTGCACGAGCTATCAATTCGTGGATTCACTGTTTGTAAACATCGGTTCCAATCGCAGTGTAGTTGTCTGTTATTCCTCTGCATCTGTCGATCCCGGTGAACTACCTTTTCAGAGAGAGTATGGACACTGGATGAGTGGGTCTCGTGCCGTTATGACATGCGGGAGCGCCATATGGACGCTATTGGTGATGACGTCACCAATTGGATTCTCCGTTTTATCGAATTTGATACGAACAATAACAATAACATAACCTCTTCCATCCCTACCAATGAGAATGAATCGACTTTTATCGAAATGATAACGCCTAGGCACTTTGGAACGTTGTCATCTCTCTTTCATACACCCCGATTAATCTTAGAATCTTGTGAATATATTTTTTGAAAATTATTTGGAGGTTTGACCTAGGCCACCCGAAATTTAAAGGAAGAATGTCTATGACTTTCCTCAAAAATAAACCGTTTACTAAGGGAAATTTAGCGTCATTCTTATGTCCGTACGGCGCTTAGCTGTAGCGCGGTAGTATGGGGCACCTTCTTACAATCCAGGAAAACTACAGCGATTCTGGATGCGAAGGGATTGTTGCCAAACTTTGACGGTTATCACCCCTTCCACTCGTCTCTAACCTTGTATAGGGGTCTGCATGCGTGCTCAAATAAGTAAATGAATAAATGAAAATATGAGAAGCCTTAGAAACATCCAATAATGCAAACACTAGAAAGAAAAACGCTTATAACCACCTCCATTCCCCGGCATCCGCATGTCTCTTCGATTTTAAATGCACGAATTGAAAGTATTAGGGATGGATCATTTGGATCGATCGCATTTGGTTTTGGTTAGGTTAAGCAACTAAACTAACTTCGTGACGATGCGTGCAGTATCACGGGAGCACGAAGGTGCTCAAATCGCCAAGCGTGCTCCAGAGTCATCATCGATGAAGCCCCCACTCATTGATCATTCATTACTATAGAACACATTCACATTTATTTATTCATTCATTCAGTTACCGGCGGGCCGCGTTAAACCGCGTGCGGAGGTGGGGGATCAAACGAAAAAGAGCGGTTTTTCGCGCGAAGTCAAGGTAAATATCGTGTGTCTGAAGCACACCCACGATGACATTTGTGAAGTTTTCGTAAAGCCGCGAAAATGTGTGCGTAAAGAACATCAAAGATCATCGTGTAGAAATTTTTCATGAAAAACGGGTTTTTTAAATGGAAAGGCTAAGGAATATCTGCATCACTGTGGGGCTTCACCGTGCAGCACCTAAAATTTCTTCGTGGTCTTGAGGATTACATTGCAAACGGTGAGTAATCGGCGAGCCTTTCATCAATGGTGTCCTTAAGAGCACGCTTTTCGGTTCAAGCGCCTTCGTACTCTCCAAGATACTGCCCGCATTGCAGGAATTGAGTGCAGTTGGTTTTAACCCAACTGTTGGCTCCAAGAGAAGTTCTCATTCTCTATTTCGGACTCGATTCCTCTTTTTGGATGGATTTGACGGAAGGACCAACGTTTTGAATTAATTTTTACGAGCCGCAAGAAGCTTTTACTAATATTTGCTTGCGTAATTTACAGCATTTTCATCGTGATGAAGTTCTTTTGAGTTGCAGAATTACACAATCGAGGGCGTAAAGGAATTTTACAAAGAGACATTGCATTCGAGAGAAGATACAGCGTTTCTCCTTAGGATCTTAGTTATTCGCATGAAATCTTATTTTCAGGATTTCTTATGTACATCAGTTTATGCCAGTGTTGCCAAATTTTGAGACGAAAAGCTGAATAAAACGCGTTTCTGCGGTACATTCACATCTGTTTCGCTAGGTCAGGTTGGATAGTAGACCGAAATATCCGGAAGGAAAAAATATTTTTTCCCAACGTAGTTCGAGTCTTTCAGTCTTTATATGTTGAAATTTTCATTTGGTGCGGAGAGGGAGAGGGGGAGAGAGAGAGGTTGCGGCTTATCATTAGAGAACGTCAAGAGAGGGTGGGGTTCTCCATAAGCTGCAAATGTTTATACATATGATAGCTTCGTAATTTCTGGATGGTCTCTTTAGCATTTTTTCTGGTCCTGGATCTGATCCTAAAATCCAACCCGTCTGAAGCATCTTTCCGTGAGGTTTCGTCCTCAATTTGTCAACGTTCGCTATCTTCGAAGGTGGGGGACCCCGGCGGCTGGTGCCTTGCCTTCTGCGCTCTTTCGCCTACCCCGCCTCCTCATTCATTCCTCTCATCTCCACTCCTCGTTAAATTGAGACTTATTCCTCTTTTCATCGCTTTCTCTCTCTCTCGCTCCCCCTCGCGCGCGCTCTATCCTTCTCTTTCTTCACCGTTCCTTTTCCCCATTTCGCCCGTTCGCGCGTCATTTTGCCGCTCCGCTTTTGAGGATGATAAGCGCCGCGTAGTATCCCTTCGCAGTCTGTGTTTCAGCTAAATAATTTAAGGTGATTTCAAGTGATCTAGGGCCGATATTCGCCGCTACGTTGCACTTTGTTAAGTTGCAGTAGTCAGAATCCAACACCGCCCTCGCGCTCAAATCGAAAGCACTGAAAATGGGAGTGACAAGTCAAGTTCGCCTTCAACTCGTTGGATGCAATTTGAGCGTCTCAGGAGGTGGAATAATTGTATCACGCACTTTAGTCAGGCGTGATGTCCGAAGGACGAGCGTTTCTCGTTTTAATCTTCGAGTTTTACTCAGTTACTTCTTACAGTAACCTACACTCGATTTCCCCCGCAGAAAAATATTTTGATATTTACATTAAGATAAGTCGCTAAAGTTAGAACGTAGCCGCGCTCTCGCGCTCATATCTGAATAATTGAAAACGGGAACGAAGTGCGCCTTCAACTCGACGGACGCAATTTGAGCGGCTTAAGAGTTGAAATAGTTGTATCGCGCACCTCAGTTCAGCGTGATGACGGAAGGACGAATGACTCTCGTTGTAACCCTCGTGTTTTTATTGACCCTCGCAGCGAAACGTCCTGTAACTTTGTCTCGATTTTCCTCGGAGGAAACAATTATTATTTTGACTTTGAGGTAAGTCGCAAAAGCTAAAATTTAGCACCTTCTCGGCGCTCATGTCTGCACGCTAAAACCGGGAATGAGAAATCAAGGACGCCTTCAACATGATAGATCAGTGTGGCGAAGGTCCGTGATAAACAGGCAAACCTCGCGCACCTCGACCCCTTGCTACGCCCCCTTGATACGATACCTTTCATGAAAAGTCATGGAAGTCACAGAATTTCAAACCCCAAGAAAACTTGTCACTTTGAATGAAGCTTGGACCAGCACCTGCCAATATAATAATGTTGGTCGGCGATCTATGCCGATCAAGAATGGAGGTACACCGCCGTGCTAAGGAAAAACGCCGTATGAACCTTCAGGCGTTGCCAAATTTCCTATGATAAAACACGAATTTCCTGGCAAACTTATGAATATTTTTCTTCCAATTTTTCCAATAATTGTTTTTGCAATTTTACAACGTGCCCTTGAAAATTTCGAAGGAAAATATTCACAACTTTTCCTCCAAATAAGCATTTTATCGAAGGAAATTTGGCAACTCTCGACGGTTCATACGGCGTTTTTCCTTAGCGCGGCAGTACATTTTTAATCACATTAACGAGGGCGCTGGCGGGGGATGAACCCAGCAAATTCATCACCGAAACGTTAGGCCGATTGCCAATTAACTCCGGATAAAATTGTTCTCCTGAGTTGGTCTTGGCTGCCAAATGTAAGCCCAACTCGCGGTGCGCTCGGATCGAGTAAGTACCGCATTGCGCTTTCTTAGCAACACCGATGACGACCTGTGTTGGGTCTCTCTTCTCGGTTCCCTCATTTAGTTCACCGCACGGGGCACGGCGTGCCCTCCCTCCTCGAGATAATTTCCTCCGCCTCATCCTCGTTTTGTCCCACCCGCGAAAAGTGTCCCTCGAGTTGGCACAGGGTCTCGAGACAATGGACCCTCGCCCTCTGTCAACACCTTTAAAAAGGTCATACTTCCCGAGTTGAAAATAGAGATAATCAGCTTCGATCATACACGCAATTGAATCAGTGAGAACGAAAACGCACCAACTCGGTGACTCAAAAATGCTCAATTTTCAGCAAATAATGTCAATTTTTTTTTTGTAAAGGTCGTTGAAGTTAGCGGATCTGTTCCAACTTGAACCTTTTGAGTGTCCTTAAGTGCTTGTCTTTCGGCACCAAAAATCTGTTTCTCACAGTAAGTTCTTCACCCACCGTGCAGTTTTGTGTGTGTATTGATTATGTTCATTTTTTCGAGTTGGTGTGTTTTCGCTCTCGCACTAATTCAATTATGGGGTCGTCAATTAATAAAGATCCCTTTCTCCAAGCAAATTTTCGTTCGTCAACTGATGACGAAATCCGTAAACAGTTGTCCCGCGCGTTAACGAAGTTGAATTTTCCAATATTTTCATCAACAAATCAGAGCCTGGTGGCCTGTTTACATGACATACATGACTGATGGGTTTCACTCACTCAACAAGAATCGTTAACAGGTTAGATGGCGTGGTATGGAGCACGTTTACGGAACCATGAACTGTTGACGAAAATTAAATTACATTTTATTACTTACGGGCACAGAACATGTCGGAACTAACATGGGAACATGCCGTCCCCGAAATTGTACTGGGCACGATTGAGTATTCCATGACGGAGAAAAAAGTTGACTTAAATCTAACTTTTCGGTACGAATAATAAGCATACTGGCACTGGCACAATATTGATATGATTCAACAGGTGTTTCACTGCTTATTATGCCACCGATACCCACGATAGGACCACGGTGATTTCATTAGGATTTTCCCGCGAGAAAAATGTGAACGAGCTCTATTTTGCTGTGCCAAGGAAAAACGCTGAATGAACGCCAGAATGTTGCCAAATTCCTCGCATCGAACATTGATTTCCTAAGGAACTTGAGACATTTTTCCCTTAAATTTTTTATAGAGTTAAACTAGTGTTTAACTCAAGGGAGGACTCTAGGACAAATATAAATATTCGACTTCAACTTTTACCACTATCGAAAATAAATATTTTAGGTATTTGAAGGAATTTCGCAACATTCGAATGTTCATGCAGCGTTTTTCCTCTGCGCGGCAGTACGGCAGGATTGCAAAATGAAATTTTACTTTTTGAAAGAATTGTAATTGCCGTGAAATTTTATGTGTTTCACAAGGTTTTAAAATATTTAAAAAATATGACATCTATTTTGAGGAGCTGAGTATGCAATATGCACTCAAATGAGTCAAATACTTAAAAATTTAATCTTATTTTTTCCACCATTGAAGTGAAAATGTCGAATCTCCCTGTTTTAATGTGATTAGAGCAAGATACCGGCAAGAACCAAAAATTTTAATTGAAAAATTATTACCAGTATCGTTAATCGCTATTTTTAATCCAATTTGTGTTTCTTCCTCATGGGAAACATTATCGTTCAGGGCCTAACTGATATTGCATTTCAGTCTTTAGCGTTGCTGTAGACGTATCATCAATTAGTAAATCAGTTATGATAAAACATGTATGAATGCTCAATATATTTTTCAAAACTTTCACGAAATTGAACGGAGTATGCACTGGGGAAAAAAACACATTGGATCTCGAGACCAGACTCTTGAAAACATTGACAAGCAAAAATAATAATCTTGATTCAATCGGATACTTGCTTAAATCAAGAACCAAGCCTCTTAATTTGAGCGGATTTCCTTTTGATTTAAGCAAAAATCTGATTGAATCAAGAGTATTTTTTCTTGTCGATGTCTTCAAGAGTCTGGACTCTAGATCCAACGTGTTTTTTTTTCTTTTTCGAGTGTGTAATGTAAAATTTTACGATTTTAGCTATAGCAGCGGAGACAAATTCCGCAGCCATTCATTGAAATTTTGCAAATCAGGCGCCTGTAAATATTCTAACACGCTGATCAAGCGGCAACCGAGGATGTAGTGTGGTGTCGGTGTGGTTGTGGCATGGTGCGGCGCGGCGCGGTTTTAAATGAATCACTCGCCGTCGCTGTTGCCGTTCGGCCTTGAACAAGTCGATCGGGCTACGCTGCCGTGCTAAGGAAAAACGCCGTATGAACCTTTAGGTGTTGCCAAATTTCCTTTGATAAAACACGAGTTTCCTGGTATACTTATGAATATTTTTCTTCAAATTTTTCAGCTAATTTTGTTCGCAATTTCA
Organism: Bemisia tabaci; assembly: GCF_918797505.1. Taxonomy (NCBI): domain Eukaryota; kingdom Metazoa; phylum Arthropoda; class Insecta; order Hemiptera; family Aleyrodidae; genus Bemisia; species Bemisia tabaci. The sequence goes on from NC_092793.1 coordinate 27,562,916, forward strand.
TCTGAAGTTCCTGAAAATTTCAAAGAAAAATATGCATAACTTGCATCAAAAATAAACATTTTACCGAAGGAAATTTGGCAACTCTCGAATGTTCGTACGGCGTTTTTGCTTAGCACGGCAGTACGCGTCTGTGTGTCCCTCAGTCGTGTCCTGGACACCGAAAAATTTCGTTCATTCGTCTCCTTTACTTTTTTTCTCAGTGATAGTATGAAGTGGCGAGATGTGCAATTTGGCAACATTTTTTTTTCTTTTATTTAAATACACTATTTATCTCAAACCTAGACCTAGGATGGACCGTATTCGATACATCAACCAGGTGAGATTGTATCGATATCGATTGGTTCAACATGTAAACATAGCCCCAAAAGTCAATTGAGAAATCCGAAGGAACGGGTTTTTTGTGAGATGTTATATTGTTAGGAATTTTCTCATTTTCACCTTTTCCAGCACAAATCCTTTTTTTTTTTTTTTTTTTTTTTTTTTTTTTTTTTTTATTTTTTTTTTGAGGTTACATTCTGTTGTTTTGAATCGAACGATACATCGAACCACTATCGAATACGATCCATCGATTGGGAGTTTTCTGAAAAATTCCTTCTTGGATCCGCAGCAGATTCATCAGGAATCGGAAAATTTCAGGGAAACATAATGCTTATAAAGTTGCACCTTGCCTGCTCAGTGGTATACTCTTTATAATTATGGCTACAAGTGCCGCGTCGATTTCTCTGATTTTTGTCTGCAACTGGAACTGAAATCACTGAAAGTTTCTGTTGAAAATTCCCAACAGCTTTCCAGGAAAAATACAATTTGCGGGTGGAAATTTCGCAACGTTAGTGTGTAACTAGTCGCGTTCTCTCGTCTGAGAAACGACGAAATCTCTGAGTACACACGTATCGCAACTTTGCGATCCTGCTTGTTGCCATATGCGTGTCAAAACGGGCCGGGCTGAATTAGTCGTGCTGATGAGTGATCAGCGATCAGGTAGCCGAGCGGAGTGAGAATTGAACGGAGGTGTTTCTCGATGCTGGTCTCTGCGCGTGCGCCAATGTCGCGATTGGTCGCCGACGACGACTCCGGGATGATGATTCAACTAGGTTGCGTCACGACGTTGCATGCGTTGCATCGCGTCGCGTCGCGTCGCGTCGCATCAATGCACCGCGCCGCGGTAAAAAAGAACGCCCTATGAGCCCTCGAAAGTTGCCAAATTTCCTCAGAGTGCGCACATATTTTCCCTCCAAGTCTTTAGTAAATATAATTCGCGTTCCTGATCCTGGATCCAGGGTTCCCGCGGGGTTGCTGTAGTCGGAGAACACCGGGTAAACCGGAAAATGTCAGGGAAAAATTATTAAGTCACCTTCATATGCCTTTTAAAATAGGCTTGACGTTTCGAACAACAAGTATTGCCTGTAAGCTATTTCTAATTATGTCTTGTGAACCATCTAATATATCTTCAGTTAACAGGAAATTTCACCAAAGTACGTCGGAGAAATCAGGAAAATGTTCAGTTGAGTTCTGATCCGCAAAGCAACCTCATCAACTCGTGGGTGAAGCGTGAAGTATCACGCGAAAGAGTATGCGTGTAGGAAATCGTATTTTTCTGAGGATTAAACAGAAGACATTTTTCGGCGAGGGTTAGTTTCTAACTATTGAACATTTTAATAAATTAAGTTAAGTGCAGACGCTTAGTTTTCAATGCCTCATACCTAAACCAAATAACCCCACTGTTTTAACGTAAAGGCTCAACGCTCATTGGATCAAATTATCGAATTAAATCATGATTTATCAAAGTTCCCCAGCGTTTGTCATCCTTTCAGAGTCAACAGTTGGGTTCGATTGGGTTGAGCAACTAAACTAACCTCGTGACAATGCGTGCAGTATCTCGGGGGGTATGCAGGCGCTCGAATCGAAGAGAGTGCTCTAGAGATCATCATCGATGAAACCCTCATTGATCACTCATTATCATTGAACACATTTACAGTCAATCTGATCTTACGGAATCAGGGTTTCTGCTTTAGCCTAGAAAAACTAGAAAATCAGGAATTGTACGGCGACCTGGGAAAGTCGGGGAATTCAGAGAAAGGCAAAGAAATTCGCTTGTAGCGCATGGACTCAGCAACTTCACCCGATGCCATTCAGGGAAACACCAGTGACTTTCGTTAGAATCCAAAGTCAGGAAAAGCTGGAGAATTCGAAAATGAAAAAAGGCTGGGAAAGTCTGGGAATTTAAAAATTTTGGAGTCGGAGCAAAAATTAATCCGGAAATGTCAGGGAATCGGAAAATGAAGGTATTACGGAAAGGCTGGTATCCGAAAATTTCCAGGGAAAATACTCAAAAACTTCCTCAGAAATAAATCGCTATTTTATCGAAGGAAATGTGACAACGTTTGAATGTTTCATACGACGTTTCTTCTTAGCGTGGCAGAGTGCCCTGTGCCGCGCACGCGTTAGCGCGCGGCCGGCCCGGCTCACTTTCTCAACTTTACTTACATGACGTCGTGTATCAGGTCGCAACAGAATCCTCCGCTTCGAAAAGCGCTTAACTTGGGAAAATAAAATTCCCATTTTTTTTCGGCAGGAAAATTGTCTTTGTTATGTATCTCCGCTAACATCGGACGTAGAAATCTAGCATTTGGATAGAGTCTATTGATTTTTGCTAATGCTCGAGTGTAATGAACCAGCAAAACGTGATTTTGTGACTAACGCCGGAGCCCAAAACCCTTGTTCTATTCAGTAAAACGATGGACAAGCGGAAGGCATGGAACACCGCACGCAAGATATATAATTGGACGTATTTCTGTCAAACGGAACTAAGTGCATTATAACGTGAGCCCTGTTATGCATATAGTGTTATGGGTCTCAGGGCTCATGTCTTAATGCACATAGTTCCGTTTGATAGAAATACGTCCAATTTTCAAGCTTATATGATCGTTTCCCGAACGAAGGAACGTAACTCCATCCCAAGATTGCAAAATTGACCCAAGATGTTCAGTTTCTTACAAGAATGTACCCGTGAAATTTGCGTTCAAAATTTGTCCGATTTCGGTCGAAGATCAGAAGAATAATAAGTGAAATTTTCAGTTGGGAATGCTTAAGATTCTCCCGGTAAAAATGCAATTTCTGAGGGGGAATTTGGCTACATTGAAATGTAGTTACGTTATTTTATGACAGCAACGACGATGTATCTGCCGATGTGCTTTGGCACTTGATTCGTTTTCTCGTTGCACAATGGATCGAGTGAAAAGGCGAGGTCGGACAAAATTTGAAAACTTTGAATGCATATAACTCGGTTTATACACAATTTTGAGGTTCTAACAGTGGTTTTCTCGTGAAATTTTCTTCCAGAAGCTCCCCTCAAGGTTGAAATCGTGACGAAATAGGTAAACATCAAAATTTGCAGTTTTAATAAAAATGTCATGCCCGGGGTGTCTACAAGTCCGGAAAGAGTACTGATTTTTCAAGGGCGGTTTCAAGTAATGAAAAAGTGCGGAATTTCACAATAAAGTCCGGAATTTTTTCATTCTTGTCGCAATTTGAGCGGGAAATTCAAATTTTTGAAATTTCGTCAGTCGAAGATTCTGAAAAAGTACTAAATTTTTCTGTCAAGTAGGTACTGAATTTCTTGGGAATGTACTGAAAAAGTACCTTTAAGGTACTAATTTTTGGGCAGCTTGTTTTAGTAAACACCCTGCATGTCGACCTCTCTAATTGACTCGATCCACTGTGGGTTGTATCAATTTTGCACGGGAAAAGAGAGGTGTTGTTTTTTTGTCCATCAAAGTCAAGTTGATGGCAAGGCCGCGACCGATGAGAATTAGCCAAGGAGTCTCTGGCTATATCTGCGCTCTCCCGCACTCGCCCAGGTGTAAGCAGGTGATGGTTTAGATCTCGGACCCGCTCCTTCTTTTGATTCGTCACTCGCCGCTCCATTGGATCCTCCCCCCCCCCCCCCCCCTTCCCCCGACGGTATGAGGATTTTTCATCCGGAGTTGGATCCTGCTACCGTGGAATTGTCTTCAGAGATCGAAGAGACATTTTCCAGGGAGTGGAGTTTTTTGGGAGAGCCTGCTCACATTTACATCCAAATTTTAACTTCGTAAACGAATAGTGTAAGAGTCGAACGCACTATTAAGTACTTGTGCATTTTTTTACCCCCGACAAATGAATTTCTGCGTGATGAACAGTAACCCATAACGATAGCACACATTGAGGGCCGTTCATTAATTACGTAACGCTCTAGGGGGGAGGTGTTCGAGAATTTTCTTCAAATGCATCCAAATTAGAGAGGCAAATTCAGTCGATTGGTTTCCTTTTAAAAAGATAAAACACGAATGGAAGTTTGCAACGTCGAAATCCAAGTTCCGCAATTATCGATTTTAGTCATTGATTTGCTGATCATACACATACACAAAGTACCAACAAGATAAGGAGAGAAACCCAAAACCCTCCGCTTGTTGCAGCTGCAGTGGGCGCGATTTTGCAGTGACGCGCCTTCATTTCCGTGTGACACCTCTCGCACTACCGCGAAGCTGATTTAGTTGCGTGACCCAACCTGACCTAACTCGAGTCTTCTGTGGCAGTCCCATGCCTTTGCGACTGATTTGAATCGGATTGGAATTATTAATTCAGGTGAATCCTTACCGGGTGTAAACGAACATGTAGATTACGTACGAACATTTTCTGCTGCATTACTTATTTCTGTTTCAATTTTCAATTAAGAGGGAAAATTGAAGAGTTTGCCCGTAGAAGGGTATATTACTAAATTGTTTTTTTGTTTTGAAGGTCAATTATACAGTATCAGCGCATCTTTGCATGTTTTTATGTTGATCCGATGCTCCTATGCGGAATTAAAGGTTCAAATGTGCAAAGCCGTTCTTTCCCAACTTCAAATGAGTTTTTCTCATGACAAATATTTTTCAGACGCCTTTCTACGGGCACTCTTCAATTTTACTTCTTTAAAGCGTATCAACCCAATATTACCCCTCAAAACCGAGGTCGTGATAGTTACTTCAGCCTATCAATTTTGAAAAATTTCGCGAGTAACGCGTCGGCTCAGCAACTTCAGTCAGTGCCTGAAGTGGATCCAGCGATTTGGCACCACTGGTTTTTCTTTATTTAAACCTATGTTGAATAATCGACTTTCGTCGGAGCAGTTGCTCCCTTCAAGATTCGATACATTTTTAAAGGTTATCAAATGAAGAAAAGACAATGCTGCCAACTTGCTAAATCCACCAATGGTCAGTGCCATTCATCAAAGCGCAAACAACTTCTGAGAGCCTTTTTGGACATTTCAACCTTAGAGGTGAACTTTTCGTCCATGCCTAACTTTTAGTCAGCGCATCAGCCTCTTTTTTTCCTTTTTCTTTTCTTATGTAAAAATCTAAGCAGGAAGGCGGCAGGGGGTGTACCGTGAGTAAAAACTGGAAAATGTCATCAGGAATAATCAGAAAAATCAGTCAAGGGTCAGGAAATGACGATTGCGTCATGTACTTTTCAACTACGTGCAGTTTAGCCCATGAATTTAAGTCAAAATGAAACATTTTATCCACTTCATCACGGTTTGTAAAATCATGGTAAAATTAAGCGAGTGTCAATTTATTCCTGCAAAAAATCAGGAAACATCGTCAAATATCAGGAGAATCCAAAACGAAACATTGGTAGACACCCTGAAACGGGTGTCTTTTTACAGTCGAACGGTACGATCTTTTCATTTACAGCCTCAGTCCATTAATATTTGCACAATGGGAACAATGATCGGTTTACTTTTGCCCGGTTTTGACGTCTGGAGGCTCCTGCTATCAATCTGGGTAGCCCTTTGCTCATTCGCCGGTCGCTCTCCGCAGAAGAGATGTCGAACTTTGGGCCCTGACTCAAGACAAAATGACGTCAGCCGTGCTCCAATCATTGAATGGCCGATAAGATAATTTTATTTTTTCACGCCACCAATCGAGAACCTATCTTGTTTTACTTCAAAGTGTCAATTTATCGAGCATCTCAAAGCGCCGGATTAGTGAAGCCCCCGCTCCCCTACCCCACCCGTCCCCTCGCTTTGAAGAGAGGTAAAATTGCGTGATTCTGGCGTCTCACAAAGTCAAGAGCCTACAACCGGCGTTGCCAGATGCCGTTCACTGTCACCTGGGGTTTTTTAAAGGTGACCGACCTATCCTTTCATCATCTTGAGAAATTGTCAACTCCAGCACGGAAGGACGTCATTGCATTTCTACATTGCGAAATATCCAATCGCAAACTGCAGAAGGATACTGTAGGTCGGGGTTTGCCATTAAAAAATTTGATCTATATATTGACGGCGCGATGAATTCGGGCGATTTTTGAACCGAAATGTTCCTGTCATTCTCTTCATAAAAATCGAATTTTTTTAGTCAATTTTGCAACCTTTGAAAAGGGTCATGTTCTCTTGCCTGGGGCTCAGACTGATGATGAAAGAGTCCTCTCCCTTTCATATGGGGTGTACAGAGCTTTTAAGCATCTGCCTCACCTGACTCTAACTCCAAAATTGCATGCAAAACACGTCAGACGCGTATCTATCTTTTCCGAAGTCAACCAACGAATGATAAAGTAACGTTCGCAGTTCATAGTAGAATCGATCTATCTAAATTCTTCCCTCACAAAAAAACCCAAGCCGACGTAGACCAAATGGACCGTATTGGAATCTATAGTTTTCGCACAGGCGTAGTTAAAAGAATTACTTAGGGGTGGCATGGCCCTCGCATTTCAAGGAGGGCCTTGGGCCTTTTTAGTTCCAATGGGGGCTTGGGATGGACCTCCCTTGTGTGCGTTTCGAGGTCAGTCTCACGCAAAATGTAATCCTATGCTAACTGAAGGTGTTGAACCTCTTCCAATAAAAATCAATCCTCGATGAGCAACTCAAACTTTGATCTCATCTCAAATTTTTAACAGCAAAGGTTATTTTCCAACGGGAGCAGGCCTATCACAACGCCGCAAGAGGGGAACTATCCATGCGTTTCCCGGAAAATAATACTCTCTCTTTTTCAGGGAACTTTTGTCAATTTTCGCATCATAATATTAATTTCAATTATTCTCACAAAATAATTTCATTGCGCCAAAAGTAATAGTTCGCTGGGAGTGGAAGAATGGAGGATGACTTAGCTTTTTGCCTTTGCGTGTGAATATGTGTTGTCACTATGGAATCAAGGTGAATGAATGGAATACCCGACTAACTAACGCTGTAGAAATTGCGACTTGTTTAATTACGGCAAACCTATGTCCTTCCATAATCACTCTATTCTAGACCGGTTATCTCGATTATATGTAATAACAGCGCGAAAAAATTGTCATACCTCGCGAGTATGCCATTGTTGGATCCATGCGCTCGTATGTGGCACGAACCTAGATGATCAATGGTTCATTTTCTGGCCACATCATCCAATGTAGGTACATCGCTGTCTTTTGATCCTAATCGAAAAAGACATATTACCTCGTCATATTAACCCGAAGGCGATGGCATGCATTTTGGGCAGGAGCGGCCTGGGGGGGGGGGGGGGCTAGGGATCGGTCGTCCCCTAAAACTTCGGCCAGAAGAGTCCCTCAGGGTAGGGGAACCCTTCACCGTTTTTCTGAAGAGAACCCCGAGCATTCGTATTTTTTCGCCCCCCCCCCCCCCCTCAGTTGGCCTCTGGGTTTGAGTGTTTCTTAAAGATTCGCGTATGTGAAGATTCTTGTTGTTAATGAGTCATTAATCGATCTCTGATTTGTCAGTGACAAAATCGTTTTGAAACCAAACAATAAACTCAAAATTCAGACGTGAGATTATTTTCTATTTTTGCGATTGGAACTATCGAAAATCGATAAGTCGAATGTCGGAAAGATAACGCAGCCACCGAATTAGTCTATGCAAATGGTTTTTTTTCGTTTGAATGTGTCTATACAAGTCCTAGGCGCTGCTACATTGGCGGATCCAGCAAATTGGCAGCAGTGTATTTTCTCCATTTATTTAAACCTATGGAAGTGTATCGATTCTTAAAGTGGCCAAGTGCTCCGATAAGAATCGATTATTTAGCATCGCTTCAAGTGGAGAAAATCCAGTGTTGCCGAATTGCTTTATCCGCCTCTGGCGCGGCGCGAAAATCCGGTACCAGTAGAGTACCTGTATAGGGAGAGTACCGACGGATCAGTTCATGGAGGGCTTAGGGCCCAAAAGTGCAGCCACCCTTCTAAACCAACTTCTAACGCACAAAATTTCACTGCCAGTCTGCAGATTCCAATTCTAACCAAGATGGCCAAGAATGTACAGAAATGAGCGTTCTTCCGCGAAATTGAGTAAATTTATGCAAAAACTGAGTCAAACACGTGCTTAATAAAGGACGGTTCGTAACAATAATATCAGTAAATCGCTCTGGAAAATTGAAATTCATGTTGGCTGCCCTTTTGGGCCCTAACTTTATTCGCGGAGGCATCGGTGAAGGCCTGATCGACTTTCGGAGTTTCAGACCTGTCGGTACTCTCCCTATACAGGTACTCTAGGTACCAGTGATCGCGACTCAATCATTCATTTGGACAACGCCGAGACAGTTGCGATGACGGAGACATTGACACGGCGCAAGGTTGACGAGGTCTGCTCGAGACTTGATGGAATTTATGCAAACCACATTCCGAGCAGTGGCGTAACGGACTTCCGCTGGGCTCCCCCGCAAAATTTTTTCTAGCCCCCCCCCCCCCCCCAATGTCGATAAAATTTCAAAATTATCCTCCCCTCCCGCCCCTCTCCCTCCCTCGCTCCTTCCCGTTTTTCCTCTTATGGTCGGGGCCCGCAGCACGAAAATTTCTGCAAAAATCAGCCTTAACCACCAAAAATATCAAAATGGCAGCAGCTTATATCTTTTTACCTTTAGGTATGGTATGTGCAGGATTTAGCCTATTTTTACGTTATGTCCTTAGGTTGAATTTGACTCATCCCTCACCGTCCCGGATCCCGTACCCTATTAAATGGGGCCACTAAAGGATCAACGATCTAAAGTGGGGCGAGGGCCCAGCCCAGGTCCAAGGATCTTCAGGGGGGCCCAGGCCCAAGAATCAAAGGGCCCCCAAGGGCCTTGGGGCCATTAGGTTCTTGGGCCTCCCCCCTCCCAAAGATCGAAATACGAGAAGTGACAAAAAAAGAGAAAATTATCTAGTAATCACTGAGTGGACATTGGAAAGCAGGGACCCTCCAGCAAACAAAAAGTTAGGAACAGTCCGAAAGAAGTATGAAAAACCCCGAGCTAACAATAAAAATCAGAGGAAGAAGCCCCATCTCTGTAAGTAGAGGCCAAAAGTTTGAAACCAAAGTTGAGCATCAAAAAGAGAGAGAGAGAGAAAAAAAATCCCGGCGGCCGAGGGAGGGCCCCCTAGGCGTCTGGGCCCCCCTGCATAGCAGGGTCTGCGGGGGCGCCCGTTACGCCACTGATTCCGAGCACAGAAACTCAAGTGGCAACAGGCAACGCGGCTTCGCAACCAACATCGCAATCGAATCGTTGACGTCAATCTCAAAATCAAGAATAATTTCAATTCAAATCCTCCGTGCGCTGATTTGGCGCTAGTGGTCACCCTTGCAAGTTGGCAACATTGTTTTTTTCCACATTTGAATGTACGTAAACAATCGATTCCAGGTGGAACAGGTTGCCTCGCCTAGAATTTCGCAACCGGATTTTTTACTCCTTTTTTACCATGTCAAGCCTCTCTTCCCCGCTCACCGTCCCTTAAAAGTATTCGTCAGTAAAGTTATAAGCGGGAACTTTTCCGTTCCCGGTCAAGATCTAATTTCGTGGAAAGCTTTGACGGACGCATGAGTCCTTTAAAATCACCCACCCTTTAAAAAGCCACCGGCAACGCCCCTGATAATCCTCGGGTGGTGACGCGACTTTCCATGTTGGCAACTCTGTTTTTCCTCCATTTACATTCATTAAAAATATCGATTTTTGACGAGGCAAGCTGCCTCACCAAGAATCGATTGTTTTACATGCATTTAGAGGGAGGATAAACGGTGTTGCCAACTTTCAAGAATCCCCACTGTCCTCGGACATACATGCCTTAAGGTAATGGTGGAAAAAAAGAAGTAACAGAAACATTATTTTTCCAAATTGCCCCACGTTTGCGTCGACCCTGCAGTAAGAAAAAACCGACTTTTTGTCTTAATGTGGGAAGTAGGTATATTTAACCTAAACCTACGATTGAAATTTTCCGGTTGGTTTTTCTTCTGGTTGTATCAACCGAATCTTTGGGTGTCATTGACAAAATCTGCAGGTTGAAAATTCGCAACCTCATTTAAAATCAGGCCCGAATCGGCAGGATCGAACCTGGATGGGTGACACTTGCTATTCGCCTTTTTTCCTTTTTTTCGCTGCTTTTTGGCCAGGAATGATGGGAGATTAGAGGGAACGGGGTTGCCTGATTACGGTCATCGCGTGCCTGTCTCCTGCCGTTGGTCACCGCACGTCGAACCTACATGCAGCAGCGTGTCGTGCACTGCGATGAATCGACCGTCCTCCCATTTAAACCCGTGGGAAAGGATCGATTATCAGGGCATACCCGAAGAATCGATTCTTTACCATAGCTTCCAGTGGTGAAATATCGATAGTTGATGATTCACGCCTCGCCACCGAGCGGCAGCGGGTCGCGATCCGCGGCTCAGCTTGCAACTTCCGCGAAGTGGTCGACAGGAATGACTTGCGTCGCAGGCCGTCGAGTCAAGTTTTCAGAGGGAATCTCGGCGACCGTCGAGACGGCCCCATTGGACACACACCCCCCCCCCCCCCCCCTCTAAACATCGGTGTCCGATGAAACGACACTAGAGTCCCTTTATAATGAGAGTCAAGACAATTTGAATCCATTTCTGATTGGTTCCCGTATTTTAGGCCTTCACAGTGTCACAAACGGGAATAAAGATTACAGTTTCACCGATTGCAAAGATTATAATCTGGAATGGACCGGGGAATTACGGGTTCGGCAAGGAACAAACGGAACGAGGGAAGGAACGAAGAAAGGAATTCGAGAATGGGCCGATCAAAGATTACGAAAAACGTTCGATTTCTGTAATCTTTATTCCCGTTTGTGACTCCGTGAAGGGTGTTGTCTTGACTCTCAGTATAAAGGGACTCTAAAACGACACTATCCCCCTTGTTCCCGTGTCGCCACAGGGGTTCTGGCCGTCTGGAAAACCTGGAAAGTGGGGAAATTCAAGGCGAGTCGAAAGCAGAAGCGGATTCAGTTTGGCAACACCAGGATTCCCATTAAAACCTATGTTAAATAATCTATTCTCGATGATGCACCTGTCCCCTCCAAAAATCAATATATTTCCATAGGTTTCAATGGAGAAAAACAATGTTGCCAATTTGCTGGATCCGCCAATGGTATAAAGAGTCATAGGGTCGAACCGAAAGTCGTTCCTTAAGTAGCTCCTTTTCTTGAGAGGCCCAATTCGTTCACATTATTACTAAGGGAGAACCGGAGAGATCCTTAACATGACATCATCATATGGAACATTTTTGGCAACCGTGAGTGAAATTCCGTAGGATAGCTTTGGAAACGGATCCTTACGAGAATATAAAATGATTTGCCACTGTAACAAGTTCAAAACATACGAAAGGATAAAATCTGCGATTTTTGAACGCTCCCTTGTCGCTTACGTTATCTACGACTTCGCACAAGCAACAGACTTCCAATTACCGTGCGGTCGTCAAATTTACAAACTTTTTCACAACTATTCTCCTTAAGGCTTGCTACCAGCTTGGCGAAGTTTGTTTGTTGGTCAGTGTTTGCTTCCTTGTTTACGTGCATGTTTGTACGCCTTCACTGTTTCCATATCTACTCGTGGAAAAATTCACGTGAAGCTGTTGGGAGAAAAATGTAATTTTTTCATAACTTTGGCACCGTAAGCACATCGCTCCCCACTCCCGCCGCAGAGTCTCTGAATGACTAAATGTTCAGCGGTCGAGCTTGGAACTTTCGGATGTTTATTTGCATCTACCTCTCGGGGTTCTCTTTTCATTCTCGACTCAGCTGCAGCGTTGCCAGTTCCTCGGCAAACTACTATCCAGACAAACTAAATCGAAATTGTTGGTTTGCATCGCGGTTCATAAGAGCTCCACGAAAATTGAAAGTTTTCAGTAAAGTCAGTGACGTCAATGGCCACGCATAGCAATTCTCTGAGAGGCCCTTTTTTCAAAAGTCTTCTCCGGTAATCTATGTATCATGTTGCATAGACACAAACGTAGGTACACTCGTATTTCCCACTTAGTTGAACCATGTCAACACGCCCCTTACCTTACGTGAGCCTCTCGTGTTTTCACCTTGCATTATGCCGCTGCACTGTGTTTCTTCTTCAACTTTTTTGCGTTTGGGTGTCAGTTATTTTTTTCCAGGTATTGCTTTTACTTTGCACTAATTCGTGTTTTTCTGTTTCAATTTGTTTCAGGTGAGTACTCAAGATTTCATTCCAAGCATTCGCAGTGGAGGTAAAGCATTCATTTACAGTATAATTGTCATTAAATTAGTCACATTTATGGAGCGAGGAGCACTCATTTGAGCCCTTCTTTACTCATCTATGGCACAGCGTTCTAGATCAGGGTGTTTACAAGTCCTGAAGTAGTATTTAGTTTTTAAGAGCGGTCCGGAAGTATTGAAAAAGTGCGGATATTTCGCTATAAGGCCTGGAATTTTTGTCACTCCTGTCGCAATTCGAGCGAGAAATTCAAATTATTGAAATTTTTCAAATTTCGTTAGTTAGGGGTTTCAAAAAAGTACTGAATTTCTCTGGAATGTACTGTAAAAGCACTGATTTTTGGCCCTGTAGGATACGTTCGCAAGTGCAATGCTCGCATGCCAAAAAAGTGCCATTCGACCGAATGTTTTACGCAGTCCGGGATGTTTTCCTCGCTTATACTCCCGAAAAATTTCTTCACTTTCCCAAATCTTTTGAACTTTTGAAGTGATGACAATTTTCTCTCCCCCCCCTTTTTATTAACAAAATGTTATCCTATTCATGCTCCTTTCTTTGGAAATTTCCCCGTAACGTCTCGCGATTAGTTGAAAAGATCGATAGAGCGTCAGGCAGAAATTTTTCCGAACATTTTTTTCGATGTCGTTTTGGACAAAAATTTCTGCCACTTTTTTGATCCTCCCAACTTTCCGCGAGACATTTACGGGGAAATCTTTAAAAGTGAAGAGCATAAAAAATTAAATAAAATCAAAATCAAAAATGACATCACTCAAAAGAATTTGGGAAAGTGAAGACATTTTTCGAAAGTAAGTGAGGAAAAAATCCCGGATCGCGTGAAATGTTCGGCCAAATGGCACTTTTTGCACCTCTGAACGGTACCAGTGCCCTCGTCTGAAACAACGATATGTCAAGGACAGTGGCGTGGCGTGCTTTGCGATGTCTCGATTGATCTGCCGTTCAAACCTATGGAAAAGAATCGGCAAACAGGGCGTTCGCAACAAACGCCTTAACAATCGATTCTTTACCATAATGAAAACGAGTAAATCGAATTGATAATCGATCATTCACGCCTCGCCACTGAGGACGCAAGCGGTTCCTCATAGACTCGAGCACTTTCTATCGGACAAAATCACTCTCTGGCGCTCGGTGGATTCGGAATCGCCGAGGGGCATCGATTTTTCATCCGGTCACTCTTCGATGTATTTTGTCCGATGTTCGGGGTGTTGAATAGATCGTTTTCGATACATCAAATAGGTGAGATTTGTATCGATATCGATTGGTTCAACATGTAAACATAGCCTCAAAAGTCAATCGAGTAATCTGAGGAAACGGGGTTTTTCTGATAGATTTTTGATTCTCATGAGTACCTACTAATGGCATCGCAAGGCGAAATAGTTATTAATTTTCTCATTTTCAGCTTTTCCTTCTGAAATCCTGAAAGTTTTGTTTGAGGTTATGTTCTATTGTTTGGAACCAAACCATACATCGAACCACTATCGAAAACGATCTATGGTACGCAAATAAAATCCTCCGAATATGGCAATGCCGTATTGGCTCACGCGCTGCCCGAGGATGGCTGTCGGAGGTTGGAAAGCTGGTAGAACGAAATGGCGAAGTGCGAAGGGCGAGACCGTTAATTTGTTGGGTACACTCGGCGGGACTGACGTCATCTGCCAGCCGTGGGAGAGAGGAACCAGCGAGCCCGGGGGGGGGGGGGGGGGCGGAGGGGGCCGGGTATCCCCGACGCCGACGTCGGTTCATGGGTGAGTGATGAGTGCGTTGCCTCGACGGAGTCGCCGCTCCCGGTCGTCGGTGTCGTGTGACGTCATGCTTTGCGATGAATCGATTGATCTTACGTTTAAACTTATGGGGAAGGATCGTTGATCAGCACTGGAAAAAAAACATTGGATCTAGAGTCCAGACTCTTATGAACATCGACAAGAAAAAGTACTCTTGATTCAATCAGAATCTAGCTTAAATCGAGAACCAAGCCTCTTAATTAAGCGGATTTTGTTTTGATTCCAGCAAAAATCCGATTGAATCAAGAGTATTTTTTCGTGTCAATGTTTTCAAGAGTCTGGACTCTAGATCCAATGTTTATTTTTTTCCAGTGAGGGTGACCCCCTTGATAATCGATTCTTTACCGTAGTTTCAATTGGAAAAATCGGTAGTCTCACACCGCGAAAGCTCCGCCGAGAGTCGAGATTCATCGTCACACGTGCCGAGAAACGCCAGCTTGAAGAGAGGAAATTTTGATTTTTGGAACTAGTTTAATATGAGAACCGAGTTTTTTTTTCGGTAAACGAAAGGTCTCATAGTTTTCGGCAGTTTGGAAAAATGAGATTTGACGAATCGCAAGCATCTGCATTGAGGTAACGAAAGGCCTATAGGCATGTGACATTGAAAGCAAGATCTCGGCTTTAAGCGCCTTCATTTTTCGCGATACTCCACGCATCGCCTTGGAGTTAATTTAGTTGCCTATCCGACCTGAGTCCAATCAAGATCGCTAATCACACTACACGCTCACTGGAATGTGGCACTAGCTGCCGTGCACTCATCGGGGAATAGCGCTTTGTCAACGTTAGGCATAATCAGTTTTTGGCTGCAAGCTTCAAAGAAGTGGAAAAAATGGCATATTTTGTCCAGGGTTGCCACAGTCAGGGAAAACCGGGAAACACTCAGGGAATTTTAAAAAGTCAGGGAAAACCTGGAATTGTCAGTGAAAATAACGTACGTAAATGTCGTAAATGTCAGGGGAAAATCGGTGAGACACCTTTATTTGCCTTCTAGACTAGGTTTGACGTTTCAAAGAATAGATTTTGAGTGAAAACTACTTGAAATTATGTCTTTTTAACCATTTAGTGTATTTTCAATTTGCATGGAGTTTCACCAACATGTAACTGGAAAATCAGGGAAATGTCAAGGAATTTCATTTTTAAAATTCTGTGGCAACCCTGTTCATCGAGAAATCGGGCATTTTGTCGTGAACTCGCACGTTTGACTGTGAAACCAAAACGCCAAATCGCGGGAAACGAGGGCGTTTTGGGATTTTCTGCACGCCGTGAAAAATCAACCGTCAAGTCAACGCAACGCCAAATGTTCTGAGGCCGAGCTATGTTTCTGCGTCGCAAGGAATACTCTGAGCAAGAACTCGTCCTCTCCGGAAAAAATAGCTCCGAAAAAAAGAGCGGAGAGATGAATGAATAAATGTTTACGTGAAAGCCAAACGCTTGTTTATGTATGACGCGCGCAGTGCCCGTGCGAGACGGAGCGTCTACTCGAGTAGTCGGTAGCGAACATTATGTCACCGTCACCGTCACCGTCACCTCATCCGGGAGGCCTCGCAGCTTCGCAAGAATGAACCAACGACGGATTTTTATTAATGCGCTGTCGTTAAAAAGTGTGCACCATTAAACCCACCTGGCAGACTCATTGTACTGATCATCGCGCGCGCCAGACGACTCACTGCTTGTGCTCGCGTGTGCGCGCTCGTTAGTGCAGACCCCGGTCGGTCGCCAGAGTCTCCTAGGATCTCCTTACCGACATAATCAGCGGGTTTTCGAACAGTGATCCCATTTCATGTCCATCGAAGGTTCCGGGATTCGGAACTTTGTCCCAATTTCTTCCACTCCATGTCAATCAAAGGTTCCGGGATTCGGAACTTTGTCCCAATTTCTTCCACTCCATGTCAATCAAAGGTTCCGGGATTCGGAACTTTGTCCCAATTTCTTCCACTCCATGTCAATCAAAGGTTCCGGGATTCGGAACTTTGTCCCAATTTCTTCCACTCCATGTCAATCAAAGGTTCCGGGATTCGGAACTTTGTCCCAATTTCTTCCACTCCATGTCAATCAAAGGTTCCGGGATTCGGAACTTTGTCCCAATTTCTTCCACTCCATGTCCATCAAAGGTTCCGGGATTCGGAAATTTGTCCCAATTTCTCCTACTCCATGACCATTGAAGGTTCCGGGATTCCTTTTAGGTTTTTTCGAAAGTTCCGGAAAATACAAAAGATCCGGAAATTTTAAGAATTACTAAATTTCCGGAAAAAATTAAGGAAAATCGCAACAGTTCCGAGATTTGGAACTATTTCCGGGAAATGGGAGCACTGGAGAGGCCTTTCCAGGCAAGCGGTTAATCCTAGTCAATGGAGGATTTCCACAAGGAAATTGTATTTTTTCGTATGGAAGTGCTGGATGAACTGAGTTCGCTCTGAAAAAAAATGTATGGCACATTTCATCATAAATATGGTAAATTCTATCACGAGTTTACTTGATTTTTGACACTGTGACACTGATAAAGATAACCTGTTCTTGGTAAACATAACCAGACATCCTGTAGCTAGCGTTGATATACAGGGCCGGATCATGGGGGTGGCCACATGGGCCGCGGCCCATGGCGGCAAATCTAGGGGGCGACAAATTTTGCAATATTTGTAAATGTAGGTATAAAAAAAATCGGATTTAGAAAAAAAAAATTACAAACGAGAAAAGGCTACAATATCTCTCATTTCCTGAGAGAATAGTAATTTCTAATTTTGTTGTCTTTCAATGATATATGAGACAGCACCTTTAATTAGTCGAGTTAAGACAGAAACCAAACACACAATTTGGCCTGGAACGGCGAGACTTAGGGAGAAATGATGACGAGGACCTGAGACGAAAAGGAGAAGCCCTCGGCGCGGCAATCGGCATGTAACTCATATTAGCGCCTACAAGACTGCACGAATACTTCACGCATTGCGCCAAACACAGTGCGGTCAGCGTGAAACGCATAGCGCCTACAAGACTGCGTGAATACTTCACGCATTGCGCCAAACGGCGCGGTGGCGGAATATAAATCATTAAACCAAATTTTGTGTTTGTCCTTTCATAATTTTTTATGAATCTTCTTATGAATGGAAGGCCTTGTCCATGAGAGATAGGTTTACGAAACTTGACTTTCGCGCAAAGTTCCGTGACCTTTTGCTAGTAGTGTTGACAGGACTTTCCCAAAAAATGTGTTCAACACGAGCAGACGCGTCTTATGCACCCCTCTCCCGCTGGCACGTTCACTTGATGGTTTTTATTGATGTTTCAAAACGAATGAGAAGGGGGCGGCAAAATACAGGCGGCCCATGGGCGGCAAGTAGGAAAATCCGGCCCTATTGATATACCATACTTTTGGTGAATGCGAACAGAGTTCGGTATTTGCTATTTCATAGATTCTGTTGGTGACTACCGCATTCATATCACTGTAGCTCAAACAATACTTTTTTCAGTGTACAGTATTTTCTAGGAGTAGTCTCTGGTTACGGGAAATAAAATACAATTCAATTTTTAAAAAAGTGAACAAAACCGTTGTGTGACGTCAAAGAGAGGCTGTATTTTGCACAGAAGATTATTCCATCCTAACTCCTCCAATAGTTCTTCAATTTGAAAACCACGTGTGTCTACATATCTGTGCTGAGCAGTAACGTAGCTAGAAATTGTCCAGTGGGGGAGGGGAGGTGGGGTGTCTTAAGGTTATAAATTCCTGAATATCGCTATTAATGAGGTTTTTGGAAAAATTTGCCAGTGAGGCCAGTCCAAAACCATTTGGACACTCCTCCCTCTCAGCTACGCCACTGAGCCTGAGGTAAGCTCTGGAAGAGAAAAGTAGAGACTAGGCTTTCTTAAATAACCTTTTGGTGACAGGTGAAAACTATCACATCCGGAGATTCAACATAGTTTCTTATGGACAACTGTGAGGTAACAACAGTGATCGCTCTTTTTTCGGCTGTATATCTAACTCCTAGATGGATTTCGGGTGATGCAATGAGCTGATTAAGTTTACCAAACTTTGGTTGGCTCGAAAATCAAAATGCACAACACGTTTATCAACATCCTTTGGTAAAAATTGGCAGTAGAATGTGTGTTCCAAAATACTATAGACCTAAGGCCGGATGTAAGATTTCCAATAGCTTCTGTAGCCGGCTGTACAATTTCTTATAGCCTTTTATAGCCGATGGCGATTAAGCAACAGCCAGACGATAAAGTTTACGCTAAATGTTACTAAATACGGATACTAGGACTTAGTTATAGTTTTTGGACTACCGCTCTCTTTTTGTGCCGTAGTGTCTTGATTTATTTTGCGAGGAAAGCTCCGTACTTTTGAAGGATGCTTGTCATTCTTAATATGTTGGAGCGCCTTCAATTTCTTATGATACTGTGCAATACCCCTGGTGTGAAATAGTTGCTTCAGACGCCGTGGCACGCTGCGGCGCGGCGGGCGGGCAGAGAGTGCGAAACGCGCATTGGCGCCTACAAACCTAACAGGGATACTTCACGCATTGCGCAATGCGTGAAGTATCCCTGTTAGGTTTGTAGGCGCCAGTGCGTCGCCGCGGCCGCTCCGCTTTGTGTTAAGCTCTAATATTTAATCTCGCGGAGCCAGCGTTTTTCAACTCATGATTTTGAAATGTTTGCACACTCTGTAAGGACTGTTCTCATTTTAATTGATGAAAAAAAAAAATTATGTTTTAAAGGAAAATATAATGTGTGTTTTGTTAATATTAAGGTAGTTCCGTATCAAACTTAATGATTTCCAAAGCACACGAATTTCTACACAATTTCTTATAGCCTTTTACAGCCAATGGCGATAAAGTGTAAAGCCCGGCGATAGGAACTCTAGCCCAACTGTATACTTTTTGTATAGCTTCGTATAGCCCGGGTATATGATTTGCTCCGCTTTCTACAGCCAGCTATATGATTTTCAATAGCCCTCTTTAGTCGGCTATAAGAACTCCTATGGTATTTTGAAACGCAGCTCCTATCGCCAATTTTTACCAGGGTCCACCTAGTGGGTAGCTCATCAGCTGAACGTTGGAGTCCCAAAAGTAAAACCACCATTCCACCATTAGAAAGATAGCAATGGAGGATCTTGGGACCTCCACACGACTGACTAGACTCCAATAAGAACGTTTCCTCCCTGCTAACCTCTTCGGAAAGAGGCGATTGAGAGGTTATCGAGAAATTAATTCCACGGTAGATGTGATAGATTTTCGTCCTCGGTGGCCGATCTGCCGTCGGAGCAGGGGGGAGGGATAAGGCGCGCGGCGCTGCTACAAACCAGAAATATTACGAATTGTTATTTCCACACACGTTGATCTGTCTTTCCCGAGAGACTGGAACACCGATGAGCGATGTTGCTCAAACGAGCCACCGTAGTGTGTACCCGTCACACCGTGTGCAACATCTTCATGTATCCGTTCCGCGCGGCAACAGAGATACTGATTTAAGTGCAGATAGATTCTAGTATCAACGGAGCCGGGCACGGAATCCAAGCCACCGTTTCAAAGAAGAGCTTGCGGAGGGGGAAAACTGCAATAAAAATAGATAAATATCGAATCGAAGAAAAAACTGTCTCCTCCCGGGTTTCCTGATCTCCCGGGTTTGACGGAGTTTTCCGTCGGCGCACGGAGGTATTGCGCGAGGGATTGAACTCGCTACCTCCTTGAAATGATAACACCGCGACCGCGCTATCGAAACCCGATCATGTTCCTCGCGCATACATCCTGCCTCGATGTATACTTGATGGCTGCGTGTCTTCTCCCCGTCTTTTTTCTAACCCCTTTGCAAGCGTGGCTTGAATCTAAAGAGCGATATTACGCGGATCAGTGGCGAGTCGTGGAGGATCGATTATCGATTTTTCCCCATTTGAAGCTACGGGAAAGTATCGATTGATGAGGTGTTTGGTGCAAACACCCTGTTAATCGATCCTTTTCTGAAGTTTAAATGGCAGATCAATGGAAGCACGCCACGCCACTAACGTGAATCCTCCTCGCGTTTCTATGTTCTGTAGATCATCTTCTGGACACTAGAGGGGATTTGATTTTAGTGATTGGCATGGATACTCTTTCGTATCTTCACCGAGTCGACCAAATCATATTTATATCCGTGAATCGCGACGTTTTACCATTTCAAGTGTTCCTGTGTCCTTTTCTTATTATCTTATTTACACTGGGAAATTCGATCAGCATGATATCAGTACGGTTTCAGTGTTAAATCAGCGTGATTCAGTTGGTAATACCAGGTACCTAATATGTTGGTATCATACTGATATCATGATGGTGTCATACTATTATCATATTGATATCATGTCGGATAGCATGTTATCATACTGATCCACTTTATCAGGGTGACTTAGGTTTCTACGAGCATTGAGAATTATTGCTCAGTACAGAATGGTACTAATCGGTTTCATTTCATAAAGTTTTCGAACCAGCGAGACCCTGAAAAAAATCATTTCTCCTGCTTTTTGCCGGCAGAGGTGCAGGAACTCTGTCACCCTGCGGCTGGCGGGTCGCGATACGTCGCATGTGCGAAGCGTGAAAGGCCTCAAAAACGGGTTTTCTAAATGAGGAGGCCGCGATTAGGGGTTTTGAAAATGGAAAAGCCGGCTCGTGCCAATCTCGTGTTTTTCACCGAATCTCGTCGATTTGTAAACAAATAGCGAAAAGAGAAGATCAGAAAGTGAGGAAAAAATTCACCGCGTAAAAAAATTTAGGGGAAAAGGGGGTTTTTCAAGTGGGAGGAACTTTTCCTGCACCTGCGTTGAGGCACAGAAGTGCACTTATTCAGGTAAATTTTGGACGTTTAATGGGCCTGTTGCAAACTTTTGCTAGAGCCAAAATAAGAGTTGTTTCTTATAGATAATGCCTCAAAAATCACGATGAGCGCATCGGCAAAGTCTGTAATGCACTCATGACTTCACAATCCGCGTAAGAAATTTGCGTTTTTTTAAGCTTCCCGCTTCAAAAACGATACTACGGCACAGGTGAACATTTTGATAGAGGAGTCGCTCCATCGTCGGCGATATTCATCATGGCCGACGCTTGCGCGCAGTTCCGCGCGTAATTCGAGGAGAGTTCAAGGTCAATCAATTCGGGCGTGGAAAACATGAACGTTAAAACACGCCGATTGTTATCTGGTCCAATCCAGTTCAGGTATTATCCATGGTATTATCTCGTCCCATCACACGTGTTTTGGCGGATTGGCGTCGGCCATGATGAGTATTGCCGACGATGGAACGACTCCTCTTACAAAATGTTCACCTGTGCCGTAGTATCGCTTTTGAAGCGGGAAGCTCAAAAAACCGCAAATTTCTTACGCAGACTGTGAAGTTATGAGTGCATTTCAGACTTTGCCGATGCGCTCATCGTGATTTTTGAGGCATTATCTAAAAGAAACAACTCTTATTTTTGCTCTAGCAAAAGTTTGCAACAGGCCCATTGTGATTCGCGGAATCGGAACGGAATGCTCGTCAATGTGACAACTCGGTTTTTGCCTAAAGGTTTGAGCAGGTGTTGAGGAGAGTGACTCGATGACGTCATACACGTGAGTTGAACGATAAAATGCTCGCATCGTCATCGCGTTAGACAAATCACCTATTCGCCCGTCATGCCGCTCACCGTCACCAGATGTTGATGAAATCAACAAACATGTCCTTCTGTACGAGAGGCACCTAAAATCAGGAATCATTTAGAAGGGAGTCGACTTAAAACAACCCCAAAAACGAAAAAGAACGTTACGTAATTCATGAATGCTTTCCTTGTCTATGGCAACCATCCGTTTCAACCAAGGTTATCCGAATATCGTCTTCGCCTGTCGTTTTGTCTATAGACATTCAAAACAAAGTCGCTACTACCTGCAACGCATTCTGGCGCTCTGCGACATCCCCGCCACATGCGCCTATCTTCCCAAAGGTTATCGGGCAACCGACAACGCAACGCAACATCTCTTCTTCAACGCCCTACCGTCGTTTCATCATAGGACATCTCCGTCGCTTTTTTCCAGATGGTACCCAATCAAAAACTCGTTCGGGCAGGTACTCCTCCAACATTCTTTGCACATGTCCGCACACTAACTGCCTGGACATGACTTCGTGCACGATATCACTTTTAACCTTCATAACTAACAAACATGCCGCTCTTTTAGCACTTTTGTGCGCTCTGCGACACCCAACCGCCACTGATACCGATCCTGCCAGAGCTCCTCTGCCAAATCGCCTCTTCTCATTTCCTGCCTTCAATGGCGTGGCGTGAATTGCGATATATCGATTGTTACTCCATTTAAACCTACGGTAAAGAATCGATTATTAAGGTTTTCGCTGCGAACACCCTGTTTATCGATCCTTTTCCATAGTTTTAAATGACATAACAATCGATTTATCACAAAGCACGCCACGCCACTGCCTGCCTCAGTCCATCCATGGGTGTCCTCTATGTTACCTGCCAGGAGGGACCCAATCCAGGACCTTCTTAAGCAACCGATTATCTGGCATCTTTAGCACAAGCCCATACAAGCTGTTTCGTCACCCCTCATCCTTCCTTTACCTTTCCTTCAAGCGAATTCTTTCATTCTGGAGACGGTCCCGTCTCGAGCCGTTTTGTCGGTCAAATCGTCA
This sequence comes from Bemisia tabaci, assembly GCF_918797505.1. Taxonomy (NCBI): domain Eukaryota; kingdom Metazoa; phylum Arthropoda; class Insecta; order Hemiptera; family Aleyrodidae; genus Bemisia; species Bemisia tabaci. Next base: position 27,585,789 of record NC_092793.1, read on the forward strand.
CTCCTTTGACGTCAGGGCGTGTCTCGATTTCCGCATGAGCCTCAAAAGCATGGAGTTATATGGGAGGCAGGGCTCACGTGGACATTGTGATACGGTAACCTTACTTGAGAGGAGGGACGAATTTTCATAATCAGCCCACAGTTTGGTTTTGGTCGATTAAATCCCCGTTCGATCTCTCGGAGGTATCGCCATTGTGATGGGATCAGAGACAAGAGACCCTCCACTGGCCTCTGGCCTCCTAGCGACAGGTGGAAGCTTTTACTTTCGGGGTTTCAACAATTCCTTATGGACAATTATTAGGGAGCAACAGTCATCACCCTAGTTTCGGCTGTTGACTTACCTACATGGTCGATGATGAGCTTCGGGTAACGTCATGAGCCAAACAAGTTTCCTAAACTTCGTTCATTTTCGGCTTGTTTGCGAAACGAAACTGCCAACACGTTGTTAAACATCAACCATGTCAGTAAGTCAACAGTAGAATGCTGAAGTCCCGAAAGTAAAAGCTTCCACCATGGCCAAGATACTAGTGGAGGGTCTCTTGTCTCTGCGTCAGGGCCAGGACGATGCGGAGCCTGAAACGTGGCTCGACGATGACCGTTGGATGGCGGCGGCGCACTATGGTCCCAATCCGCTCGGGAGCGCTCAAAAATCGATGTTTATGAAATTGGACGACATTTTTTTTTCAAGTCAAAATTGATAAATATAGTATCTGCGGGTCATAAACTACACGTAGTATACCTCAAAAAAATTTCTAGTCACTTTGAAAGTGTCAGAAACTGTGCAAATAGTCGGATACGTATTTTCTGACCCGTGAAGTGGCTATTTCTAACAAAGCGTTCGGAGCCTCTCCTGAATCATGAAATGGTCTCTCAGAATTCTTGCTTATGCCATTTTGTAGAGGACTCTAAGAGGATTGTAACGCACTAATTACAATTTTTCTCCGAGGCATTCTGACACATCCCACACAAGGTAGAAGTTGGATACCTATTTTTCATAAAAAAATGCCGATTTTTCCCACGAACTTTCATTTTAAAAAAAAGTCACCAAAGGTCACCTAATGAGACACCTTTAGGGAGCTTCTACACATCCTTGGGAAGCTACAGTAGAAATATTTCGTGCTTTGGTTTGCTTTTTCTCGAGAAATCGAATTCACTAGGTCTCTAAGTCGGTGGCTAAAATAACGGTATTTAGCAAGTTTAGCCATCGATCAATCTGTAGTCGTCTTAAACTTTTTTGAGGCATGCGACACCTCCAAAAACGTGCTTAAGTAGTCTCTATGAATCCTTAAGAAGGATTTTAAACCAAAAATTGTTGGTTCTTCTTGCTTTTTGGACTAATTTTGAATCTTTTTCGTACCTGCGTGTTTCTTTCAAAATACTGTTTTACAACCCTGGAAAGCCCCTCGAAAAATATTCTGAGACATTTGGCACCTCCAGAGACACTTTTAAGTCGTTTCTGCAGATCCTTAGAAAGGCAACCGAACCAAAAATAATTGCTTCCGCCTGCTTTTTCGACCAAATTTGAATTTTTTACGTGACTACGTGTTTGTCCCAGGAAAACTCAATTGTTTGCCCCGAAAAACACCTATAGTTGCAGGCTTAACACGTGCTAAGCATTTGTGCATCTACAGAGACGCACTTATATAGCTTCTATGAATCTTTTTGAGGTTGACCGTTTCGAAAAAAATTTGGTTCCCCCTACTTTTTGAGATTTTTTGGGAAGTTTTCCGTTCCGCAGTTTTATCTTTAAAAACGCTCTTTTCAATCCTAGAAAGTACCTACTGATGTAAAATTTCTTACTCTCCGAATATTTATCCATTGTTGATTGAATTTTTCTTAACGTGACAATATTGCACCCCCGCTCTTCAACATTGTTACGTACCCGATTTGCGTTTCCCGTCAAATCAACGTAAAGAAAAGTCTTCTCTGAAGCATTATTTCGACATTTTTAAAATACAAATGAATTTTAGATCTATTTCATTTTTTTCAGTTCAGTTTTCCTTTAAAAAAAAAAAAAAATGGGGGGGGGGGTGTCAAAAAATCAAAACATTCTTAATTTTACATGAACTGTACATGTATGTGCAATGAACGCATGGTTTTCATCCAATCTAAGCAAGTATAACAAGCCAATCGTATGGTAGTTTGTGATTTTTGTGAGAAAATGACAGTAACTTTTGCAAATGATTTTTTAGGGAAAAGCGGAGGTCAAATTCGGATTCAGCGCATCAAAATCATGAGGAAAACACATCTTAAATGTATTTATACTCAAACGGAGAGCCGCTATGATTTTTGATCACTGAAAAGTGAATTGGGACCATAGTGCGGCGCGGCGTCCGCGTCGTTCGAACTGGGCGAAGTCGCTGGTGGAATGCGGAATGCGGTGGGCGACCCGCGCCGCATCTGCTCCGCGTTCTCCGCACCGCGCCGGCCGGCCGGTCGCGGTCATCACTCGCTCTTTCCACGTCCGACCGGGACCGTGCCGACTTCCATCGTGCACATCGACGCTTCCAGTTCACTCGCCTCGCTCGACCTCGCCCCCCCCCCCTCCGCCCCCTCCAAAACACGTTATCGGACGTCCTCCGTCTCGAGACGCTCCGGCCGGAGCGGGAGTTCGGCAGTGCGGTGCGGAATTCCGTGCGGTTTTCGAGGCGACCGCAACGGTCCGGTCCGATGAGGATCCTGCCCGTTCGGGGGCTCCTCTGCCCTCCGCCTCTCCCGCCAAGATTATCCTCTCCGGTGCTCCTATTTCCCGGAACTAAGTCCGAAACTCGGAACTTTTGAGATTTTCCTGAATTTTTCCCGGAACTTTGAAAATTCCCGAAAGGCTCCGGATCTTTTGCATTTTTCAGAACTTTGGGAAAATCGAAAAAGAATCCCGGAACTTTTGACGGTTATGGAATGGGAGAAATTACAACAAAAAAGTTCAGATTTCCGGAACTTTTGACGGCCATGGAATGAGAGAACTGCTCAGGACGCAAACTAATGCGGAAATAGAACTGCTTTTTCGAGGGCGGTCCGGAACCACTGAAAAACTACGGAGATTTTACGTTAAGGGGCGGAATTTTTCTCCTCATGCCGTGCGTGTTTTTTAAGACAGCCTGGAATATATTCAGTCCTATTGCGCATTGATTCTCACTACAATATTTGCCCGTTCGATTGCAATTGAATCGGTTTCTTTTGCTTGGGTATAAGTCCAAAAATTCATGAGCCCTGGCTTTCGTTGATCACGCGGGACGCTAGGACTCGAGAGTTTTTGGATTTACGCTCGTCTAGCGGAAACCGATTCAATTGTGTAGCCACTTGATTTTTAGGCCCCCTACGAGCTTTGATTTCGTGGCAACGTCATTTTTGTTGCGAATTGCGCCTGAATTTCGTATTTTCGAAATGGTTTAATTCTCGTCACCTTAGACTACCGAAAAAGTACTGAATCATTCTGTTGAGAACGTATTGAATTTTTTGGTAAATCACCGAAAAAGCACGGTACTTAAAAGCTCGAATTTTTTGCCAGCCAGTCTGACTGTAGACACCCTGCGCTTTCTGCAAGGAGGAGAGCTAAGATAAGCCAAGGTAAGGTCCCTTGCCGTACTGTCGTGTAACCGTAATGATCAGCAACGATTTTCGAAATCGAGTTTGCGTCAAAATCCAATAAATCTAATTATTTTAATGAACCGACCAGCTGAAATAGCAAAATTCTTTTTTTTTTTTTTTTTTTTGTATACAAAAATAAATAGATTAACAGGGAAGCGGTAATCCCGCACAGTACATCACCGCAGGACCAGATTTAGGGGGTGGCCACATGAACCGCGGCCCATGACGGCAAATTTTGAAATTTTTTTTACATGTGGCTATAAAGAATAATCGGATTAAAAAAAATTACACACGAGAAAATGTGACAAAATCTCTCATTTCCTATGAGTATATCTCTGATTTTGTCGTCTGTCTGTGATACAATAGACAGCACCTTTAATTAGTCGAGTTAAGACTAAGAGAGAAACCGAACACGGAATTTGGCCTGGAACGGCGCGGCGCAGAGAGCAATGATGACGAGAACTTGAGATGAAAAGGAGAAACGCTCGGCGCGGCGGTCGGCATGTAAGACATATTAGCGCCTACAAGACTGCATGAATACTTAACGCATTGCGTCAAAGACAGCGCGGTCGCTGCGGTTAGCAGCGGGCGGCGTGAAACGCAAAGCGCCTACAAGACTGCATGAATACTTCACGCATTGCGTCAAACACAGTATGCGTGCAGCAGCGGTCGGCGTGTATGGCATACTTAGCGCATTCAAGATTGTAGGAATACTTCACGCATTGCGCCAAACACAGTGCGGTCAGCGCGGCGTGGCATCGGAAGTTAAAATGATTAAACTACATTTATGTGTATTCTTTCATGATTTTTTCGTTCATTTCATATAAATGGAAGACCTTGTCCGCACAGAGATAGGTTCGCGGAACTTAACTTTCGCGCTAAGTTCCGTGAACTTTTGCCAGTAGTGTTGACAGGGCTTTTGCAAAAAATGTGTCCAACACGAGTAAACGCGTCCTATGCACCCCTCCCCCTCCGGCGCGTTCACCTAATGGTTTTTATTGATGTTTCAAAATGAATGAGAGGGGGGCGGCAAAATACAGGCGGCCCATGGCGGCAAGTAAGTAAATCCGGCCCTGCGTCACCGGAAAAATCGTGTTTTCAGTCAAATGATCTCAACAAAGTCTCATTCTAATAAATTAATAATAATTACTGCTCACCGCATGAAGCTTCTTGCTGTTGTTCGCCCACACAGCAAAGCATTCAGTACGTTAGGGACACTCGATGTTTAGTTATTTCTGACCAAAAATATGTACATATAAATTCAGATGTAGTTCAGCATGAATCAAGACAGTTTTCGATCAAGCGAATGTCCGTCATGTGCGAGCGGGCTTTTGTTTCATCTACCGAAAGAGGAAGTGTGTCATCAAACCGGCGTGTGAGTGTGGGTGTGCCTCTCAGTGTTGCCATTTCCTGGCATCAATTCCGAATTGCGGAATTGTTCAATTTTTCAACTAGTTTTCGAGCCGAAGCCTGCGTAAAATAATCGGAAAAAAGTCCCAGTAGACCCGGAAATTTTTTTCCGAAGTATTTCAGATAAATCGGAGAAACTATGCCCCGAAATCGACGGTCAAGCTAGAATGGCAGCACTGGTGCCTTGTATTGAGGGTATTCAACTGTGATCCACATCGATAGTTCACAGCTGTTCTGTTTGTTTATGAAGCGGTCATCCCATTACTCTTTTTTATATTATACATCACGTCATTAATGCATCGCTAAAAATTTGAATCAATCAAATTTAACAACATCTGACGGAATTTCAATGACACATTGGAAAAAAAAAACACATTGTATCTAGAGTCCAGGCACTTACAAACATCGCCAAGAAAAAATACTCTTGATTCAATCAGATTTAAGCTTAAATCAAGAACCAAGCCTCTTAATTTGGGAGGATTTCCTTTTGATTTAAGCTTAAATCTGATTGAATCAAAAGTTATTTTTCTTGTCAATGTATTCAAGAGTCGGACTGGACTCTAGATCCAATGTGTTGTTTTTTTCCAGTGCACAGTATTGTGCGTATATGCATTGATCATTCTCCAGCCATTTTTTAGATTTTTTTACAATCGCAGTTTGACCCGATGATTTGATAATGCTTGTATTTGAATTCGTTTATTCATTTTTTTATTGATTTTCTGTTTCAGGTGAGTTTCTTTTCACACTGGTAATTTTCGAAGTCTCGCACAATTCGTCGCCTACCTGACACAAGGGCGTATAACTACACCCTGCAATGAACCCTGTCTTCCATACAATGCGACGCTTTTCCAATCTCAATGTGTAGTTACGCTTTTATGTCAACCAAGCGACGGATTAGAAAAGACTCAAAGGTGATTTCAAAAATTAATTCCCATCAATATCAGCATTCGATATGGTTCTACACGTGAGTTGTTTTTTTTTCTCTCTCTTCAATTTGAACGATGAGTTTGACTTATGATAGGATTTTAGCATTTACTCTGTTTACTAATAATTTGCCTCAATCCACCTGCCAAGAGGAAAAAGTGGAAGTAGAACTCATTTTTATTCGGGCTTTATTAGTAGTGCTCACTTACTATTCTATCTTTTTCTCCTCCCGGTGATCTCTGTGTGGTTTATAGTTGTCCATAATAATATTGCTTATAGTTATGGTACAGCCAGCTATGTATAAACCACAAAGATATCATTGGGAAGAAGAAAACGATAAAATGGTAAGCGCTAAAAGTAAAAGCAGTCAAGTGAAACAAGTCGTGAGTTAACAGAGTAATCCCGAACCCACTATGATACGATTATACTTTAAGTCGATGGTGAATCTACTATACTGTTGATTTAGATTGTGGTGTTTTAAAATGTCTACTTACATTATATTTTTCGAGGAAATACTTCTCGACTCCTTTGTGCGACAATTTCATGTAATACCGTCAGGATTTACCTACTTGCCGCCCATGGGCCGCCTGTATTTTGCCGCCCCCTTCTCATTCGTTTTGAAATACCAATAAAAACCATCAAGTAAGCGTGCCAGCGGGGGAGGGGTGCATAAGAATCGTTTACTCGTGTTGGACATATTTTTTGGGAAAGCCCTGTTAACATTACTAGCAAAAGTTCACGGAACTTTGCGCGAAAGTTAAGTTCCGTAAACCTATCTCTGTGTGGACAAGGCCTTCCATTCATAAGAAATGAACGAACAAATTATGAAAGAACAAACATAGATGTAGTTTAATGATTTTAACTTCCGCCGCCGCGCCGCGTTGACTGCACTGTGTTTGACGCAATGCGTGAAGTATTCACGCAGTCTTGTAGGCGCTAAGCGTTTCACGCTGACCGCACTGTCTTTGGCGCAATGCGTGAAGTATTCATGCATTCTTGTAGGCGCTATCCGTTTCACGCTGACCGCAGTGACCGCATTGTGTTTGATGCATGGCGTGAAGTATTCGTGCAGTCTTGTAGGCGCTATTATGCGTTACATGCCGACCGCCGCGCCGAGGGCCTCTCCTTTTCATCTCAAGTCCTCGTCATCATTTCTCTCTAAGTCGCGCCGTTCCAGGCCAAATTGCGTGTTTGGTTTCTCTCCTAACTCGATTAATGAAAGGTGCTGTCTTTTTTATCACTAAAAGACAACAAAATTAGAAATTACTATACTCTCAGGAAATGAGAGATTTTGTCGCCTTTTCTCGTTTGTAATTTTTTTTTCAAAATTCGATTTTTTTTAAAAACAATTGCAAAATTTGCCGCCCCCTTGATTTGCCGCCATGGGTCGCGGCCCATGTGGCCACCCTCTTAATCCGGCCCTGAATACCGTCGAAAGAACGAAAAATAACAAATGAAATTTTGTGGCAAAATCATCATGATCAGACCCTTTTTGAAAAAGTAAAATTCCAAAGGTGATTAACAAGGATATGCGCAATGCCACTAACCGAGGCAAGTGGTTTGGTTCTTTCATGATCGATTCTTATTCTTTTTCTTGAAATGTAGTCGAATCTCCGGAAGATTCCTACAATTGCTCTTTTCCAGAATGGATAAAAATGGCTGAATTGAGCTTCGAACTTTTTCGAGATGGAAACAAAACGTAATGCCAGGCATAAGAGTAAACACGTGTCAGTTGCGAAACGTATACAGATCCGGAGCTTTTGATGTTTCGAAAAACTTTCAGGCCCAAAGGAGTAGGTTCCGGCACGTCATGAGTCTCATGTTCGTTCCTACGAGAGGATTCGCAGCCGTATCCCCTCGCGTTTCCTCCGTTGAATATTCGAGTTAGGAGTTAGTTTGATGTCTACCTCTATGCTCATGTAAATCCGAGGCCCGAGCCCTGGAAAGCGGAAAACGTCATTTCGTGAAAATGGAGCTGAAAATCGGATGACTTACTTTCAGAACATCCCGATTGCTCGCTCTTTAGACGGCTCCGTGTCGGGTCGTTCCCCTTCATTGTTGCGACAAGCAACACGCGTCGCGTCGGTCTCCACTAATCCCGGCCCACAGTGGACCAAGTCAGGGAGAAAGATCAGACAAAATTTGGAAACTTCAAAGGCTCATAACTCCGTTTTTACACAATTTTGAGGTTCCGAAAGTTGCTCCATTAGTTTTACCGTAAAATTTGCCTTCCGAAACACTCCTCAAAATCTAAAATGTGACGAAATAAACATCAAAATTTGCAGTTTTAGTCAAAATTTTTTTGTCCGACCTCTCTGATTGACTCGATCCACTGTGCGGCCTCGTGCCCCGGTCTCGAGTCCTGCTCAGAAATGCCTTGTATTCGTAAATGTTTTGTTGATTTTTATGAACTCTTTCCGTAGCCTTTGCTCCTCCTCTATTTTCGTCTCTGCGGTAGTCTTCGTTGCCGCCTCCTTTGCAAACAACATCGATGCGTAGGAATTGACGAATAAGGTCGAACTGCTCTCGACTCGGGGCGCGGGGGGATTCTGAGCGGGAATTTTCCCGAGAATTCCCGGCTGAAATCTACTTTGGGCCCGTTCAAGCATTGCTTCAGTTACTTTACTCAGCAGGGTTGCCGGTAGTCCGGAAAACCGGGAAAGTCAAGTCAGCGTATTTTAAAGAAAATGTAAGGAAAGCCCGCGTTCAAGCATTGCTGAAGTTACTTCACCCAGCAGGGTTGCCAGTAGTCCGGAAAACCGGGAAAGTCAAGTCAGCGTATTTTAAAGAAAATATAAGGAAATTTTGTTCAAGGTTCAGGGAAAGTCAGTGAATTAGGGAATTTTGGAGGCAGGGAAAAGTCAGGGAATTGGAAGGTGAAATAATTATGGATGGCAAGTGAAAATCTGGCTTCTTGTACAATATACTAATAAACATAGAATGGAAAATTTGCACTAAAAAATTTTATTGCTGCATCTGAGAGTGCTCAGTTAGCTGCGATCGAGGTAATTTTTATGATTTTTTTCCGATTTGGGAAATTGTAGAAAAGTAAATTTAGAAGTGAGCTCGTTCATAATACTCGTTCATTTTAGAAACCAAGGATATTCTCATGCTCACATCACTCATTGTCAGTAGTTCTTCTTAGGCCTTGTCTCCACGGGACGATCCCTGGGATTTGTCCCAGGGAAAAATCTCACTTGCGAAGTTGGGAAAAATGTTGAGTTAGTCAATACTTACCACAGTACCAACTAAGAGTCCTTGTAGAATTCCAGGAATGATTTAAAAAGATGTTGTGTTGTTTAACGGGAAAAAAACCCCAGGAGTTTCATTCCTGCGACTCAAACTTGGGGAAAATCCTCGGAAATGTCCCGCGAAGACGAGGCGTTAATCGTAAGACTCATCAAATTTCAGACACCTGCAATTTCTCAATTTCCTGGACACATACACTCCCCCCCCCCCCCCCCTAATTTTCCTCTTCCGTAGGATTAATCAGAACTTGACCGCCATGGTACCGCCTTGGACCGCAAACGATATGGTGCCATGGTAGTTCGCACGATGCACTGGAAAAAAAACACATTAGATCTTGAGTCCAGGCTCTTGAAAACATCGACAAGAAAAAATACTCTTGATTCAATCGGATTTTTGCTTGAATCAAAACGAAATCCGCTTAAATTAAGAGGCTTGGTTCTTGATTTCAGCTAGATTCTGATTGAATCAAGAGTAATTTCTCTTGTCAATGTTTTTAAGAGTCTGGACTCTAGATCCGCAATGTGTTTTTTTTTTTTTCCAGTGTGAGAATCCTACGATTCGCATCCCGTCCCGCGTGGCGGCGCCGCTCGTCGAGCGACGACGCAGGGTAGGGCACGGCCGGCGACGCGGCGGGACGGCTGAAAACGGCGTCGGTTGCCGTTGGCGGATGACGATGACGTCCTGGTGCCGACTCGCGGCGTCGTCGTTGGGCGCGCGATCGCCCACAAATGGAGCCCGAGGCAGACGACTCTGCTCGCGAAATCCGGCAACGCTGCCGACCCGCGAGCGTTCGCCGGGCCCGCCACACGTGCCGCGACGGACGCCCCGTACTACCGGGCTCAGAAAAAACGCCGTATGAACATTCGAGAGTTGCCAAATTTCCCTTGATAAAACATGCATTTTTGACGACATTCATGCACATTTTTCTTTGAAATTTTCAGATATTTTACATTAAATTGCGAACAAAATAGTCTGAAAAATTGGAAGAATAATATTTACAATTTGTCCCATAAATTCGTATGTTATCAGAGGAAATTTGGCAACGCCTAAAGGTCCATACGGCGTTTTTCCCTAGCACGGCAGCGTACTTCATCGCGCGTCCCCGGCCCCAGCCTCGACGTCTCCCGTTTTCTGCTTTGCCTGTCTCATGTTCCATGTTGTTTTTCGATCAAGTGATGAATCGATCAATCGATTTCTTAGACCATCTGAAATGCAGGAACCGATAGGTAATCGAATCGAATTCAATTATCGGCAAAGTGCGTATTTTGAAACTGTAAATTTTCCAGGTAACAATGCTCGCCAAGTGTAAATCAGCATTTGCGCTAAATTTGAGAATCAGCATTTCCTTGCCTCACCCCCTATTCCCCGGTTCATTCCAGTTTATAATATTTGCAATTGATCAAATGTAATATGTATTCCTGTTTGTAACACCGTGAAGGCCTAATAAGCGGGAACCAATCAGAGATGGATTCGCATTGTCTTTACTCTCAGTTTAGAGGGACTCTAGTGGAGACTAGAGTCCCTTTATACTGAGAGTCAAGACAATGTGAATCCATTCCTGATTGGTTCCCGCTTATTAGGCCTTCACGGTGTCACAAACGGGAATAAAGATTACATTTTCACCGATTGCAAAGATTATAATCTGGAATGGACCAGGGAATCACGGGTTCGGCAAGGAACAAACGGAATGAGAGAAGGGACGGAGAGAGGAGTTTGAGAATGGGCCGATCAAAGATTACGAAAAACGTTCAATTTCTGTAATCTTTATTCCCGTTTGTGACTCCATGAGGGGTGTTGTCTTGACTCTGTAAAGGGACTCTAGTGGAGACGAGAGCCAAGAACAAGAGGGAGGGCCGAGTGGAATCGGGGGAGGAAGAGGGTGGCCGAACCAATTAGCGCGCGGGGAAGGAGGCCATTACCCGGCATGAGCGCCGCGACGACCGCGACGGCTAAGAGCAATAATTGATCGGTGTTTACAGTGCGCCGAGAGGATTACCCAAGGTAGCCCGGTAGCCGGAACCCCCGAGGGGTCCGTGTAAAGAGGTGGTGGGTGGAAGATTAAGAGACGGGGAGCGACGGGGTGTAATCTGCCGGCGGTCATTAAATACCGTGTGAACGTTGGCGAAATGAAAATTTAATACGCCCAGGATAGACTACGGGCAAACAGAGCGAAAGAGGCGGAGGCAGAGCCCGCTTTCGGATCTTCGCCGAGGTCGCCTTGACGACGGAAGGGTCGCAGGGACGTCGTCGATCTCCCGCCCCGGCCCCCGTAGCCCCCTCTCATTATCGTCGAGATGCGTTAGCGGGGTCTGTCCGATCAGGCGGTAACTAGAGTCCCTTTATACTGAGAGTCAAGACAACACCCCTTATGGAGTCACAAACGGGAATAAAGATTACACAAATTGAACGTTTTTCGTAATCTTTGATCGGCTCATTCTTAAATTCCTTTCTCCGTTCCTTCTCTCATTCCAGAGTCCCTTTATAGTGAGAGTCAAGACAACACCCCTCATGGAGTCACAAACGGGAATAAAGATTACACAAATTGAACGTTTTTCGTAATCTTTGATCGGCTTATTCTTAAATTCCTTTCTCCGTTCCTTCTCTCATTTCGTTTGTTCCTTGTCGAACCCGAAATTCCTCGGTCCATTCCAGATTATAATCTTTGCAATTGGTGAAAATGTAATCTTTATTCCCGTTTGCGACACTGTGAAGGCCTAAAATCCGGTTAACCAATCAGAAATGGATTCGCATTGTCTTGACTCTCAGTAAAAGGGGACTCTAGCGGTGACCACGGGGATCGCCCGCGAATGACGTCAGGATCTTTCTCAAGTTTGTTTACCCCTTTCTACCCTTCGTATGTCCAGGGTGTCTACAACTACAAGTCCGAAAATAGTACTGACTTTCTACGGCCGGTCCGGAAGTACTGAAAAATTGCGGAAATTCCGCAAGAGGGTAATGGACCAATAATAGACAAGGTACGAATTTAAGCATTCTAATGCATGTTTCTTGACCAGAATTTCACGTAGAACACGATTCGCGCAACGAAAATTACCGAAATCAACTCCTAACGAAGATATTAACGTTTATATTTCACATTGGTCACGAGGAGTTTGAACTGCCCGCTCACAAGAAACTCAAAGCTCTACGTGAGTCAAATCGTGCACTAGAACGGTTTCAGCAAACTTCTCAATCGAGCGATGTTCATCTCCCACCATGTGCTGTTCAAACTATAAACAACTTGCAATAGCTGAGCTAAAGCGTCAAGATTAAGGTTGCCAGATTTTTATATCGCAGAGACTGTCATGATAACGTTTAGCGCGCGATGTGAGTCACGTAGAGCATTGAGTTTTCATGAGCGGGTGGTTTGAATTCACGCATCAAGAATCATTAAATATCTTCATAACGAGTTGATTTCGGTAATTTTCGTTGTGCGCGTCGTGTTCTACGTGAAATTCTGGTCAAGAAACATGTATTAGAATGCTTAAATTCGTACCTTGCCTATTGGTCCATTGGAGCGAGGAATTCAAATTTTTGAAATTATTCGAATTTCGTCTTTTGGAGGAACTGAAAAAGTACTGAAATTTTTCGCTAAGGAGGTACTGAATTTCTTGGGAATGCACTGTAAGAGTACTGATTTTTGGCCAACCTGTTTTAGTAGACACCCTGATGTCAGCACCCCGAAAAGGTTTGTGAGGCAGCCCCCAGACCATTTTATCCCTCTAGGCAGTAACGTACGTGTCGGTAATTTTGAGGTTAGGTCATGGATTTTTTAGGGGCCCGGAAGCGAATTGCAGCCAAGCTATTAATCCAAATTATCCAGAATGATTTATTATTACAATTTTTACAACCGGTCGTCTGGAAATTTTGCATAAAACTGATTTTTGCGGAAGAACGCTCATTTATGAACGGCATTTTTCTAGTGTTTTCGTATTAGACGGGTAACTGCTCTTTAGGGCTCTAAGAGCTCCATACTCTGACATGTCCGTACTCCCTCTATATCTGCAGGTACCCCACCAAGCAGGGGTGCAGAATCGTTCAAGCTTTCTCGCGACCGCCTGCCGGTTTTTCACATTTTTCTCATCGGCTTTCCAAAGCATTTCATTCAGATTTCAAAATCGAGAAGCTCTTTCCTCTTGTTTCCTATGATCTTCGACTTATGAGCCGAAAGAATTTCCCCTCCTCCAACAATTTAACTCGGCCGGGCTGGTTATTAAGCATTTTCTGCACGTATATACTTTTACATACCGTTTTAGGCACCAGTTGTCATTCCTGGTTTTAGAGGGGAGAAAAGCGATGGCGAGTTAAGGACCCGTATCTACTGATGTATCGGTTACACAATCTAATTCTGAAGGTTTTGTACCTAATCACGTTTTCCATTTCGTGTGCCCGAACGCCCTGTCGTAGTCGCATAGCAACTATTCGACCACCGGAGTGTGGCACAGTATCTTTTGAAATTGAAGGCGTGCTTAACGCACCAACTCAGGAGACCAAAAATTCCTGTCACGGCTAAAGTCGTTGGATTTTAAGTATCAATGAAAATTAACGCAACTGATACTCGCCGTACATAAGCGTGAAGCAACTATTCGACCACCGGAGTGTGGCACAGTATCACTCGAAATTGAAGGCGAACTTTAAGCACCAACTTGGAGGCCAATGCTACGGCTGAAGTCGCTGAACTTTAAGGAATTATAATGAATGAACGCGATATTGATAACCTTTTGGTCGACCTGGTCTGGAAAAATTCTGCTTGCTGGAATTTAACGTAAGGTTCCAAGAACCAACATTCTGGTGCCATCGATCGATGTTTTAACCATTTTCGAAATAAATAGGTCTTGGAAAGGTATTAAAACGATTTGCTGAAGGAAAAAATAGAAATTAAATTGCGAGTCTTTTAATTTCTAAAGTAGGTTCGCATCTCAAATCATAGAATTATTCCTCCGTATTGCGTTCTTTTTCCAGTGGCAAATCTTTGCGATTCCTCTCGCAAGGACCTACTTTCCAAGCTATACTGCTGACTTTAACTCGAAGTTGGCAAAAACTGTCGTTTTTATTATGCTGTTTGGACCGAGTTTATCAAAAAGGAACGAACCCACTTTTTCGAAAAAATTGAGTTAAGAATGTTTGCGAGTTCCACTAGCCGTACCTATATTTTCCTCTGCCAAAAACTGAAAGTCGGAAAATAGAAATTAGTTTGTGAAATAAGGGGTTGAAGTTTATTTTCTACATTGATCCCTATGCAGAAACAAAACTTCAAACCTCTTTTCCTCGTTTTTAACTTAATGTGGGTTGGTTCCTTTCTGATGAACTCAGTCCATATGATCGTATTCGATACATCAAACGGGTGAGATTGCATCGATATCGATTGGTTCAAAACATGAACATAGCCTCAAAAGTAAATTCAGAAATCTGAGGGAACGGGTCTTTTGTAACAGATTTTTTATTCTTTTGCGTACCAAATGCCAACGTAATGTGAAATTGTTCAGGAATTTTCCCATTTTCAGCTTTTCCAACTTTAATCCTTTTAGTTTGGTTTGAGGTTATGTTCCATTGTTTTGAACCAAACGATACATCGAACCGTTATCGAATACGGTCTATTTTAAGGGATTCCTAACTCGCAATGTAAACCATACGGTGGCTCCTAAGGAAAGGAATCGAGTCCTGGGTGTCCCTCTTTGACGTCCTCATTCGCTGGAGCCGAGAAGGCCGGGGCGTCGCGGCGCGTCGGTCGATGCCAACGAGGACGCCAACGCCGACGACGACGACGACGCAAGAGTCAAGACCTGTTGACTGCCGAGTCAACTCGAGCTGGACAGTGTGGCGTCGCTTCCCCGTCGTGGGCGACGCCGAGTGGGAGGGGGGTGGGGGGTGGTGGGGCGGCGCAGCGTGGCGTCAAAGGCGTCGGGCGTCCCTCGCAGCCGCAGGACGCAGCACTGCAGACGCCGAGTCTAGACTCATGATCCGCGCCGCCCCGGCCGCGCGCAGCGCGTTGGGCACCGGCACACCACACCGTGGATCCAGTCAACGGGAGAAGTTGGACAAAATTAGAGTCCCTTTATACTGAGAGTCAAGACAATGCGAATCTATTTCTGATTGGTTAACCGGATTTTAGGCCTTCACAGTGTCACAAACGGGAATAAAGATTACATTTTCACCAATTGCATAGATTATAATCTGGAATGGACCGAGGAATTTCGGGTTCGACAAGGAACAAACGGAATGAGAGAAGGAACGGAGAAAGGAATTTAAGAATGAGCCGATCAAAGATTACGAAAAACGTTCAATTTGTGTAATCTTTATTCCCGTTTGTGACTCCATGAGGGGTGTTGTCTTGACTCTCAGTATAAAGGGAATCTAACTTTAGGAGCTCATAACTCCGTTCATACAAAACTCTGAGGTTTTGAAAGTGGTTCCATTGGTTTTCTCGTGAAATGGAGTTGTTGCATGGGTGAGGGATTTGCTATTTGACCATTGATTCTTATGTTAAAGTTTGCGAGAAACACGATGGTGCCACTGGTTTTCTCTGAAATCAACTCCCAAGCTCAAAAAAAGCGCTCAAGTTGAGGCCAAAATGGAGGGGATATCCCACTCCACCCTGAGAGTCCACCTCTACATCAAAACAAACTCTCTATACATAGATAGGGAGCAAATACATTAGCAGGGTTGCCACTTTATTTGGGGACTCCAAAACTGAAAACACGGCAACCCTGCTAATGTATCTTTTCCTGCCTATCTTTGCATGGAAAGTTTGTTTTGATGCAGAGGTGGACTCTCAGGGTAGGGTGGGATATCCCCTCCATTTTGGCCTCACTTTAAGAGCTTTTTTTGAGCTTGGGAGATGATTTCAGAGAAAACCAGTGGCACCATCGTGTTTCTCGCAAACTTTTACATAAGAATCAACGGTCAAATCGCAAATCCCTCACACATGCAACATCTCCATTCTCGACCTAAAGCACCCCTTAAAATTTAAAACGTAACGAATTAAACATAAAAATTTGCAATTTTAGTCAAAAATTTTATGTCCGACCTTGCTAATTGACACGATCCACTGTGCGGCATCGTTGCGTCGAAGCCCGTGCTTTCCATGTAAATAGCTTTTCGCCCGCGGATATCGCTCCCGATATTGCGCCCCCTCCCCCCCGCCCCCGCCCCCGCGCTCCCCTCCCGACCGCGCGTCACATGTCGCATCCCTCCGCACGATATTGCCCACGCTGTCCGAAACGAGGTCGGAATCTACGGAATCGTCCAGAACAATGCGTTCTCCTCCAAACGAAAAGACGTAAACTGGAGTACTGCCGTGCTAAGGAAAAGTGTCGTATGTACCTTCATGCGTTGCCAAATTTCCTTTCATAAAATACAAAATCCCTGCTGACTTTATGAATATTTTTCCTCAAATTGTTTAGATAATTTTGCTCGCAATTTCAACTGAAGTACCTGAAAATTTCAAGAAAATATATTCATGTATTACCTCAATAATAAAACACTTTATCGAAGGAAATTTGGCAACTCTCGAATGTTCATACGGCGTTTTTCCTCAGCACGGCATAGTACCTGTATGCTGCCAAGCTAAGGAAAAACGCCGTATAAACATTCGAGAGTTGCCAACTTTCCCCGAATATAACAGGTATTTTTGAGGTAATTCATGCATATTGTTCCTTGAAATTTTCAGATACTACAGATTTAATCGCGTAAAAAATTGACCGAAAATTTTGAATAAACATATCGAATAGATTCCTTGAAAATTCGCAATTTTTAGGAAGTAATTTGGCGACACCTGGCGGTTCATACGGCGTTCTGTCTTAGTACGGCAGTATAACATGGAGAAAGTACGGACATTTCGGTAATTTTGAGGTTAGGTCATGGAGCTCTTATGGACCAAAAAGGCAGACAACCTGACAATTCCAAATCCCAGAGTGATGTATTGTTACAGTTGTTACGATTCTGCGTTTGTTACGCACGTATTTTGACGCACAATCAGTTTTTGCATAAATTTACTCATTTTCATGGAAGGACACTTAATTATAATCATTCTTGGGGATCTTGGTTTGATCGTGGAATCTCAAGATTTGTAGCGGTAACTTTTTTCGCACCAAGATACTAAAAATCCAGTGATTTCCTCTGTCGAGGAGTTACTGAATTTTTTGGTAAAACACCGAGAGTGTGTCTACTTACTGATGTCTTGTCAGTCGGTTTCAGTAGACACCCTGGAACTCGACATGATCATTCTTGAAGGCGCGAATGTAGAACTCTGAAGACTTTTCTTTCATAACGATTCGTCTACGTCTTTTCAAGATAGCTTTCAATTCTACATACATCTACTGCTTGTTTTTTCCATTTTTCTACTTATTTTTCCATGTCTCGTGAATCGGGTGTTTTTCGGTGCACTTTCGGCTTGAAAGTTCATCGCGCCGCTGCGCCTGTCTTCGTCACGCAACCGCGCCGATGCGGATAGGCGGTAGGCGGTAGGTTCCGGAGCCCGCTGTTTCCAACTTTGTCACCCTCACCGCCCCCGCCGGCCCAGATGACTAAGAAATAGCTTTTGTCAGAGCTGCAACGGTTACCATGACAACCACAATCACCGCCTCACTAACCCGATGATCGCCCCCCCCCCCCCACCCCCATCACTCTCATTCAAGCTTCTTCCTTCTCCTCCATCTTGATCGGTTGTCCTTCCTACCGTACCCCGTCCATCCCTTTGCTGAACCTGCTGAGCCTGCTTCTCTGTTTTGGGTCATTTAATTTTAATTTTTCCATTGCGCCAAACTGTCCGGAGGTAAAGTCATGCTTGACTTCGAGCAGTTTATAGCGTTTCTCATGAAGTTCATCCTTCTTTTTCAATTTTAGTAATGAATTAATTTTTATCACACAATTTTAAGAGTTGGAGGGGCTTGGAGGATAAGGCGCGCAAGTGCAATTTTTGAACAGAATTGGGATATTAATGATTTCAAGTAAAATTAGTCTTAGTGCACATACTGTGAATAATTCGCTCTCAAATTTCTATTTTTAAGCATCCAATATGCGGGACATTTTTTACCACCTCTGTACAGATACCTTGTGAACCGTATCGTCTCACCTCAGTAGTAGAAACCAAACTTCGCCGCGTAGATTTCTTCAGGGATTTAAATTAAATGCCCTTACGAGCGCTCTTCTCTCGAAGATGTGTTTTTAATTCTAAATAATTATCCTAATGGTCCATTGCTCTTGTACTCGTATGGTAAAAAATTTGCTCTCCTCTCCTAGCGGGCCCTTCGTGTACTCTTCTCTCGCTCCCTGCGAGTCCCAAACTCCCAACTGCCAAAAATTTGTCGGGGTCGGACGTCGGGACGTGGGGACGTGGGGGTTGGCGGCGCAGCTCGGTCGCTTCCTACGCGATTCCGCAGTGCCCTTTCCCCCTCCCCCCAACCACCCCCTCGAGCTATCGTATTCACGCTTGTGTCTGACGCGCGACAGGTTGGCCCGGGCGCCAAATCATATCCTAACGCAATTCTCACCGAGTCAGTTCGTCTACAGGGTGTATACCAATCAAGAAAAGCCTCCTTGTCGGCCTCCTATGGTGCAGTGGTTGTAGCGCTTGCTCTATGATCGGGAGGTCCCGGGTTCGATTCCCGGCCAGGCGACCCGAGTTTGATGGTCTCAAACAATGGTTGCCTGGGACGGAGGGGGGTGGAACTTAAAGCGTGGGATTAGCCCTTGAGGGTTATTTGAAGTAGTAAAAAAAAAAAAAAAAAAAAAAAAAAAAAAAAAAAAAAAAAAAAAAAAAAAAAAAAAAAAAAAAAAAAGCGGACTTGGTTAGAGTCCAGAGTCCCTTTATACTGAGAGCAAAGACAATGCGAATCCATTTCTGATTGGATCCCGTATTTCAGGCCTTCACAGTGTCACAACGGGAATAAAGAACACGGTTTCACCAATTGCAAAGATTATAAACTGGAACGGACCGGGGAACAGGAGGTACGGCAAAGAACAAATGAAATGAGAGTGGGAACGTAGGGGTTGATCAAAGATTACAGCAAGCATCCGATTTGTGTAATGTTTATTCCCGTTTGTCACATCCACAAGTCGCGTTGTTTCAACTCTCTCTGTAAAGGGACTCTAGACTTAGTCAGTAGATTTCATCAGGTCACAGAAGGCAGAAAAAAGTCAGTATAAACGATCTATTCGCGTAATCTTGACTGGTAACGTAGACGTGAACACCATAAATTAGGAGCCGAATTTGTCGATTTTTTTTGCATGGAAATGCAATATCCGCCAATCTGCGCCGCCAATCTGAAGCCGTAGAATTGACTTTGAGTGCAGTTGCCACTCATCCTAAAAGTATAATTCGTCGCCTCTCTTACGAAGGAACGTAATTCCATTCTATGGTTGCCAAATTGACGCAAACAATTAATTTATTTCACCAAGTTATACCTGTGCTATTTGTATCAAAATTTGTTCCGATTTTTGCATGAAATCTAAGGAAAAATCAGTGAAATTTTTAGTTGGGAGTGTCCAAGATTCTCCTAGATGATATGCAATTTGCGAGGGGAAATTTGGCAACATTTGAATGAGGTTACGTTCTTTCGTAGGGAAACGACAAATTAGGCACGCCCGTTTACCGCGATTAAATTCGGCGCCCCAGTCAGTGTGGAACATGAGTCATGGCTGTGGTGTCAAATCTCAATGAGTAAAAGCCAACCTCAAAGTACGTAAAACCCCCAGAGGCCCGCTCTCACTTAAATTACAGGTCCTGAGGTATCATTTATATCAACATACTTTTTATTCAGGTCATTTTTACATCTCTCATGGATTTTCTCAGAATCTTAGTCGATGCAATTAAACTTTGGAAGGGAAAAACTTTGGAAGGGAAAAAGCGCGAGGCATCCTGGCAGCTGTGCGAACGATTCCGCTCGGAGATTTCCGCTGTGTTGCCTGTACGCGGTATGAACAACTGCTTCAACGTGGTTGGGCCGTCTCGGTTATCGATTACGCGATTAATCGTAAAAACTAATTGAAACTAACCGAACTTTTTGAACAAAATGTTTAACAAATCCGGGCCATAACTAAGTTAAAGGGAAGCTCACAAATTTCGTATCGCACTTTTTCAGCATTTTCTTCCCCTTATGCTCTCAGGGCGTAGATCATAGTAACACGTAAAAACAGATTAGCCTAACGCTCTCTCCGACCCACCTCCGTCTCCCAGAGCGTTACTTAGTTTATGAACGACCCTTAAACTACACTTTTGATTGTTCATTCCGTGATTTCCCGGACGAAAGAACGTAACTCAATCCCAAAGTTGCAAAATTGACTCAAAAGATTCAATTTTTTTTTTCAAGAAAGTACTCGTGTAATTTTTTTCAAAATTTGTCAGATTTTGGACGAATTCAGATGAAAAATCGGCAACATTTTCAGTCTGAGATCTCCTATATTCTACACTTAAAATTGCGATTTTTGAGGGGAAATTCGGCAACGTTGAAAAGCAGATACGTTCTTTTGTGAGAGGAACGACGACTTGGTGTACCAATGGCCACCAATGATTATAATCGAAATTTACTAATCGAAGAATTGATTATTAGAGGCACTGGATGCGAAAAGGGCCCCTCTCGGTTGCAGTGAAATATTTCATTTGTTGTAAGGAAAGAGAATGCATCTATCTCACTACAAATTTCGCTGAATTTTTCCTATGATTATACAATTTTTCATGGAAAAAAATCTCAAATAATCACCCAATAAGTTCTTCTCCAAGGGATTAATTAGCAACAGAGATTCTGAAACACCGCAATCGAGAAGTGCCCTTTTCGCATCCAGTCCCTCTTTAATCAATTCATCGATTAGTAAATTTCGATCAATCGAGGCAATCGAGTGTCAAGAAGGGGCGGTATACCGATTACGATCGATCGGTTACTCGCGTAATCGAACATCCCCACTGCGTGGGAGCTATATCGGAGATTTTTTTGGACGAAGGTTTGACGGTCACTCCCGAACTGCGGCGGACACATAATCGATTCGGACGAATCCTCTCGGAGCAGAGCGCACCTTTGTTTCGCGAGGGCGGATTTTTAAGTATGTTTACTTTTTTGTTTTCCTCTCGGAAATATCCACGGTGGGAGGAAAACGAACCCGACATAGGAACGCGCATCATTTTCTCAGAAACCTGGAAAGATTTCAGTGCACGCGCAAGTATTGGCAAGACGCAGATTTCGTTTCCGCATCTTGCTGGTAATTTTTTTGAGAAATCAACGCAATCATGGCACTTTTCCGAAAGAAAGAAGAGGTGCAACGCCAAAACGCCGTAAACACCATTTTACATTTTCTGGAAACAATGTATCATAGCACACAGGGCTGGATTTCCCTACTTGCCGCCCCCTTCTCATTCGTTTTGAAACATCAGTAAAAATCATCAAGTGAACGTGCCAGCGGGGGAGGGGTGCATAAGACGCGTTTACTCGTGTTGAACGCAATTTTTGGGAAAGGCCTGTCAACACTACTAGCAAAAGGTCACGGAACTGTGCGCGAAAGTCAAGTTTCGTAAACCTATCTCTAATGGACATGGCTTCCATTCATAAGAAATGAACGAAAAAATTATGAAAGAACAAACACAAAATTTGGTTCAATGATTTTAACTTCTGCCGCCGCGCCGCGCCGACCGCGTCGTGTTTAGCGCAATGCGTGAAGTATTCACGCAGTCTTGTAGGCGCTATGCGTTTCACGCTGACCGCACTGTGTTTGGCGCAATGCATGAAGTATTCATGTAGTCCTGTAGGCACTGTGCGTTTCACGCCGCGCTGACCGCTGTTGACCGCACTGTGTTTGATGCAATGCGTGAAGTATTCGCGCAGTCTTGTAGGCGCTAATATGTATTACGCGCCGACCGCCGCGCCGAGGGCTTCGCCTTTTCATCTCAAGTCCTCGTCATCGTTTCTCCCTAAGTCGCGCCGTTCCAGGCCAAATTGTGTGTTTGGTTTCTCTCTTGACTCGACTAATTAAAGGTGCTGTCTCTCATATCACTGAAAGACGACAAAATTAGAAATTACTATACTCTCAGGAAATGAGAGATTTTGTAGCCTTTTCTCGTTAGTAATTTTTTTTATACCTTCATTTAAAAAAATTGCAAAATTTGCCGCCCCCTAGATTTGCCGCCATGGGCCGCGGCCCATGTGGCCACCCCCTTAATCCGGCCCTGACAGCAGAAAAACTTCTTTACCTCGAGATTTTTAGAGAATTCTTTGCAAATACTATCAAGAACTTAACCTGAAAATTTGAAGTGCAAGGGTAAGACGGTTTTTTTACTATAAAGTGTTAAGTTTCAAAAAGCGAGGGAAAATCTTGGATGGATTTACGGCGTTTTTGCTTAGCACGACAGAGGAAGGGAAAAACCAGCGATTACGCAACAATTTTCCTGAAAATTCAGGAATGCCTTCAATAATATGCACTTTCACACGAAAATCAGAGAACTTTTAGAATTTTCAGTAAGAACAGTGCACTTTTAAAATGCAATATTTAATATATAATATATAATAACTCGCGCAGCTGTGCACAAGCTCCAGAATGCCAGATAATAATTAATTAATAAATACCAAAAGTTGCACGTCTCTGGAAGCTTTTGATTGGTTGATAATTAAGCTACATGCTTTTCCGCCTATCAGAGTTTCAGTTCATCGACGTTTAATGAAAGTTGCGATGGAACCGCATGATAGTGTCATCAAAATGTGGCGTTTTCATCAGAATTTCAATTTTTCGCTTGTTCCCTCTTCAGCCGACCTTTTATCCCCGTTCTTTTATGTAAATACTTTTCGAATGACAGAAATAGTCACATTGATATTAAGATAAAATCAAGTGGAAAATAGAAACAACAGAGTGGATTGTAACTTATTTATATGAAAAAGAAGGAAGCCGCTTAGAGACGGATACTGATCTCTTTGACGTAAAAATGATTAAAAACCAACCTTGTTGCCGTACATCCAACTTCATAATTTGAAGTGTTGGAATTAATTTACGAGCGCATGATCAGCTCCCATTCGCATTCTCTCGCACTTTTGTATCGTCATCTATTTAATGAACAATTCAATTGTTTTTGTTTCAGAAGTACGAATAGCAGATGCAGGAAACTATTCAGAAGAAAAAGCTATCTTTAAAACACCAGGTTGGTTCTATTTTTACTTCACATTTTATTGTTGTTGAACCCTCCTGTCTCCAACTCTTCCTCGTTGTCTTCTAGCATCAGACGTACAAAATTTTATCTAATTTTTTATTTTCTTAAAAAGAAATGGAGGGAGTATACACTCAAAGTAACTCCTTTTTTTCTCTCCCTTTGAAAAAGAAAAGAAAAAAAGAAGCTGTGGTGAGTCTGGATAATTATTACATCATTGGTGTATAAGCATTAGAGCCCTTTTCTTGCCCGATCATAAATAATTGTATCGATGATTTGATCGTATATAATTGTTGTATGGATAATGGATAGACAAAGGGTAAATCATTCATGAGGCTGTATGCATAATTCTTCAGACAGGCTTTTTCCTTAGAGAGGCACGGTTTATTCTGTATTAAAGGGTAGTTGAAAGAGACCTGTAACATAGCATCATAAAAAAGGACAATTCTTACGAAAAAAATTTGACAGTTAAACTTCAGAAATAAATTCTTAGTTGGGATTAAAATATTTCTCTCCTCCAAAGAATTCATAACGCGACTTTAGAATACTCCGATATAGACCAAATATAAGGTAAGTACCAACTCATCTTCAAATTCGTGAAACCCGCAATAATTTTTCTTTTCTTTTCTACAGTAGCCTGACATCTTTTCATCTGTTGCAAAGCTTTTTCTCCAAAGTTTTACTGTCGAATTTCACTCGCAGTTCGCAAAAATTGTTCTTTTTTTACATAGCTATATAAAAGGTATCCTTGAATCTCCCTAAATTGCAATGCAAAGCGTATTTTGCCTCGCTAAGGAAAGGGGTCGTTGAAGCAACAACTACGATACGGTCTCAGGTGGCTTTGATTTGCTGTAGAATCAATTTTTCATTGATTGCCCTGGTAAAAATTGGCAGTAGAATGTGTGTTCCAAAATACTATAGACCTAAAGCCGGCTGTAAGATTTCCAATAGCTTCTGTAGCTGGCTGTACAATTTCTTATAGCATTTTATAGCTGATGGCGATTAAGCAACAACCAGACGATAAAGTTTATGCTAAACGTTACTAAATACGGATACTAGGACTTAGTTAGTTTTTGGACTACTGCTCTCTTTTTGTGCCGTAGTATCACGATTTATTTTGCAAGGAAAGCTCCGTACTTTTGAAGGATGCCTTTTATGCATAATATGTTGTAGCGCCTTCAATTTCCTATGATACTGTGCAATACTTCTGGTGTGAAATAGTTGCTTCAGACGCCGTGGCACGCTGCGGTGCGGCGGGCGGGCAGAGAGCGCGAAACGCGCATTGGCGCCTTCAAACCTAACAGGGATACTTCACGCATTGCGCAATGCGTGAAGTATCCCTGTTAGGTTTGTAGGCGCCAGTGCGTCGCCGCGCCGCTTTGTGTTAGGCTTTAATATTTAATCTCAGCGTTTTTCAACTCATGGTTTTGAAATGTTTGCACACTCTGTATGGACTATTCTCATTTTAATTGATGAAAAAAAAAATGTTTTAAAGGAAAATATAATGTGTGTTTTATAAATATTAAGGTAGTTCCGTATCAAACTTAATGATTTCCAATGATTTTCCATAGAATTTCTACACAATTTCTCATAGCCTTTTATAGCCAGTGGCGATAAAGTGTAAAGCCCGGCGATAGGACCTATAGCCCGACTGTATACTTTTTTATAGCTTCGTATAGCCCGGCTATATGATTTGCGCCGCTTTCTACAGTCAGCTATATGATTTTCAATAGCCTTCTTTAGTCGGCTTTAAGAACTCCTATGGTATTTTGAAACGCAGCTCCTATCGCTAACTTTTACCAGGGTGACTTGATAGATGATCCCTGTTTGGACTAATGGAGCCTCCTCTTTGTTTCAGAGAAGAGCGAGGGGGATCCAGTGATACCATCCTCACCGACCTCGACGACAATAACTGCAGCGAGAAGCACGATGGGCGCCGAAGCGGTAATAGTGGAGTCGCGGACGGTGGAGGCCTTCGGGGCGGACAAGTACCTGCACAAGAAGTTCAAGAAAATCGCCACCACGGTTCACCCGCAGGAAAACTCGCCGCCAGCTCCGGCCCCGGCTCTAGGAGCCGCGAGAACGCCCATCCCTAGCCCGGTAAACGGGTTCAAGGTGAAAAGCCTCCTCTGCTCCGTGCCAGGGTCCACGGAACCTACCCTCGGCGTCTCCGTCGAGCCCCAAAACAGCAAAGCGCACGACGCGGGAGAGGCAGCCATCGGACCGGGAGAGGTGGCCGTCGGGCCGGGATCCGGCGTCCAGAACGGGCGCTACATCTGCCCGTACTGCAAGCTAGCTTGCGCCAAGCCGAGCGTCCTCCAGAAACACATCCGAGCACACACGAACGAGCGCCCGTACCCGTGCCACCCCTGCGGCTTCGCGTTCAAGACGAAGAGCAACCTGTACAAGCACTGCCGCTCCCGGGCACACACGCTCAAGATGGAGGAGGACGGCCACGACGCGGCGCAGATGGAGCCGCTCAACGAGGACGACATCGAGTCCTCGACCGACGACGAAGACTCGCCCAAGAAGTTGAAAGCCGCGGGTGGGCGCCTCGCCTCGCCGGAGTCCAAGCGGGACGAGCCCATGAAGACCATCTACAAGCCCAAGTTCCACACGGTGGTGGAGGCCGCCTCGCCGACCAAAGGCGGCCCGGCTCCTAGCCCGTTGGCGCTGAGCATCCCCTCGAGCCCGCAGCTGGCCGAGAGCCCTAGCCCCGGCCTCGCGCCCGTCTCCTTGTCCTCGGCGTCCTCGCCCAGCCCCGAGTTCCTCCAAAGACATATCAGCAAGCTCATCAGCGAGAACCAGGCCATCGTCGAGACGATGGACCCGTTCTGGCCGAAGAAGTACATGCAGCGCTCCGTCTCCAAAGACTCGAAGGACTCCTCGGCCAGCTCCCTGTCTTCCTCTTCGTCTTCCCCCGGGCCCGAGTCCTGGTCGAAAACTTTCTTCAACCGCTCCTCCGGCGCGGACCACGCCCCCGAGTCCAAGAAAATGAAACCTGTGCCAAAGCAAGTGACTGAATCGAAGCTGGCGCTTGCGCTCTTGCGACCCAACGCAACTTCCTCCAAAGCCCCCGAGACCCACGGCGCGGACTCGGCCCAACCTTTGAATTTGACGGTGAATAATTGTGTGCCTGTATACGCGAAACACGTTTCCGAAGCCAAACCTGAAGCGACCAATTTAACTGTGGACCAAAGTGAGAAAGTTAGAAAGTCGCCTCTAAATCATATCAACTCTTCAGCTCCTGCCCATCAAAGTTCTCAGGTGGAAAGCTCCAGCATTAAGGATATTCTTTTAAAAGCCAGAGGAACGCCAACGTCAGTCTTTAAGGCTACCAATTCTTCACAAGAGAAAGGGGATATGGCATTCATCAATCCTAAAAATGCACCCAGCAGCACCGACAGCATTACCAGTGGAAGTAACAAATTTTCCTCGCTACACTCCCAGCAATTTGCTTGTTCGTTCTGCAAGGTTGCGTACCGCAGCGCCGATGATTTAGAAATTCATAATTTATACTACTGTAAGAAAAACGGAAGTACGTTGCGACTTAGTCCAAATCCATATAAAGAAACAAATCATGTAGAAAGCAGAATAAGTAACGGGAGTTCTTTAGGGTCTGCGACCTCGCTAACATCCCTTTCCCAACCCTCTCCAGGGCCTCTCCTCGGAAAAACACCTCTAGTCAATTCTTATCATCCTGAAACAGCGAAAGTAAACGTATTTCCATCATTACCGGCGAAAGAGATATCTGTGCCATCTTTGTTGAATAAAAAGAGTACCACTACTACTTTGAAATCATTGGAGGAGTTGTGTAAAAGCCCAATGAGACCTAATTCCATGCAAGCATTTAATAATGAAAGTCACACGAATGATGACAGCGAGGTGCAAGTTTCAAAAGTAGAAGTGACGAATCGCGGAGCTATGGAGAAATATTTTGACTCTGAAAAATTTGTGGCAGCAGTAATACCTAGTTTTAAAAGGTCGAAAACATCTAAAGAAAATGCAGAATTCTTACCGTCGTCTGTGAGTCCTGCTAAACTAGGCGCTCATCCAAGTGGATCACATCCAGGATTGATGATTACTGATGGATTATCATTAAGTAGTAGTAGCAACATTAGTCGTGCTAAATCACCATCCTATGAACCTGCTCAAAAAAATTCCCTCGGCCAAGACTTCAGAGGAGCGCAACCGCATCTAGATCGTCTTGTCATACCGATCATTCCCAAAATCCTCACTCAAGATCTCACTCAAAGTAGCGCCATCCCCGCTTCCATTTCATCAGTTCTTCCTCCCTCCCCTCTTCTCAATCCTTTAACTACGATCACAGCTTTCAACCCACTGACGCTGCCCATCAATTCACTTTTGCAGAAAAGGGCTGCCATTGCCACCCCTCAGGAGGGCAAGCCTAACTTTGCTGCATACAATGGTGGCCTAGTCACCATTCTTCATGGTGGAAAGTCCATCCCCTTTGTTCCTGGAATGCCTGGTCCGCACTCTTTTTCAGTTGTGGAGTCAAAGCCTTTGAACTTGGCAGAAAGGATGTTGAGCAAAACGGGTGAAAAGGAAGTCGAATCATCATTATCCTCAAAACGCTCAGCTGGTAGAGATTTTGAATCGGATTTAGAAGTCACACAAGTAACAGAAGTCACAACTGTCTCCATTTCTAAACGAGTCCCTCTACTGAGGGTCGAAAGCTCTGATGATATAATATTAGAAAATAAAGCTAAAAAACCAAGACTGAGTGTGTCAAGCCCTAGTCCTCCATCAGGCATCCTTGCCAACTCAAGCAAGGTAAGCAAAACCATATTTTACATTTTTAATCAAGATGCATACTTTATCATCGAAGTTTACCTGGTCTCTATCAATTTTCTTGACTTCTGAGTAAGCTGGCTCATTTATGCCCCCAAAAAGATTATTTCTCTGCAATGAAAACCCTGTAAAAATAGAAATTATTTTGCATGTATAAATGGCCAACTGTAACTCAGCATGTTTAAGTAATGGTTTATTTGATTGTAAGTCACTTCGTGAACATAAACTTTTGACCACTAAACCTTGCAAATATCATAATTTCTTAATCTTTTGTAAAATGATCTGAAGATTAAGTAAAACCCTCACCCTCCTAGTCAGTGAAAATGAATGTTAGCACAGTGTCAATATCACGCGTTTCTTTGTAACTTACGAATTCATGAATTCCTACCCACATACATGCATATGTGCAAGGATAATTGGAAGATTCTCAATAATTTTTGAAACGTGAGTTTAATTTTACAAATGGCATACTTCATGCAAACATTGAAATGCTAATCCCTCACGGGTGTCTAGGTGTGCAAAGAACTGGAACAAGCTCTTGTTGTAGGTACCATATCTTAAATGCACTGAGTCTCTCTGTCACCCTTGACTTCAAATTTTGTTTTTATTTTTTTTAATTATTTTTTTAATAATAAGTACTTATTAAAAAGAAATCAAGTACAATATTGTGAAACTTTCTATGAGAATTAAGTGGTCCTGTTGATTTTCCTAGTTTTCTTTTTTGCTGTTATAATGGAAATTTATTCTAAATTTTGTTATATCCTTTTTTGCAGGTAAGAGGGACTCCTGAACCGTTGGAAAATACAACCTCTAGCTCAACTGAAGATTCGTCAAATACTCAAAAGCAGTTCTTGAGGCCGACATCATTGCCTTTGAAACCAGGAACTTTTGCTTTGAAGAAGTCAACTCCCCTTGGCAGCACAGTATTACCTTTAGTCAGTCCTGAGACACCACGACCAAGCAAATCGTACGGGCAGTTGTATTTAAATGGCAATGCATACACTTATTTGGGTCTGAAATGTTCCACACGCACTTTCTTCTGCACACTGAACAAACCTCAACCAATATATGTCCCTCTCAGCACACTATCCATGTATTCGAATTGGAAAGTAAGTTAATTATCAATCAGTTTTATTTTTTGTTGTTTTTTTTTTCTTTTTTCGAAGTCTTTCAATCACATTCACCATGATCTTTTTTCAGTCTGTCAAATTTTGCTGCGACCATCCATCGTTCAACATCCTCTCGAAAACTAGAGTTAAAAAAAGGGGGGCAGACTAAATGCTCTCTTCAAATGCATCATCAGCTTTAAACCAGAACGTCTAATCCATTATATTTTGATTTGTATAAATACAGACAAATTTGAATACCTAAAAGAGTCAAAATTTTATTTAAATGTAGGTACTAGAAATGAACTCCAGAGTTATGATATCTAATCTCCACGTCTTTCACTTTAATTTTCAGGTTTGCTCTGAAGCCGGCCCAAATCCATTTGGTCTAAATCCTGGGAAAGCTATGTCCTTTTATGACTCTCGTCATCGACAGTCATCATACACTGTTGCTCGTACCAAATGTGAAGATGTTGTGACACATTCATCTTATTGGCTCAGTCAATCAAAATCTAAAGAAAGCGAGGCAAATGTAAGTAACCCCCTGCTGTACTTTTACTAGAAACGCCCAACTCAGACAGTCACACTTTTCATCGGACGAAAAGTTGAATGGAAAGTTAGACGCAAAAAAAATTGGTGTAATTACCATTGCTGTGTGATACCGTCATGACACCATCATCAGCCATCAGTTTTCGGTTTATAAAAATAGAGTTTCTGTAATGTAGGCAGGAAGATTTTGTCTCAATGTTTCGCTCGAAAAATTGGAAAGCAAGTTGAAGGGGACATTAGATTCAAGTTTTCATTCAACTTTTTATCAGATTTTCCTTTTTTTTCTCGTCAGCATCAAATGATCCAACGTTTTATCGGAAAAAAGCGGTAGAAAAGTTGAATGAAAAGTGTAACCGTCTTCATTTGACTACAGTGTGTATTGAAGCATTGAAAATTACCTTTTTAGCTCCGGTTTTCTTGAAATTGGCACATATTCATTTCTTGGATTAACGTGTTATTACGTTTATAAGACCATGAAGAACATAATTAGAAAGAATAGGAAAATTCAGCCATTGGCAAATCCTCTGCTAAACTGCACATTAATTTTAGTACTTCTCTTGTTTTCAGGAATCAGTCAAGGATGATAAGAGCAAAAAAACAAAAGGAGTATATGAGTCAAGCGTAGACTACATTTATATTCGAGGAAGAGGTTTGTTTATTCCCTGATCAATTTTAGTCAGTAAAGACGTCTTTTTTTAAGTGTTTGTAAAGGGGAGGGAGGTGAGGTTTTTTCCACTAAGTTATTGTCTTTAAATGATCAGTAGAATGATCAGAGTAGATTGCACCCTTTCTTTTGATGTCTCTCAGAGGGATAAAATTCTTACACCTTTAG
Organism: Bemisia tabaci; assembly: GCF_918797505.1. Classification (NCBI taxonomy): domain Eukaryota; kingdom Metazoa; phylum Arthropoda; class Insecta; order Hemiptera; family Aleyrodidae; genus Bemisia; species Bemisia tabaci. The sequence continues at coordinate 27,616,377 of NC_092793.1, forward strand.
ATTCCCGTGTTAATTTAAGTTTTCATCAATGGATCACTTCTCATTAGTAATGGATTATTGAAAGTATCAAATACATTTTCATTACAGAGACAACATGTAGCTTCATACCTCCTCTGATAGTTTCACCCACTTTTGCTCTGCTCTAATTCATTGCAAATCTTCCATTGCTACAGTTTTTATCTGAACTTTTTTTTTTTTTTTGATGTTTTCAGGGCGAGGTCCATATGTTTGTGAAGAATGTGGCATAAGGTGTAAAAAACCATCCATGTTGAAGAAACACATAAGGACGCATACAGATACCCGGCCGTATACATGCAAGCATTGTGCTTTCAGGTGTGTTAAGAATATCCTCCCTCTTCAGTGTTCTATAATGTTAATATTTCTGATGTAATATTTCTCTTTTGTAATTTTGTATCCAGCACATTTCTAACGTAGGCTTTCCTACATATTGAAGTCACATGAAATTTAACATCATCGTAGATACTCTTTAAGAACAAGATGTTTCGTTTTAAATGTCAACATATTTTTACGTTAATGCTTTTTTACTCCTAGATTAATCCTCATTGAATTTCAATTCATGTGGTGCTGGTTTTTTTTTGTTTTTCAGTTTCAAAACTAAAGGTAACTTAACAAAACATATGAAGTCGAAAGCGCATTATAAAAAATGCGTTGAATTAGGAATAAGCCCTGTTCCAACAGCTGTGGATGAATCGAACATTGACCAAGAACTTCTGGCTAAACAGGTTCGCCAATAGATTTATTCTCCTTCCCCACCCCTTTCAATTTTTCACCTCTCTATTAAGAGTTTGTCTCTAACAACAGAGGTCAGTCATTCTGGTGTATGAAAGTAGGGCTACCTTGGGCATGACGTCAAGCGTCACCTCACAAAAAATATCCTCGCAGCTTTCAATGTTCTTCTAATGGGATGTAGATTTTCTTAATTTTAGAAATCAAAATATAAAGACGGTGAAAAATCATTTGAAACTGTTTCCAAGTGCAAAAGAAAGCTTTTAGAATTGTGATATGGCATTGGAATGAAGAAAACAATTTTCCCTTCATAAAGAATCACTCGGAAAAGTCAACACAAGTCTCTGATGATATTAGTCTTTTTGTCAAAGCGGATATGGAATATTCAATTGGTCTCATACCAATAAGAAAGTCAGTCATAAACTGGACTGACCTCATTCAATTGGTCACATTCTACACCATCAACCCAATAAGGGGAGTGGCCGATTTCGATGGTACTATATCAAAACAGTAATTATCATTTGAGGATAATTTCTATCATTATCAGGGAACTTTTGTTTTTTGTACGCTAACCTGATTTTTTCACGTTTCAGCAAGAACTACTGGGAATGCAAAGTGGAGACAACGAAGAATCAGAAGAAGATTCAGATGAAGATCTTGACGAAGAGGATGATGATGAAGATGAGTTTGATGATGAGGATATAATGAACAGTGGTGAGCATCAATACATGTTGCATTGTAAATTCTGAATTAAGGGTGCTTTTCAATTAATTTCTTTTAAATACTTGCTTTTTAAAGTAAGGTTTAACAGTTAAAGTTCTTGGTCAATATGATAGAAGACAAAATGGCCTGATCAATAAATGATTTTTTTTTATCTAAGTAAATCACCCGTTGCTAGTTGTGATACAATTCACAACAAGCAATGATTTAAAAAGGAGCAATAAAATTGTTCAATAGATCTATTGTATACCAAAGCTGCTGTCATCAAAAAACACTTTTTTGGGGGAACATTGCACTGAAATAACATTGAGAACAATACAATTTTCTGAAATACACACCGAAATGCATAATTTGCACTGTTTGTATCAGCATTTTCAAATTTGCCACCTCGACAATTACAGTTCTCATAGTCTGTGGCAATTTAGTATCCACCTGAAGAAACTTCTAACCCAAAGGAAGAAACTTGCCCGGCAACTGTCATCCACCCTGATGTGGTTTCAATCGTTTTGTCTTTCTTATTTTAGGAAAACAGGAGAAAACAGATCTTTTGTAATGATTTGAATCATACATGTGAAAGACTGATCAACAATTAAACGGTCTGCAAAATAGTTTATTCATTCAGGTTAGATCACCTGGAATCTCTCTCAGGGTAAACTTGATTGCCGCTGACTGATTGAAATCTTCCTGTAGACTGAAATCTTCCTGTAGACACAGTGAATTTGATAATACATGCCACCCTCTCAAATTGTGTTTCAGACTATATTTTAGACATTTATGCTATTGAAAACATTCTCATAGATCTTTACCTGTAGAAAGTCATCTCAGTTGGTTGCATCTCCTGCAAACAACAGACTTATTGCATTTAACAATCAATTTTTCCCAATTTTCAGTTTTAGGTAATTTAGACCAGTGGGTAGATTGAAATGAACAGTCACTAGATTTAAACTCTTTCCTTTCTATAAAATGAATTTCTTTTAAGTAATTTTTTAAAATTATTTTTCAGACAACAAAAATAAGTTAGAACGAGAGGCTGTGTCCTCGTTACTGAGCCTGTCAGAGGTGACAATCCAAGCGGCTGTTCAAAGCAAACACGTTCTTGCTGGATTGTTAAATCCATCAAATCGACCTTTCACGTATCCTTATAATTTCTGTCTTCCACCAAGGCCAGTTTCAGAAGCTTGTACACCCACTTTAACATCCATCAGCGCTCATCGGGAGCATGAAAAAGTAAGTAACATTTTTTAATGTATATATTTTGCCATCACTTTACTACTTTAATTTATTTATTTTCGATTGCTGTTAACTCGATAATTTTCTATTTCCTGAAAGATAGACCTTTCACTGCCTTTCAGCCCACTTATTTTATTTGTGTACATTGAGCATAACTAGAACCACTTACGAGGAAGGTTTTTCTCTTGCCATTTCTACAAACATCGAAAGGAGGAATTGAGTTAAGTCGGTAGTAAAAATAATTTATCCAAATTAAAAAGGAAAAAATAATGGTGATGTCATGAAATGAGCAAAGAGCCCTATTTATTTTACCTCATGAGACTGCTTCTTAAATGACATTACCAAACTTTCCTGGTTGTTTTCATAATGCTTTTCGTACCGTGTCCAGTGGTCCTTTGTCAAGTATTTCTCTATTTATTTTATTTATTTATTTATTTTTTTTTTTTAACATAGATTGTTTCTTTTCATGTGTTTATTTTGCTCTCAGGTTTCACAAAACACAGGATTAGCAAGAGAATTACAGCCCTCCAATCCAGTAGTTGATTGTGGGAGGTCGGATGATGTAGGACTTGCTGCTTGCAATAAAACATCGCACTACTATTTCCCATCCATCCGAGATACTGCTGATTTATCGATGGAAGAAGATTCTAGTCAAGATGAAGAGATGGCTGTCACAACTATTAGTGGCCCTATTGATCTCAGTAGAAGTAAAAGTGAGTGAACTCAGTTAATTAGTAAAACTTTTTTCTCAATTTTTTTTCCTGTATAAATTACCACGATACAATGAACATTATGAGAAATGGAGAATTTGCACAAAAAAATTTTAATTTTTCATTTGAGAGTGTTTATTAAGTTGAGTTCGTGGTATTTTTCATAATATTTTTCTAATATGGGAAATTTTAGGAAAATACATTGAAAAGTGAGAAAATATACTGCCCTCCGATGTCATCTGGTGGCACTTCTCATCTTTTAAACATAAGTAATATGCTGATCTGGCCATTCTCCAATAATTGTTCAATTTAGAAACTATGGATATATCGTTGCCTACGAGAATGGAGAGGCCGTACTTACTCGGTTTCGTGACATCAAACTAGTAGAGTAATCGCCTTGTTAACCAATCGGAGCCGCCGTCGATCGGCCGAAGTTGCATGAGTGGCGCGTTTGAATCTTAGAGGGGTAACGATTTTCGGTATTTAGTCATGTTTAGCTTTTATTTCCTCAATTATCAGACAATGTAATTTATGAACAAGGTAGTATTCTGATGTGAAATTTTATCTTCTTTCAAAATGGTTCTTATGAATTTTTGCATCAGATGAACCCCTGAAAAGATATTAGCATAAAAGGAACATGTGTCATGCGTTCTCCCACAAGAACACATATTAAATCGCAGGCGAGTTTCATCTACTAGCGTTGTACAGAATTGTAGTTACGGCCTCTCTATTCTCGTAGGCAACGGATATATTTGTCCTGAGCTCTCTTCTTTCATCTTAAATATGAAAGTCATGAAATTTCAGACACCTGTAAATCTTCCATTGTAAAAGGCATATAGTTGGTACTTGTACCAGGAAATAATCAACCAGGGAATAATCAATGAGAGAGAATAAGAAGAAGATGATTTTTTATGCAAGTCTTAATATTCCATCAGATGAGGCAGATTAACCTCACAATTCAAGTGTGTAACTGTTGTAGTCCAAACCCATAATCTGATCAAAAGAAGTTTTGACCAAATAATGGGTTTTGACTTTAACATGCCAATCTCTAGGACTTGACCCTATAACTGTCTATTCTCCTGGTTTCATCTCTTGCTTGTAATAGACCCGAACCTTGTAGTTCTTGCTTACCGTTATTGCCATCTTTTCAAAATTTATGTCTCGCAGTATGCAGTCATCTTCTAAATTTTTTAAATTCCTATATCTTTACGTCTATCAATTCCATTTGCTCTTCTGTAAAATTGTTTAATTTTTTTCTGATTTCTTTTTCAGGTAATAATAACAATAACCTAAGAAAATTATCCACGAGTAGTCTCCCATCACGACTGAGCATTTCAACGCATTCCCCTCTTCCAGCAGATATCCTAACTACAGTCTCAGAGCCAGCTTTACTTCTAGCCACCTTGTGCTCATCAATGGAGCGATTACCTGTAACAAACACTGTAGATCCTGCTGAGGAGGCAGCCATGTTACAAGTTTATCTGAAAGAAAAAGCTATGCAAGATCTCAGAATGAAACAAATGCAATACCAAACAGCTCTCAACAGCAAAATTTCAAACAAAGGGAAGCTCTACGCTCCAACTTTAGAAAAAGATAGTAAACTTGAGTCTCAGACTGGATTCAATATTGAATTAACCAGTTCTAGGGAAGAGAAAAAGAGTGCAATATTAGACTCAATACTTAAGTCTGACTCATTAATGGAGAATAATGGAAAATTCATGAATGAGCCGCGTAACTTGCAACAAAAAATTTTCGAAAGTGTTTCCTCTGTCTATGAAAAAGCTCTTGATTCTGTGAAAACAGTTAATTCAGTGGCCAAAGAGAATGCGCTAGATATTTTGGCTCATACAACTTCAGAGGCTAAAAAGTCCTCAGAAATGCCTAGCGTTTCATCCCCTAGCAAATTAATAATGCCTAAAAAATTAAAGGCTGAGTTCAAACCTCCAAGCTGTGGACCGTCCTCCAATTATGTGAGGTAACTATATTTCAATTATCCATTTTTGTCTATTTTTTTGGGAGTAATTTTGTTCCTAAAGGGTGGAACTAGAAGAATAATGAGTCTGTGAAGTCGATTTTTTCATTGGATCATTCGAATGTATCAGATGAGCTGAAGTCACGGTCATTTTCTATTAAAATTAATCAAGCATGTCGAACATTTTACAAAGCTGTAACAGCAAAAATTGTTCATTTTTTGCAAAAACCACCACCAACAGACCATTAGGAAGGCAATTATGTCTACTTTCAGAATTTTAAAGATTTTGTCACAATCTATCATTATTCTTAAGTCATGAGCATGGAGGCATTACTTATCAGCCAGCTCTCATATTTTGATTGTTGTAGAATCAAAAGGGAAGAATTTAAACAAAAAAATGGCCTAGTTTGCTTTGTCCTTTGTAAGAATCTTTTTCAAAATTGAAAATAATGTGCTCTTTTTAAAGGTCAGTACATATGAAGGAGTGCATTATTTCATTTCACATCACTCTTATTTGCAAATAGCACTAATTACATCTCTTTTTTTCTGTTTCTCATTTTTTTTTCTTTTTTCTGTTCAGTGTTTTAGAGGATGGTCGAAGCATGTGTGTGATTTGCAACAAAATTTTCTCCAAACCAAGTCAGTTACGTCTGCACTTAAATATTCATTATTTTGAAAGACCTTTCCGATGTGAGTCTTGTGCTGTCTCTTTTCGAACCAAAGGACATTTGCAGAAACATCAGCGGTCTGTCTCTCACACGAACAAAGTAATTCCGATTTTCAGTTATTATCAGTCTTTGTATATTCTATGTACATTTGAAAATGTATTGGCACAAAATAGTTTTTATCTGCTATAGATTCCCTAGATCTCTTCTTTTGCCTGTAGATCCTGCCGTAGATCATTACCATGATATAATTGTAGAGTTTAAAAGATGGTGCAACTTTAAATAACTTATCTTGATGAAACATTGTCATTATAGCAATTTTGGGACTTGAAAGAAATTTTATACCTGATCAAATTTTCAGTTTATAACCTTCAAAAAGTACTGCTGCAACAGCGTCTTTATCTCTTAGAATCTGGTTAGCACTCTCTCCCGGACTATGCTCGGATCTGCCCTCTTTTGATTTTTATGACGTTTAGAAATTTAATAGTCAAAAAAAAAAAAAAAAAAGAGAGAAAGGCTCTGAGATTCTATGAGTTTGCTACTTAAATCATTATATTTGAAAGCCGCCTGGTAGGGTCCTCCTCTCGTGATTGGGCAAGCTGACAACGTAGTCTTTCATGCTGTAGCAAATTTTCGAATCTCAGGCATCTCGGTGAAGCTGAACTCATAACCTCCAGTGATCTCTCAGGCTATAAACATGCATGCAGAATTTGTAAACAATGGAAGTCCATCATCAAATTTTAAAGTTAAATAATCATTTCTTAATTTGTGTTTTATTTTACAGGTTAGCATGAATTCAACTTTTGGGGCTGCTACTTCAAGTAATCCTCGCCCTTTCAAATGTGATGACTGTAAAATCGCTTTCCGGATACATGGTCATTTAGCTAAACATCTCAGGTCCAAAATGCACATTATGAAATTGGAGTGCTTAGGTAAACTTCCCTTCGGCACATATGCAGAAATGGAAAGGTCTGGCATTAACATGAATGATATTGATACCACCGACTGTGAAAACTTTTTAGAAAGTCTTCAGGTACGTGTATTGAATTATTTTAAGCAAATTCTTTGTTTCATGCCCACCCATGTTGGAGAGGAGACAAGCCCCCCTCCTTGCAATTTTTTAAATTCTTCATTATTTTATCACTATTATTGCTTGAAGCAATTTTGTGATTGATGCTGCAGGCACTAACCTAAACCAGTAGTTTAGGTGTGACCTAAACTACTTTTCTCATATCCCTTGCTGTTTTCTTGTAACCTGGGAAATCATTTTTAGAGTGGTTTGGAGTAGTTCACCATTGGTAAATGATACGAAGGGGTAAAAAAAATTAATGAGCAATGGATGATAAAAGTACAGAATATCAAGAAATTCGACCATGAGCAAATTTTTTTATTGTATGATTTGATGTTCTTCAGGATTCTCTGAGCGTGATGAGATTTTCAAATCAAACTTTGTTTATGTTAATGTCTAGAAAAATAGTAAATTTTTCAGCATCCAATTTTCTTGTGGAGTTGTGAGATTGTTGGTGTGTTTATGCAGACACCATGCTGCTTGTCATTATTGTTACGAAGGATTGGATTCTTTTTATCTGTTTCATCTTCTTAGATAGCAAGGAAACCAAAGCATTCGTCAGTCACAAAGCAAATTTTACAATATTTCCGCAAAATTATGCATGTAAAATTTCTGAAGAATTCTTTTTCAGTCCTACTTTTTTCGAAATTAGCCTATAAGAAGTCTAATGTTTAAAACTCACTGTGCTAAGAAATTCGTGGAAGACATCAAATCAGTTAATAATGAAATTTCACTGGCGCTAAATTCTCTGGTTTGCTGTACAGGGTCCCTCATGAAAGGATCCTAAGAAGATCTGAAGAAGGTTCATCAAAAGATGAATGCAATCAATTGGCACTGAATCCCCCATAGACAGTCTGTTGTTCATTTGACATTAGCTGAGGGACTCCTAATACAGAACTGCTGCTTCAGAGTCAATTGCATCAGAAGTAAAACTGAAATAATGGAGACCATCAGAAATTATGAGGGATCAAGATTACTTGTGCCACATTTTTAAAAAAAAACCAGTCGGTACCCGTTGATTTCCTTTGTACTGAATACTTAGATTTTTTTTTTTTTGTTTCAGCTTTTGGCTCAGAAATTATGAAGCAAATTCTATCTCGAATTTTCTTAGAAAAGTTGCCTTTGAGAAAGGTAATTACTTTGGCTATTCAAGATCTCAGAAAATGTTTATCTCTGTAACCTTATTGCTTGCTTGATTGTTCTATTTTAAAGTGGACGATTAAGAAGAAAAGGAATTTTTTAGTCAGGACAAATGAATGGACAAAAGCAAAAGAAGCGAAAATCCATTATTTTTAAATTCGGTATTATTATTAAGCTAATATATTAGCTAACTTCTTTTAAAAAAGACAAAGGCTCATGGTTTTAATTTTGCAAAATATAATTGGAAAATTATCCCAACATGGGGAAAAAAAGGTTATTGAAGTGCAGGACACTCCAGAGGTACATCACGTGAGGAATCAGTCCTTTTTATTCAAGAAAAGAGCAGAAGTCATGAGTCAAAATAAAAATGTACGTTTCTCTGAAAAGCATCATAAAAATTTGTAACATTATGCTATACGGCTCAGAGAGAGCTCTGTACGCCTAGAAATACCATTGAAGTTTTGTATGTTGTCTTTCCTTGAAAAATTTTGCCTTTTTGACTTCCTCCAAGACTTGACTTTGATTCCAAGAATTTTCAGGCTTATGCATGTTTGGCCATATATTCTTGTCATAATGCAATAGGGTGTATACATATATGCAGTGGGAGTCCTTAAAGTCAGTCTGCCTTGGACTGCTGCAGCTAATCCATCTACACAATAAACTGAAATATGTGTCTAACTCTGATTTCTCAAGAATAATCGGAAAACTCTTTTCTTCTTGTATGTATAATGGCATTAAGGTCAGAGCACTCCCACTTACTGTTTGCACAGATATAAAAACTGCTCGTTCAATGATACTCAAGTTGCCTGGCATTACCTGTAGCAAGTCTTGTTAGTCCAAGGACTGAAAATCAAACTGTCTAAGCATTCAATTTGAAGGGACTTGTCATTTCATGTCAGATCACCTCAGCGTTTGCAGAAGTGAATATTACTTTTATTCTAGAACAAGTTCAATTCGTTTGAAAAGAACTCAAAATTGGATCATTTTCTTATATTGTTCAAAACTATGATTCCCTTTTTGTAATTCAGTGCTCGTGATAGTCTGAGAAAGTTTGAATTACTCCGCCTTTCAGTTTGCTCAATACTCAAATCCTTAACTTTCAATTCTTGGAATGATGTTTCCTCTCATGAAACTCTTTATCTCCAGTAATTAAGGAGAATAATAGCTTAAGGTTTCATTTTTCATTCCTTAAAATGAAGATAAGTCTCAATTTTTGAAAAATTTACACCAGCTATTTTTTCTATCTATCTGGGAGAAAGTTGAGTTACCTGATGAGAGAAGTGCCTATCTTGTTAAGGATACAGCAGCGGTATAATTTTTCAAAATTATACGCTCGACTCTATTAGGCTTACCGCTCTCAGATTGCAAATGTGAAAACTCTTGAAGCAGGAATGTTCGTTGATCGCTATACATTCAAAAGTATTTTTGCCTTTGAGAACAGGAAACATCACTGTAATAGGTTGAAATAATTATTGATCTCTCCTTTTTTATCACTTTGCAACCCTCCAATTTTTTTTCTCAATACTTTCAAAAAATTGAAAGTAGAATTATTTAATAGCTAGCTCAAAATTTTGACTGCTATACACACACATTGTGGATGCAAAATGTAGCTGTACATATGAATACCTTAATTATTGAAAGAAAATAAGCAAAGTAGACATCTAAGATGCAAGCTGACAGCAAGTAGACAGCAAGCTGCCCTGTTACAAATTATGCTGTTGTCAGAGGCTGCTCCTAAAATTTTTAGTCAAACTTAGTTATATATTTTTGTATCAATTGAACTAAAGTGGAACACTGTCATGTATCTGTAAACTGTTAGGAAGTTTAATCATAAATGTGATCAAATTGTAGATAGGCTTAGTTTTTCAGCCCTCCTCTCCAGAGCTTCTCGATTGTATTTTTTGTATCTCCTCTCTTCTAGATTTTAATACCCGATAACTGAAATTCTTATCTTTTTTAACGCTCTCCTTTTTTTTTTTTTAATCTTACCCCTGAATAACCACAAAGTTGACAAAACTACATATCTATTGTGTTAAAGTTTAATGTTTCTAATTGTGACTTTATCTGGCATATTCCCCACTTTTTAAGTGCTTAATGTGGATTCCTAGTTAGCCCCTTTTTTTATCCAAAATTTATTTTTTATCTAATTTCTGTCTACTTTTTCTAAAAGGAACCAAGAACATTGTAATTTTAGTGAGATCGTGCCAACTTCTTTTTAACAGTATGATAATAATAAAATGCAAACCAAAAAATGAAATTTACAGGGTAATTTTCTCATTTAATTAACATTTTTTGGGTTTGCAAATAGAACCTTTAAACATTCTCTAGTTCTCCTAGCAGGACAAAACAAGTTGATTAACTTCAACATCATTGTAATCTTCTTGGTTCCGTTCTGTAATAAGCAGTTTATTTAGTCTCATGTTTGTGCCACTGACACTTTCATTTCAATTTCCAAACTAAAAGTTAATATTTTTTATGGCTGCTGAGTAAAGAAGTCCTCCCCACCTTTTCCTCCGTTCTTTGATGTTAAAGTGAGTTTTGAAGACCTAATCTCCCTTTGCAGTCCTAAATTTTTCAATTTTAACGTATGGTACAGTTTTCCAGTGAAACATACCATCAAACCAAAATGAAAATTGTGTCCAACCAGAAGTTTTCAATGAATTCTTGCTATAAAATGAGGTGCCCTTGTTGTTGTCGTTTTTTGTTTATCCTTCTTCAATTAATGGCTCTCTCGTGAAGGAACCACCAACACAGAGTAAGATTGCTTTTTCCTGAAAAAAGCAAAACTAAAGAGGAACAAATAAAATTAATAGAAAATGTATCAAAAAGTAACAAAAAATCGAAGAGCAACAAGTAGTTCTTTTGTTTTACAGCAAGAATTGGCGCAGAGCCCTGCAATTTCATCTTCAGTAGCGTTTTTTTTTTTTTTTTTTTGTCTGGATGATGTGTTTTTTTAATAAGTTTGTGCTGTCATCATTATTTTTATTCCAATTATTGTGTCCTTCATTTTCGGCACCTCAATTCTTAAATGTATGTATTTACAAGAATCAGGATTAAGTTCTTAGAAGCACACTAAGTTGCATCTTGAAAGAAAAAAAAGAGGTTTTAAATTTTATTCCGCCATGAGACTTTCAACCCTGAGGTTTAAGTTTAAAAACTCTTTTCTTGTTCAAAATGTTTTTTTAAACTTTTGAATTTTTGACGGAAGAAAATTTACGAGCACCTATCTCATTTATTTTTCTAACTACTACCTTATGCGTTTCTGGTGATCTCTGTCTATTTTATCAATATTTTCATCCTAGCCTGGAGGTGACAGGAGAAAACTAACTCGATTGGGCTTGTTTATTTGAGCAAAATCCAATTAAATCATGTTTGATTCTGAAGAAATTATAAAAACCTTGTTAGAACTAGAAAACAGCAGCCCAGTCTGACTAATTTTACTCTCACTTGTCAACTTTTTGTTTTTCAAGCAACGAATTGTTTACTAATATTTTCTCGGTTGTAACATTAGTCGGTTATTTTATATTTTTCCCCTGGTAATTTTATCTAGTCACTTTTTTGAATTACGTAAATTGAATTTGTTTTGCTCCACGCCAATGTAATAGCTTCCTTTGTTATTCATTGTAGCCCCTACGACAAACTGTATAAGAAAGTTTCTCTTACAACAGGCAAGTTGAAGTCGAGAAATTTGAAGTTCGTTTTTGAAATGTCATCGAGAAGTTATTTGAACAGTTTTATTGCAAGGTATCACAATAGCATAGTTAAATAAATGTATCAAATGTAACAGCTGCCAGCTACTGGTTAGGGATAAATATATTTTATGTTGAAGATGAAGAATAGTTCGTGTTCAAGGGAAAGAATATGTTTAAGTCATTCCATTGAAATGATGCTTTGTAGGTTGGTTTGTTACATTCTCATAAGGAAGCAGCTGATTTTTTTACGAAAAAAAAAGAAATTCTTTGCTTGGATTATCTTAGCCACCCGATGTTCAAAAACGTCGTGAATTCGGCTTTCTTTATTTTATCTTTGTCTTGCTTACCCAGTGTTAAGAATGCTAAGAAATGTTGGAAAGTCTTCCAAGGTAACAAGTTGGAGCTCAACTGTTACAAGCTTTTCTCTTTCAATTTCAAACCTCAAGCCCTTTTGGTCAAATGCTTCAATCATTGATGTAACAATTAATCAAATCGCAAACCTGAATCTTTGTTAATTGAAGATTAAGCAGCAAGAGCTTAAAGAATAATTTATAATTTTTCATTATTTAACAAAAACTAAAACTGAAAGAACCTATTACTTTTACAATTCCAACAGATAAAGCTTCTAACTTTTTGCTCTTTTTACCCCTAAAATTTATTTTCTCGCTACGCTCATTTTCTTATCTGGTTCCTGTTCAATCTAAATGGAATTTTTTAAACAGAGATCAATAATAATAATAATTAATATTGTGTCATTGAAAAATCTCTGTACTCTTTTTCTCTGTGTATTTTTTTGTGGTATCTTGGCACAAGTAATGAATCTTTGAAGTTATTATGTAGTTTAAATCAGCATTTCCTAGTTTTCCCCATTCCTAAGTGTATTGTTGGAGCATGTTTCACGGAGCAGATAAGAAGCACATATCAGTCAAACTTTACTGAGCTAGCTTTTAGATGAGGTGGCTGTGTATTAGTATTACCTCAATCAGCTGTGTACTTACCGACAAGAAACGCCCTAAATTTACTGTTTTCAAAGTATTTAACTCAACAATGTAAGTAAGAACCATTTTCTTCTGAGTACATAATATTTTCAACTTTACTTTTATAGATAACGATCGTACATCTGGCTGTCACGCTTGCTTTATCTTTGTTCATATCAAAACCTATGTCTAAACTTTTCTCCTTTTTATACTTTTTCACAAATTTCATCGCCGCCTTTGAACATTTTGACCAATAGTATATTAATCTGTACAGAAAAGCCATTCATAATGGACCACTGGACAGTGTAAGTAAGTAAGCACTACCGCACATGTGTTCTTATCAGAGTTTTACCCAAAATATGTTGAACATATCAAAGTATTTCAGTATGAAACGTGAATCAACAAAGACGAAAACTGTTATTTTGTGTGTTATGAATTCAATTCAGAAAGTTTCAGTGCGTCCATCGTATTATGAGTAAAATTTCGGTAAGAAAACCTACATTCTAGTGGTTTTTAACTCAGTACTGCTTCTAGTGGTCAATTTTATCACAAGTTTACAAATAGCCTAAGGAAGAAGAAAACAGAAAATTACTTACCCCTTCGGCTGTAATTTTTCTAAAATTCAAAGGTCCCTCGGCAGCAAAATATTTTTACTCTATTTAATGGGCATAAAATCAACTATGTAGTTCAATGAAATCTCCTCGAAAATCTATCTTGGGGAGAGTTCTAATGTAGGAGGATACACAATTTAATTAGTGGTTGTTAATCACAGGTATAGTTGCAAGTTCATTTTTTCTAATAAATGAGTCCTCCTGCACGAATGAAACATTTGCGACGTTACTTCTTTGTTATTCTTGTACATGTGAATTTATTTAGTGTTGGTAGTTCAGTGCTAGCTCTAACGGAGCCATTAATGTTTATAAGTGTCATAATGTGTAGTTAAAATGTACTGATACGGTTTAATACGTATGTAATGATACGTTCTTATCTGACAATGTGAATCCATGTAAATACAAGTAGACTATTTATTCTTTGATTTCTTGACCCATGCACACCAAAATGTGTCCATTTATTGATTTCTATGATTTTCATCAATGTTGAGAAAGGTTTATGAGAAAGGGTGCCAGATATAATACAAAGTATGGCACCCCAGGGAAAGTTTCTTCATCCAAATTTCATAAGGAACACAATTAACCTATTGCTAATGTCCAAAATCAAGTACTTTCCAATTAAAGGATTCATCTTAAATGACTAGGTTTTTCCATTTCATAAATATGAATGCTGGAAATGCACTCCTGCAAGTTTTAATAAAAATGAAAGTAACTTTTTCATCCTCTTCCTTATTGTTATCTACAATAAGTAATTCATTGCTAACAAAAAAATAATTTTTTTTTGACAAAAGATACATAAATGTATGCCCGAAGATAAAAATCTGATCAGCTCATTTCAAATCAGCAACTTTTCAAAAGCGGAATAAAATCATTACAGGCCAGCACCTACACCAAAGAGCTGAGTGTTAACCCTATGTTTTGGTTGAAACCATCATACGTATCCTAATGTGTAGCCACTGAATAATTGCTGTATTTCTACCTTGCACAAGGGTCACCTAGGAAAAGACTGTGAGTGGCACTCTACGTGCTTGAAAATCTGGTCACTCTGTAATTTGAAGCCTTTCCTGGTTTTTTACTTTTTCCTCAAAATTAAAAAAAGAGAACTTAGGACATTTTTGCATGAACTAATTCATTTAACTTGTACATTATCCTCCTAGATGGAGACAGTTGCATCTTTCTGATAAATTTTTCTGCTCTCACTTTATTTTCACACACCTCAAGGAATTCAATGAAAGAATGGAAGAGAAGAAGTGAAGACTGTTGTTTAATTATGTGTTTAATTGTTGTTGTACATTTCAGTGACTGATGTTGCATATTGTTTTTTTATGTAAATAATAGTATATTGAAGACTGTTAAAAGGAAGATGTAAATAAGTGTATATAATAAATCAATTAGTAATTCGAATAACCTGTTCCTATATTTTTGCTGCTCCATACCCATGCACATTGATATTCTCATACATTTTAATGATCTGACATTCATATTCAGGTTGAATTGGACGGAGTTAAACAGAAGGGAACCAAGCCACATCGGGATCGAACCGAGAAAAAGAGGTTTAAAGTTTGGCTTCTGCATAAGACTCAATGTAAAAGATAAACTTCAAGTTCAATCTCTGCAAAATTTGCTCCAACAAAAACTTTGAATTTTTGGCGGTAGATAGCAGAGTAGTAGTTGAGTTCAAAACCACTCATAACTCAATTTTTCCCAAAATGTGGGTTGGTTCCTTTCTGCTTAACTCAGTCCAATTGAGACTTCAATCAATGAAAGATTCTACCATTGAGATGAGAAACCTTGAACCCAATTCTATAACTCTCGCTCCATACTCAAAGTATATTAATTCAATCCCAGGCAAGAGACGATAATTCAACTTTGCTTTCCAGAAAACTGATTATCCAATTACTTCAGTCCTATCGTAGAAACTAGATAGGAAAGACTTTAGCGCTAGAAGTAAAAATACGGGGGAAATCATAGAAACTGCATTAATCGACCCGTTCCAAATCTTAGATCAATCAATAATGTGATTAATTATTTCATCGCTTAAATATTTCAGAGCTCCGAGAGTTAGGACAGGTTCATTAGAACAGTTGTCACAGTTTTTCTCATATTTTCATTTATGACGCTTAAGTTATTTTGAGAAAGATCGATTGAATTTCTGAAGATTCTTTCAATGGCTGTTGTGCTCTGGCAAATCCTGTTAATAATTAAACTCAAGTGTCAATCAAATGGTCCATCAAGTATAGATATTCATCAGCTATAAAAAGCTGTGTCTCCATTAAATTTTAGAATCCTGGTCAAGGTCATTCGATGGACACCATATTTTGTGTCAGAACGGCATGCGATATATCGCATAAATTGGTTCCATTTTTTCAGCTACTGGTCATTTTTCTCCAATTTTGAGATCGCAATTCTGTTGTCAGGAGATTAAAGCACTCACTTACCAATTTTAACTAAGAAATTCAACGTAATAAAGGCAAGGTTTTTTTAGAGAGAAAATATCGCATGCGAGTGCAGTTTCAATATCGGTATCGAATGCGATGTTTTCTCTCTGAAAAAACCACGCCTTTATTACGTTGAATTTCTTTGTTAAAATTGTTAGGTGATTGCTTTAGTCTCCTGACAACAGAATTGCCATCTCAAAATTAGAGGAAAATGACGAGTAGCTGAAAAAATGGAACCAATTTTTGCGATATATCGCATGCCGTTCTGACACAAATTATGGCGTCCATCGAATCACCTTAATGCAAGACAGATGCTATTCAGCCTTTACTTTAGTTTCCAAGTAAGAACAAACACTTGACACATGATTGGACAGTTTATTCAATGCATAATTGTTCTAATGACGCTTGGTCCTCGCAACTTGATTTTCCTTGACCATTGTCCCTTTTGGCAATGGCTGAAAGTCTCATTTTACCTTCCAGAAGGTGTTCTCGATATTCTATTAACCGCTCTATATTTTTATCTGAAACATAGACCATAATTATAAATATTTACCATTATTTCCATCTCTCTTAATGATTTAACAACAGGACTAATATTCCTGAATCTTTTAAAACAATACCACAAACTCAAGCACACTGTGAAAGTTCATACAACCTACCAGCTGCTGATAAATTTAATTTCTTTGTTCACACCTCGAAAAATATCCAATTTTAAAATTTATTTTTTTCAATAGGTAAGAGACTTATTTTGTTTGTTCTCAACAACTATTAATGCTACTGAAACAACAACTTCTTTGTCAGAGGAGTAATAATTTCAGCTGTTGTTGTTTTCTTTCCTTTTTTTCAAAACTTGAGGTGATTTGATGGCTGTAGGGTTATAAGCCAGAATGACATGCCACATACCTGGAGCCACCACCACCATGTTTGATAATACCTTCTAGTGAGAAAAACTTGGGCATCAAATTTCCATTTTGAGATAGAAGAACGTTAAAATAACAACTCACTATTCAGATCTTCCGAAGAACCCAAAGTTCCACCATATTCTCCAGGGAGACACCTCTGGGGCACAGCTGAGTAAAGAGTTTCCAGTTTTGAGGAAGAATGAAAGAAAGTCTGATGGAAAAAAAAAAATATTATTGACTCCAAGTTTGATACACTATCCATCAATTAAAAAGTAAAATATTTGCTACCTGCGACTTTCTTTGACTGGATTTGAATATTTTTTTGATTATTTATTTATGAATTCCTTGCCACAATTCAGCACTGCTGTAGTGTCTTTACTCCAATTGTCATTCTGTTTTGACAACTCCTCATTCAGACACGCATGAGGTAGGTATGAGTGCAGCTATAAAGGACTCAGATACAATCATGATAAATCAGTACTTTTGTTTTGGTGTGTGCCGTCTTTTAAAGAAATTCATCTTTAAACTGCTTTCATTTGAAGAGATTAGTTCAATCTGAGGAAAGTGCAACCCTGCAAGATTCCTGAAATACACCTTGTTAAATTTGAGGCTTTGTAGACTTAAACTTAGAACTTTTGAGTTTTTAAACACTGTGTACATGGCTGATGACTGCACTGAACCAAAACTGTACCTTATGTTAAAACAAATTAATCTCTATGACTTTTTAATGTCCAAAATTAATGGGAAGTATATCCAATTTTTTATTCAAAATCAAGACGACAAAAATGCTATGTATCGTGAATCAATTCAATTAAAAGAAAAATGATAGCTAAAAGCTTGTTCAAGACTATTTTTGATGCAAAGGAATAAAAAAATGGTAAAACACTCGAAGTTAAAAACTAGATCATCACGTCAAATCTACTTCCAGACTATTACCTACTTCTGGATCTTCGATTTTTTTTTGATGACTCGAATTCTAAGAAGAGCATCCCTAAGCAAGCAATAATGAATTACCTAATTTTTCAAATTGTGTGCCTCGATTAATTTTCTCTGACTTGGCTGAAATAAGAAAAAAAATGACTTAACTAACTTCTCAATCTCCAAGGTCAAAGCTGGAAACGTAAAATTTTAAATGGCACTTACCATGTCATCTCTGTTTGATTTTAAAAATGTCTTGACTAGTTGAATTATTTTGACCATTACAAATGTTAAATTGACAACATGTAATCCTTTGGTTCGAATGGGCATTCCTTCCTGATCATCGAAAGATTTCATAGAAGAAACAGAAAAACAAAGTTTATGCATGAGTCCATAAACAGGGGGGAAAACAAATTATGAGAATTGAAAAACAGTTTAATATGATGGGTAATTACTCACCCATGTATAATAACAGATTCATAGGTAGAACTTGACACTTTGTCACACTACGTATCATGAGTGCAATTTGTACTGAGGCACCTAGGTGCTGTATTTCTCAAATTTGTCCAATTTTTTACAAGAAAAACCAACATTTTTTGAAAATTTTACCAAATATTACTTTTGACATGAAGATTAATCCTTGAAACTTTCATGAAAGTAGGTACGTGTAAAAGTTTTAAAGAAAAACTTGGAACAATGTTGAGAGGTCTTGAAACAAATAAAATTAAAATAGAACTAAAGAACTTTAGCCACGATACCTAGTTGGAAAAAACTTTCATGCGAAAAATTGAACAAGGCCCATTGAGTTGGAATGAATGGAACAGAAATAAAAATAATAAAAATAAGTACCTCTAAATATTTGATACACTTCCGCAGGACACCAAAATTCAACTTCCTCAAGTGTGATACGGAGCTACCAGCCACATCAAAAACCAATATTAATCCTTCACAGTAAGGATCCTCCAAAATCAGAGTGTCTACGGTCATGAAATATGCTTTGAACAAACTTGCAATATCAAAGTATTCTACTGACGGATTGGTTGCTCGAATCAGGATCACAGCAAAATTTTCATCAGTTCTCTCTTTGGACAGTATAATCTGACTGCAAAAAGACAAATACTCAATTTATTTTGTCTTAATAGATCTTAAATGCTAGATGGTCTAGTTCACTGCTCTTCAAGGGCCAGCTTTCATTTAAAAAAACTGGTGACACAAAAATTTGACGAGCAAGCGAACACTTCTAGAAGGCAAAACACTTTAGAAAAAGCTTAAGCACAAGGATTTCCTTGTGCCAAGGTAACAGAATTAATTGAATTAGGTATGTAGTTTGAATAACTGCCATTCCCCCTGATGCCTCTCGGTTCATACCCTTTACATGATAATATTTACTTGAACCATCACTTGCCAAGAGGAGAGGTATAACATAAGTGAGTGTGCGGCTTGTTACATCATACTTACAAACATTTAAAAAATTGTTGGATGGAAGGGTCTCTTGGATCTCTATTTGCAAAAACTTCAGGCAGCTCTCTCCTTGAAGAATGATAAACTTCGATACATCTTTTTGTGTCAGTACAATTTCCATAGCAGCTGTGCAGAAAAACCTTGATTTCTTCATCTGAAACGTAAAATTATAGAGCTAAATTTTGGAATTTTTTTGAGCCAGCCACAGTAAAAACTTTGCAAGAACGTTTCAATATTTTTTATTTTTCTGTGAAACGTCCGGTGGGTAATTTTCAACAAATGCTTCAATTTTGAAATTCCATTTTATGACTTCAAATGAGTCTTATTCTATGGTTTTACATTTTTTTACAGCTTTTTGAACAGCATGGTATCAGTAATTTGGTGCCTTTAATGATTCATCCCAGTATCCATGAGAAAAGGTCAAATGTTAAGGGCCTTTTCGTTAAAGTCACTTTGTTTCAGCGGTAGGAAAAACCAGAAACAGAGAAATGTCCAATTTTTAAGTTTCGAGTTTTTTGGGGTTGATGATATCTACTTTTCAAGGTTAATTATACAACCATGAAAGTGGTGCAGAGATCAATCTAGGGTTACCTAAATCCCAAAAAAGGTCCACCACTGACACGATTTCAATGACTCTTGACAGATATTAGTAACACAAAAATACTCAAAGCAAGAGAAGTGGATTCTAGCAGTTTGTGAAGATTGAGCAGCATTCTCAAGATAAAATAAAATAAGAGCAGAAATTCTTCAAAATTGCAATTGGATACATGGTTTCACCATTGATATATTCATTGTTCGAATCTGTATTCTTGTCCTTATCAAAATATTTCCTTCCTTTTTTTTATTTGGTATCATGCTTTGTTGAAAAAATCATTTACCTGATAATTCAGTATCTGGTAGAGAGTTGAGCCACAATTTTATCTCATCAAACGCATCTAAGTCTGAGGCCATCAATAGAACCACATGAAATTCAACTTTTCACAAAATTAAAAAAAATAGCAGACCGAAAAGAATCCACAAACATCAAAACGTGGGACACTGATGAAGGAACCAATTTCAAGTTTTCAAGATGAGTTGGTTATCATGAAGGTAAATTTATAGATAAAGAAGCACATACAGTGAAAAGCAGGAATTCAGATGAGAATCAGAAGTAAGTGACCACTCTAAATTGAAGTGGGTGAACCAGATAAGGTTAGCGAGAGACCAAATTACTCATTCTAATTTTTCACCTGTTTTCCTTCATTTTGGCAACTATGCTTCATTTCCCTAGTGAATGATATTGTAAGTAACCATGAGAGCAGAATGTGGGAGATTTATCAAGAGAAAATTAATCTATTACTAGTTGACGATAAAGGTGCTTACAATTAATCAAAGCTGCACTGTTGAGGCGGGTATTGGCAGGAATTCATGAATGATCACACAAATGGAGAAAAAAAAAGAAAGAATATTCCTCAACATAAAAAATGCTGCCCAATACCAAGTCAGATTTCAGACCCTCATTGGTTGGTTTGAGGGAGAGAGTCTATTGCTCCATCTCCTATTTTTGCCAGTAAACTATAGGCGGAAAAAGAAGAGAAGGAAGAAGTGTGAAAAAAACCATATTTTGACTAAAATATTGGTTACTTACACCCCCCCCCCCCCCCCATTCACATATCTAAAGCTACGACTGCATTTCTAAAAAAATAAAAGAAATAAAAATAATGAATTGGAATATTGTCAGCTATGGTTCATGTTTTCCTCTTTGAATTTGAAATAAATGAGTAGAAGTAATCCAGCTGCAATAGATTGTTTTAGAAACGCCTTTTACACTAAACTTATTTATGAAAAGCTATTGCAACATCACTGATTAAAAGTTCTTGAGAATAACATTTTCGAGGGGTAGACAAAAATCACTCCAATTTTAGGTAATGGGCGACACTTTCTTGTTTCTTCATCTCTTGTTTGTAAAAAACAAACCAAAAATTGCAAGAAGTTTTGAAATATTACAATTGGAGGAGGATTAGTCTTTCAAGACTGGCTAATGAATCTACACAGAAGAATATGATCTTGAAAAGCACAAATCAAATGTTAGTTAAAAACTGTATATTTTGAAAAAAAAGTTCATAAGTTGAAAAACGTTTACACGAGTCATTTTATCAGTTATTTACACAATTTGAATTTTTAATTCGTGCAATAAGGAGACTCTAAAAGTCAATCGTTAGTCATTTGCTCTGATTGAATGTTCATTTCACCCAAAATGGTCCAATAAAAGGATAAAACCTGTTAGGGCTGAAAAATTGGCACTTCTTGACTTGACAGTACTGAATAAAAGAAAATTTTACTCATTGCTGAGACAGGTAGGTATCATTATCGAAAGAATCTGTGCAAACAAACATTGAAATGGTGTGCATCATACCATAGACTCATTTTTAGGATTCATTCATTAATTTGGTGAAAAATACTGACAAATTAAAGAAATTTATTTAAAAAATCCAATAGATTTAATTAAAATGATCAATGACTGATCTAATCTTATTTGAACAAATCTAATATATTAACTTATCTCAACAAATCTGTACAATATTCACAACTTCTTTTCCACTGCATAGGTATCCTGAGAAAAATTCTTCAGTTTGAGGCATCCTCTTTCAAGTCGATTTCAGCGTGCATCAAAAACCACAACTGTAAGCAATTGAATTAAGGAAAATGAGAGAAAAATTAGATCAAATACAATTGAATGCCTGAATCCATTGTATGGAGATTGACTATAACGCTGATGCACCTTTTCATCATCAAATCACTGATGTATCAACTGCTGTTACTAGCGTTTCTATAGGCATGGAAGGAGCACAAAATCTATTTTTATCCAAGAACTAATGCGCCAGCTTTAAAGCACTGCTATGTGTAAGTTGGACATATTTCTATCAAACAGAACTATGTGCAGGTGAAGAAGATCGGGAGTGCTCATTAGGGCTTGCACCACAAGAATGAACGGGAAATATAAAGCGCCAGTGATGGAGCTGCTGCCCCGCTCCCTCGTTGACTCATGAGCCCTTGCCACAACGCTCTAGACACATGCCGACGGCTCTTGAGTCCCGCACTTAGTTGGCTCACAGTTCCATTTGCTGAATTGGAGAAGCGAGATTTCAAGTTCTGTCAAACGGAACTATGTGCACAGTGTATGAGCTGTGGGCATGTATGTAGAGCGTTCAAGACAGGGCTCATGAGTTAACGAGGGAGCGCGCGGCGGCTCCATCACTGGCGCTTTATATTTCCCATTCATTTTTATGGCCTGAGCACTAACGAGCACACACCATCTATCACTTTCACATAGTTCTGTTTGATAGAAATACGTCTAGTTGAGACTCCACAACTGAGAGTTTTAGCCAATATCTACCATGCTTAAAAAGTATGACCGAATCAGCAGGAAACGCATACATGAAAAAAGTTATTTTTCACAAAATCAGAGGACGCAATCTTGAAGTTTTTTTTTAAAAAAAAGAAAAAATCTTTGGGTAGGTTTCAAAGTAATACCAATATTCAACTTTTTGGCACTATAATGATATCTGCAATAAATCCTAAAAACAAGCATAATCATCAAAAACCGCAAAAAACAAGAGTAATCGTGAAAATCCACGAAAGCTGCTTCATATGATCGCAGCGGTTGGTATAATAGAGACTTTGCCAATACACTCATTGTGATTTTTGAGACACTTTCTATGAGTAACAACTCTAATTTTTGCTCAAGCACAAGTTTGCAACAGGCCCATTATAAAGTACTTTTTCTGACACTTTTGGTCACTAAACATAATAAAAAAAACAACAACATGGGTCATGAGTCATGATAATAAAAAGGATACGTCTCTTCGTCCTCTTCTTATACATAATACGGTATCCGCATTCTCTGCATCTGATCGGATCTCTTGGTCTAATTTCATTCTCATGATGGCATTCTGCAAAGAAAGAAAAAAAATCATAAAAAATATTAGGAGGGCATGACTCAACTAAAGAGATGGGAAACAATCAATAATTTTGAATTTAAATGAGAGATAAAATAAATTTTCCATTACACAATTTATATGTAAATAGTATGCGATTGAGAGAAATGATCTCACTTAGCCCATATCATAGAGATCAGCAGATTTTACTGCTTATTTACAAAAAAATGTGACTAGAGTAACAAATAATCCTTTAAAGTTAAAAGAAATTCATACAAAGAAGCTTTTAATTTCCTCTCATCCAACTAGAGGTGTCATACCTTACACCTAGCAGCAATGAAATTGCACTGTTCAACATTTGTGCCATTTCAATAGAAAAAATATCGAAAAAATCCAAGCTGAAAGTAGGCATAATGATTTTTCAGGTTTAAAGGAGGTATCTTTCTGGTTGCAGATGTTTTAAAAGTAATATCATTTTAAAAATAAGATACTTTAGTGTCATGAGTTTAAATAAAATGCTCCTCTAATTGATCACAGTGCATTGAGACCAGTTCAAAACTTCTGTTGGTGCCCTATATACATATAAATAGGACCAGAATTTATATAAGGCATTCATTAAGACGTAACACTAACTTTCTGATTTTTGGACCACCTCTCATAATCTTTGTCTGTACGTTCTCATCCTACAACCCATGAGAACAAAAAGGCTTTAGGCTCCCTGTCCCCCACCCCCTCGAAGCTTTACATATTATATGAACAGTCCATTAGTATAACCAGTAAACGCTTTATGCAATCTCAAAATATCTGACACGATCAAGAAGTTTGAAATTCCCGGTATACCAGCATGAATAAAATATAGGGGTTGCATTTTATTTATACTTGGCGATTGATTCATTAACTTGAGAGCAGACTTTCAAGTAACTAAAAGGGCTACTGGTGCAGCTAACTGATTTCATCATGCAAACGTCCGTTGTACCAGAGGAAAACAAAGACGTAGGTACCTGAGAGACAGTAGCGCAAGAACTCATGGAGACTAAATTCAGTAAACTGACATCGCCGCAGAATTAGGTAAAAACAAGTTAAAGGTCAGTCATCTGGGAAACTTCTTCAATGCGCAGATTCCCTTGGATTTTGTGTAATCAAATTGAAATAGCATTGCTCAGATGGCTACAGTGGATTCTCTTACAACCAATAATGTACAGAAAAGTAATATTACCTCCACAAATGTACACCATCGAAGTTTTCGGAGGTTCTTTCGCTGGCTGCGTCTCCATTGTCGTGAGGCTTCAAAAGCCCAAATTTCAAGATTTTTACAAAAAACAGAAAAGACGATCTAGTCACGTTTCACGTTGCTGGACGAAATGACAACATAACCTAGAAATATTAATGTTTACCGTTTTAAAGGCACGTTCACACAATGCGGTCAGGATGTCTTTGGTCAGGACGGCGCGCGACGTGTCGAGCCACTGACTTACCGCGCACGGCGCTATGTGCTGACTATGTGGACGCGCAGTTATGGACCGAGAGTACCAATAGGAATTTTTTTAAATAAATTAATTGAATTTATCCTCTTGGTCCATGGCGCAGAATCAGCTTTTCGAGTCAGGCTAAAGATCTAGAGCACAGGAATGAAAACCTCTCAACCCTGATCAATGAAAGCAAATGGGACGAGAAAAATATGGTTTTTAAAAAATATATAAAAAATGGTTTTTAAAATATATTTATTTATTTATTTATTATACAATGAACGGGCAAAGAACCCAAGATACACAAGAATTAAACAATCCAACATGGCAACACGGCGATGTGTTTGATGCACCCTCGAGCGTTATGCGTTTTACGCGTTACCTTACCTTTGAGATTTTATTTTGCAGAGTAAGATATTTTATACAGGGTGTAACAAAAGTCCGTCCCACCGCCCACCCCTGCTAACTTTTGAACGAATTGAGCTAGGGAAATGAAACTTTGGAAATGTTCCTATCTCAAAGGGGACCATCTTTTGGGGGCGTCGAAATTTTGGTCCCCCCCCCCCCCTCAGGGAGGGACGGGGGCCCCCAACTTTTTTTTTTCAAATATCAACCCCTATCTTGTGATAACTCATTCGAAAGAGCATAAACAACTAAGAATTTTGGCACAAACCGCAGATCAATATCTTAATTTTTGACCGAGTTATGATAGGTCAAAGGTCAAATTTGACCTATTTTCAAAAAATCATAAGTCCGGTTCAAATTATCGTAAAGAAAAAAATAAAACGGGAAAATTTACCAAATTGTGTTCGCTTTTAAGCAAATATTGCAGAAATCGCTTCGATTTAATTTTATGGGGGGGGGGGGGTCGGACCCCCAAATATGTCAATTCAAAGGTCATTCAATTTTGCCGCGAAATAAGCCAATTTCCCCTGAATTTGCCTCCACATTATCTCAGTAAGGTCAAAATCAGTTCAACATTACGTTGGCAAGTCCCCAAATTTCGGGAAAAGTTAAAAAAAAAACGAAATTTAAGGTGATTAAATTTGACCGTTTAAATTTCCTCTTTTTTTTTTTTTTTTTTTTTTTTTTTTTCCAACTTTTCCCGAAATTTGGGGGCTATTCAACGTAATGTTATGAACTGATTTTGACCTTACTGCGATATTGTGGAGGCAAATCCAGGGAAATTGGCTTATTTCGCGGGAAAATTGAATGACCTTTGAATTGACGTATTTGGGGGTCCGAGGCCTTATGATATCCACTTGCGGTTTCAATAAATAATGCATCACATTTTCGACTGATCCTATATTTCAGGGAAGTTAGTTATTATGTTTGTCAGAGTTGTCTGAAAACACAAATCTCCATCATAGAAACAAACTTGAAAAGAAAAAAGAAAAAAAAAAACATTTTCTACAAGCTTCGGGCCTTCCCTCACCGGACTCTAAATTGACCGTAGGTTGATCTACATCTCCAACAGGACTTTTTCTAATTCTTCAGCGAGAAAAAATACAAATATGTTGAGATGCGCGCTCTAATTTTGCCGGAAGTTGCCATGAAACGACGTTGCCATATTCGTAGTTCTCAGATCAGCGACGGTGTTAGGGGCCGTAGCTCACATTTTAGTATACGGCATCGTCGTTACATATTAATTTGATCAAGAACAATCATAGCATTATACGGAAAATTGACTTGGTCGCGATTGAAATCGGGAATAGTTTACTTTGTCGGCACAGTTGGGATTGCTGGAATAATTAATATTCAGAGAGCCCTCACGAAAGCGGCGAAGACTACAACACTTTATTTTAACTCCTGGATGCAACCATTCGGGCTCAATGGATGTCCTTGTTGCATACGCACGAAAGTGAAGGCGTTTTGACTGGCTGATCTCACCGCTTCACCCGCGGAGCGCCGCCAAAAGGCGGGCTTTACTGCGAGGATTCAAAATGGTAGAGAAATAATTAGATTACGATAAAAAGAGGTGTGTTGTGTGGGGAAAAAAAATAAAAAATATTTTCGGGCAACATATATTTCCGAAAACCCGCGGAATGCATGGCATGTTAGTACTGTTACATACTAATTTTAAAAACATACACATACATACAAAAGCCCTAAGCGACAACGCTGAATACAGACAGCTGTAGTGACACATGGTTGCCAAATCAGAAACTAACTACATTATTTAAAATAATTATTTTGATGTAATATTTGATATATTTGATTGACATCCGGCAACTCTGCATACCACTGAACTGCGTGTTTGCTGATGGTGTGCTTTCGGAAGCAGGTTCTGTGTTCCACCGTACTTTTCAGTTCAGTTTCTCTTCTGGACCACGTCGCTGTCGACTTCACCGCCCGGTTCAGTCCGAGTTTTCTCCGCTCTTTGACAGCTCCAGATCCGTGTCCGTTAAATGCCGTAGTGACCAGTAAATGTTTCTTACCTCTCAAGTGATCAGTAGCGAGAGGTTTTGACCGGTCGTGAATACTGTGTTTGGGTCGTTTCAGTGTGAAAATTTCGCTGTGCTCGCCCATTGGATTAATTCATGTTGTGCACAAGACTGTGACTTGATTTCAAAGGTAATTCAGAATTTATCTAATTTCTTAACACGACTGAGTCGTGCAATTAATTCCCAGTTAGTTTTCCTACCTAAATTCCATTTCCTCGTCACACGTCACTCACTAATCCTCACGATCGCTCAACTGTCATGATAACACGTTGCTTCGTGCTGCAAGTAAACATCCCTTATCAGTTCTGTACTCACTTGTAAATATTTATGGTTGCAAGATGCCAGGTAATGGCGCAGTATCCAAAATTTCGCGTAGTTTCCTCGAGGTACTCATTTCCAATCTCGATGTTCTCATTCGTGATAAAACTAAATGAATATCAGCATCCTCAGTTCATTTGCTACAGTCGTGTAGGTATGTACACACTGAAGAAAACCACTGTTGACTTTTTGATCTAGATCCCTACTTACTTATTCCAATCCTCACAGAGATTCAATAATATACCAATCGGTTCGCCAACAACTTTTTGAGCCGTATGAGTTTTGAGGTATACTTAAACTGCTACGTCAGTCGATGACAAGTTATGACACGAGTTTGAAGTGGTGACTATCTAGTATCTACCTTTATCGATGTCTCAAGCAAGATGAGTGTTAGGGGCAGACAGGCAGGCGAGAACTGAAGGTAAAATCTTGGTCAGCTCATTGATATTCAGGGTGATGTCGGGCCAGCCAGCCCGTTCAAACGGCTAATATTAACTATGATGGACCAATCTAAGCTCTGATCGGCTGATATTCTTGGTGCCAGTCTACTCCTGACGAGTATATACCGTGATCAGAAGGAAAATAGACACAGTTTGCATTATATTTTTTTAAATATCAGGACTCGATTTGAAGCCTTTTTAAGAATACTTTTTGCACTGGCAAGATTGCACGTTTTATTTATTGGTGTGGTGATTTATTCTGAGCTCTTATTGTAAAGAGTAGGTTGGCCCTAGGTGTCCTTTATCGATTTGTAGTTTATTTTTTTTACCATTCTCCTCTCCCAGTAAGTAAATAGCTTTTGACAGCATTTTGCAAAAAATTTAAGCTTGTGAAAAATTAATTTCAAGGAGAAGCAAGACTGTTTTTTATGTGTTTAGGGCTTTACTGACAGTGTGTCTTGCCTTTTTCAGTGATTTTGCATATATTTGTTTTCTCTAACGCAACTTCTCACTTATCACAATGCACAGGAGCAAGGGTCACTGTCTTATCTGCAACAAGCAAATTGCTCCGTCTATCTGAAGTGCATATATACGTTAATTGTATTTATGTTGTCTCCAAAATGCATCACTGGCGTCAATTCAGTAGATTATATATCGTAAATGTTTCCCATTTGGTGTCTGTTGTTTGTCAAAAAAAAAGCTCAAGGATCTTAGCGCCAACACTTTCTATACCTAGTCTTTCTCTGATACCGAGTTTCGGTGTAAGTTGATAGTTGGATATTTTAATACTTTATCCAGTGGTAAAAATTGTTGCGATTAAAGTTTCAGTATGCAAGAGAAATGGCGATGCTGCTTGCATCTAGGTGAATGATATTAGTATGTGTGCGATTCCAGATATTGCACTGACTGATTCAGTAGACTTGGAATTTTGAAGTACATAATATAATGGCAAAGTTTTTGCTTCATATGTTTGCCATCTGTCAGTGATGTATGATGGATAATCAAACCAAAAAAAAAAATCTATCTAGATTTTTATGTAAACTTCTAAGTACCTAGGTAGTGCAAAAATAAAAGTGGTAGATCTTCCAGCGCTCTCATTCACTTACTTTTAATAAATTGTAATTTGCCATACTTACCTACTTAGGGTTGCGGATTTTTTATTGATTCAACCAAAAATTGATTTTTCAACCAGAAAAATTGACAAAATCGAGGGAATCCTGAAAAATGCATCTAATTGCTAAATAGATTTTTTCCTTGAATCTATGCAGTTTTTGGCTGTTTCTGTACCTAAGTTATATTTTTTTTCTTCAAAATATTCAATCGTTGAATTTGAAGCCTCAAGAGGAGAGAGTATGCGGAGTAATGCGGATTTTCCGGGAAAAAGGAATTTTCAAAAAAATATATTTTTAGACTTCAATCGAGTCGGCTTTTATCGATTTTCGACCAAAATCGAATTTTTTAAAAATGCCTTTTTCCAGAAAATCCGCATTCCTAAGTTAAGTATTGTCATGTTCAGGACACGCAATTGCCGGATTATGATGCAACTTAAAGCCAAATTGGCACAAAAATGAACTGGAAAACTCGCATTAATACACTTTTTAGGAGTCCATAGAGAGTTTTCCGCATAGATCTCAAAATTCGATTTTTTGACCCACTCGACCAAAATTGCTCGTTTAAAAATGTTTTCTCCGATGGGTAAAAGTTCCTCTTTCCGTGCTTCGACAGTTCTATTTTTCTAATCAGGGGATCAGAAACTTTCGAATTCCGCCGTAAATATCATGAAGTTGTTGAAATTAGTGGCTATACTTCTCGAATGCCGGACGTCGCGTCGTCGTCGTAACGTCTGATCGTCTGACGTCAATCTCAAATGCAGCTACGTACCGTTAGAACTTTAAAATTTCTGATCCTTATGCAGTCCATCCTATCTAGAAATTAGTGCGTTTATCTATTCGCCAAGCTTTTTCCTGGCCATCAGTATCAGCGTTTTGTTTTTTTAGGAATCAATCAATTTGATAACGTGACCCATTAACTTGGAATGACCAATCATCAGAAATGCACTGGATAACAGTGTAATATAGTCGCTTGATAGCTTTTCTCACGATTTAACGAGCGTTTCATTGACATCTTAGCAGCTATTTTTATCACGGCTTTCATCGTCGTTCATAAGCATTCCGCGAGATGAAAATTAAGCCGTGGGTGTGCTTTTTCAAAACTTAATATGTAACTTCTTAGCTCTTGAGAGTTACCTATGCTATGCGGTATATTTCAAACAAAATCACTGAAAAAAAAGTTTATTATTAATACAAATAAATAAATTAAAAACACAATTAAATAATTCAATCCCTGACCATGTTTTTGCATGCACTTCGTAAGATAGTTTGAGCCGAATTCTAAAAAAAAACCCCGAACCAATTCTGACAGGATGCCTTTTAGTCCCGTGGGCTCAGACGGGACAATCGACCCCGGTATTCGTCAATACGCAGTGATTCACTGACCAATTTCCACCCGCATGTCAAGCGATGTCATTAACCTCTGGTTCTACTCTCCTAATTCCTCTCCGACCGATTTACACCAACTGTAGGTATCATACTCTCTATTCTATAATGTAAAATCACAAAAGTGACGCATAACGTCTGAGGCGTGAATCGCTCCGGAGGATTGAACCGCGAAGCGGTCAGGGGACGTACCCTTACCCCCTAGCATCTAAAAAAGGAAGTTATTGCGTCTGCCAGCGAGATCCGGAAATCTATCCGACCGATTCTTAAAAAAAAAAATTCGAGTGTAGCGATGCGTCTGAGGATTTGCCACAATTCATTCGATTCGGGCCTCACGTTACGACTTTTCCGTATTCGACGTTCTTCGGTCTGAAAAGGTAGGGGCCGCAGACCACATTTTAGGACGGCGACCTCACGTGTTTGTACAAAGCCTTTTCGAAAAATAGACCATGTCGCGATTAAAATCACTATTAGTTTATTTCATTGGCATCATAGGCAACGCTGTAATTATGTTACAGTGTACAAGAACCGGAGTAGTTTGCGTCGCAACGAACTACACCTTGCGTCGAACAGCAGTATACAAATAACATTTTATCTCGTGGATGCAACTATTCGGGTTTTATGGTTGTCCTTGTTGCATACGCACGAAAGTGAAGGCGTTTTGACAGTCCAGGCACTCGTTACTTCACCCTCGGCGCAGTGCTGACGCCAGGCCTTATTTCTGCGAGGCCGAGGATTCAAAATCACAGAGATTTCAATGCTTCGTCCATACTTCAAATATATCTCCCAGGCACGCCCTGGTAAAAATTGGCGACACGAGCTGCGTTTCAAAATACCATAGGAGTTCAAGTATACAGTCGGGTTATAGTTCCTATCGCCGGGCTTTACACTTTATCGCCATTGGCTATAAAAGGATGTAAGAAATAGTGTAGAAATTCGTGTGCTTTGGAAATCATTAAGTTTGATACGGAACTACCTTAATACTTACAAAACACACATTATATTTTACTTTAAAACATTGTTTTTTCATCAATTAAAATGAGATGGTCCATACAGAACGTGCAAACATTTCAAAATCATGAGTTGAAAAACGCTGACTCCGCGAGATTAAATATTAGAGCCTTAAACAAAGCGGAGCGGTGACGCATTGGCGCCTACAAACCTGACAGGGATACTTCACGCATTGCGCGGCGACGCACTGGCGCCTACAAACCTAACAGGGATACTTCACGCATTGCGCGGCGACGCACTGGCGCCCACAAACCTAACAGGGATACTTCACGCATTGCGCAATGCGTGAAGTATCCCTGTTAGGTTTGTAGGCGCCAATGCGCGTTCAGCGCTGCCTGCCCGCCCGCCGCGCCGCAGCGTGCCACGGCGTCTGAAGCAACTATTTCACACCAGAGGTATTGCACAGTATCATGAGAAATTGAAGGCGCTCCAACGTATTAAGAATGACAGGCATCCTTCAAAAGTACGGAGCTTTCCTCGCAAAATAAATCAAGATACTACGGCACAAAAAGAGAGCGGTAGTCCAAAAACTAACTAAGTCCTAGTATCCGTATTAAGTAACGTTTAGCATAAACTTTATCGTCTGGCTGTTGCTTAATCGCCATCGGCTATAAAAGGCTATAAGAAATTGTACAGCCGGCCACAGAGGCTATTGGAAATCTTACAGCCGGCTTTAGGTCTATAGTATTTTGGAACACACATTCTACTGCCAATTTTTACCAGGGGGAATAGTTGCATACAGGCGAAGGATGTGACTATCTTTTGTGCTTTAATTTTGATATCGCGATGCGTTGAGCAACTTTCATGGCTAAACTGTCTTCGAAATAAATATGAAGAATTAAAGACATTCTAGATATTTGCGGTAAAGCCCGCTGCACTAAGAAACGAGTCTTTTAGGAAAGTTGAGTCGTACATTACATGAAATCAAGAATCAATTATTTATCATAGGTTTAAATGGATCAATCGGGTGTTGTGCCAAACTGCTGGATCCGCCTCTGCAAGTTGTACATTATATGAAATCAATAGTCGATTATTTAGCATAGGTTTAAATTGAGGAATCCAGTGTTGCCAAATTGCTGGACCCGCCTCTGCAAGTTGTACATTATATGAAATTTTGATCCGGACAAGATGAAACTGGCGAGAAGCTGTGTGATTGGTTGCGCCACGGATGGCACCGGCAGGAATATTGTCGGATCCAACACGATCCGTGGGATTGACTCGGGATTTCGGTAAATAGCCTTGCTGAAGGTCTCCATTGGCCCTCGCCTCCATACTCTCTCTATTAAGTTACTTGACAAATGGACTACATTTTGCAATTTGGACCTATAAATTCTGGCTCATCTGAAAAAACACTTATCGACGGTGAAACTACCAAACCACGTATCTCGGTTTGCGACGTCGCAGACTTCCTGTCATACTTTATTTTTTAAATGAAAAACTACTTAACATCCAGTCTTGAAAATTTCTGTGATTTTTCCTCTTTGTGCGGAGAAAATTCCGTGAAAATTTCAAGGAATGATATTGATTTGGTCTACTTCAAAAAAATAAAATGTGAGCGTAGATTTTTAAACACCGCAAACGAGATACGTGGTTTGGTAGTTTCACCGTCGTTATGTGCATAGGGAAACTAATGGCACATACGTTTTTTTTAAACCGGGCCGGAATTTATAGGTCCAAATTGCAAAATGCAGTCCAAATGATGATGGTAACGGTAATAAGGAGTTAAAGATGATCGGATCGGGCCGAGACGCGGCAACGGAGTGGGACGTTGTCGGTGGGTCGCCGCGGTGCCGTGGTGCCGACGTCGACCGCGACCGTGTCTGCCAAGTGGCGAGTGCAGCGAATTGCGACCCTAAAAATGAGTTTTAACCTACTTTTGGGTGAAGACTGACGAAGTGATGAGGAGCCGACGACGCGACGCCGCCACCACAACGGGCCTCTTTCTCCTGCTATTCAGTCTCTTCCGCACCTTCCTCGTCTCTTCGCCTTCGCCCTCTCGCCCGCCTCATCATACCGCGACTCCGCCGCGGCCGCCCAGTGACGTCACTGTCGGTCGTCGACGCGCTTCCCACCGTCGTTGCCAAAATCAAGGCTTTTCTCGACTCCATCTACAGGGTGTACACATTACACAAGTCCAAAATTTCCGGAAAGTCCGGAAATAGTACTGATTTTTTTAAGAGCGGTCCGGAAGCGCCGAAAAAGTGCGGAAATCCCGCGAGATGATCCGGAATTTTTTACATTTTTTTTTTGTCATTTTCGTCGCAAGTTGAGCGAGAAATTCGAATTTTCGAAATTTTCCGAATTTCGTCAATTGTAGGTACTGAAAAAGTACTGAGTTTTTTTATTGAGGAAGTACTGAATTTCCTAGGAATGTACTGAAAAAGTACGGTAAAAGTACTGATTTTTGGCCAGCCTGTTTTAGTAGACATCCTGCATCAACGAAGCTACCAATGCTTGAGAACGAGCTTTGAGTAAGATGGACAGAGACAAAAGACCCTCCACTGGCCTCTTGGCGGCAGATGGAAGCTTTTACTTTCGGGGACTCAACAATTCCTTATGGACAATGGACCATTAGACAAGGTACGAATTTAAGCATCCTGATACATGTTTCTTAGCCAGAATTACATGTAGAGCACGATTCGCGCAACGTAAACTAATGAAACAAACTCCAAACGAAGATATTATCGTTTTTATTTCACATTGGTTACGAGGCATTTGAACTGCCCGCTGACAAGAAACTCAAAGCTCTACGTGAGTCAAATCGCGCACTATACAACGGTTTCAACAAGCTTCTCAATCGAGTAATGTTTATTTCCCACCATGTGTTGTTCAAACTATAAGCAACTTGCTACAGCTGAGCCAAAGCGTCAAGATTGAGGTTGCCAGATTTTTATATCGCAGAGACTGTCATGATAACATTTAGCGCACGATGTGAATCATGCAGAGCATTGAGTTTTCATGAGCGGGTGGTTTGAATTGACGCATCAAGAATCATTAAATATCTTTGGAAGGAGTTGATTTCGGTAATTTTTGTTGTGCGCGTCGTATGCTACGTGAAATAGTTAAGAGGTATGTATCAGAATGCTGAAATTCGTACTTTGTCTAGTGGTCCATTATAAGGGAGCAACAGTTACCACTCTCATTTCGGCTGGTGATCTACCTACATGGCGGATGATGAGCTTCGGATGGCGTCATGAGTCAAACGAGTTCCCCAAACCTCGGCTTGTTTGCAAAATGAAACTGCCAACACGTTCTTAACCATCAACCATGTAGGTAAGTCAACAATAGAATGATTTGTAGAAGTCCTAACAACAGAAGTCCCGAAAGTAAAAGCTTCCACCATGGCGGTGATTTTGATGTTAGGTCATGGAGCTCTCAGGGCCCAAAAGGGCAGAAACTTAAGAAGTCAAATTATCCGGAGTGATTTATTATCACAATGGAGACATCCTGTCGTTTGTAAAGCTCGCATTTGACGTAATTTCTGTATAGATTCACTTATTTTTGCAGAAAACGCTCATTTATGAACATTTTTCGCCATCTGGGTTTGATATTTGAATCTGAAGATTGGCAGTGACATTATTGTTGTATTAGAAGATTGGCCGCCTTTTTTGGCTCTGAGAGCTCCGTCTTTCGACTGGTCCATACTCTCCCTAAATGGGCGCTTGAATCAATGCCACTCCAGCGGTTGCTATTTAAGAACTAAGTTGCATCTGATCTGTTATTTGTCGTTATTATTGTCTAATGGGAGGATAGGCTGGGTGTCTACCGAACGGGTAAAGCATGGATGCACTAAGGAAGCAAGGATTTTGAAAGGGCTGCCCGGAACTGCAGAAAAAATACGGATTTATCTGTAGGAAGGTGCAGAAATCCGAAACTCTCGTCATGAACGTAGAGAAAGACCCTTGGAATTTTAAAAGTTTTAAACATAGTTCATCGCGGCTTCTCAAAATTTCAGTCAGATTCTGAGGCTTTCAGTTCATCCCTCAAGAATTCTCACTCCCATTTTTCCTAATCCGGATTCCTTTATCTTTTGCGGAGATATTTCCTTGACTGAGTTAGGGGTGCAGAAAGTTCTTCGACCTACGTAGTTTCGAGTCGCTAGGGATTCAACCCTGTAGCGTGACGTGCTTTGCGATAAATCGATTTATCTGTCATTTCAACCTATGAAAAGGATCGATAAACAGGGTGTTCGCAACGTACACCTTAATAATCGATTCTTTACTATAGCTTCAAATGAGGAAATGTCGATAATCGATCAGTCACGCCTCGCCAATGATTCAACCCACACTTCATGACATCGCTGGTTTGCAGTAATTTTCACCAAAAAGTAGCGCGTTACTCGCTGTAATTTTCTCAAAATCAAACGCGGTAGCATTATTTCCCTAGCGATTTAACGGTTTCGCAGAAAATTTCTCAAAAATTCGAAGCTTCTGCAGTATTTTTTTCAAAGATTCAATACTCAAGCTGCAATTTGTTTTCAAAAAGTCAACGCTTTCGCAATTGTTTTGTAAAAATCAATACGCTCGCTTCAATTTTCACAAAACATCTGCATCGTTGTCACGAGCTTTCGTAAAAATCAGTGTGTTAAGCGTTCACTCTTCAGAAAAAAAAACCGATTTTTTTTTTATTCATGCCGAATAGAGCCAACTGCTCAGTTCTTTAAACTCATAAATTCGGTTATTCGAACCGAACGTTCGATTACACGAACTGAAAGTTAGGGTCGAAGAATAGAATAATTGGGATGATTTAGAACACCATGCTCTCCTTCATCTTGTGGGTGTTCAATTCAATCTTCTTGAAAGTCAAAGTATTTGTATTACGTGTTTCTCTTCACTCAACTTTTCCTCTTTGCATTTAAGTCTCTGAGTCGGTCAGAAAGAGGTAACGTTCATTTCGTGGATTTACAATGTTAGCGTCTCCGAAGTCAAAACAGTCAGATAACGTGTTTCGCCCCATCCAACTTTTCTGCGTTAAAGTCTCCGAGTCAGTGGAACGATCGCGGCAAGCGCCTGCAAAACTATAGGAATACTTCAAGCATCGCGCGTGAAAAACGATCGCGGAGGGCGCCTGCTAAACTGTAGAAATACTTCAAGCATCACATTATATGCGTGGAATACAGAATTCCGTATATATCTCGCGCGTTCAGCGGAAGAGGCGAAGTTATTCCCAGCGGGCTCTAAATTGTAGTGCTAAAGAAAAGAGAGAACAGTTTCTGCCGAAGACACGATTGTTGAATGGAAAAGTTACTTTCCAAGACATCGAATCTCATATTTACCCATCTGGGATAGCAGTTGTGTCGAGGGTTCATTGGTTCTTCCTGCTTCTGTCGATTTTTTTTTTTCTTCTTTTTTTCTTCTTTTGGCATCTTTTGGCAGGTGTGTATACAAGGTAGAAACAAAAAATTTCATCCGATTAAAATGCGTTGAGGTTGAGGTCAAGGTCGCATTTCGAATTGGTTTGCAGTGGCCTTTATGATGTGAAGCGAGCGATTTTTTCCCCCATCGGAGTTGGCTACCTTGCTGTCATTCTGAGCCAAGCCATCATTCGACCAGAATTTAAACTTAACCACACGCGTCGCGCCGCCAGTGAAGGAGAAACGGGCGAACGACTGATACCCTCTCAACTTACCGGTGAATTCGCTGAATTTAATCAAGCCAAGCTCTGCGCATTTCTTAATTGAGTGCCTTCAACTAGAACAGAAAGTTTGGACGTCCGCGCTGAGTCCAGCTCGATCCATATTTATGAGCGAAGTCTTGATTGGCCTCCTTGCGCTTCAAAACATCAAGTCAGAATGCGAGTGCAGTTGACTAAGTCCATGCAATCTCATTCTTAGGTAGCCTCTGTGGTGAATCGCGGAGTCTCATCTAGGGGTTTTCAGGCAACATTATTCTAACTTTCTGGCACGCAGAATGTTCCAGGCTTCCCTTTGCTCTTATTACCTATTCATAGTGCCTCAACTTAGCGTAGGACACGCGATTTTCACCCCAATTTCACTGACAATTCTTGAGATAATTTTTTTTTTTTTTTTTTTTTTTTTTTTTTTTTTTTTTTTTTTTTTTTTTTTTTTTTTTTTTTTAAGTTTAAAAACGTATTTTTGCTATTGTTAAATTTAAGTTAAAAATAATAGCGATAGGTACAACGTTCTTTTAACTAAAAAAAAAAAAAAAAAAAAAAAAGACTATCAGTTAAATCCCCGTGAATTTAACTGTGAAAAAAATAACAAATTTTGTCGACAAGAAATGACGCTTTAAGTCAAAATAATATCTCAAATTTTTTTTCAGTGTTCGCGAAACACCAGGCAGAGCATCGTCATTTCTGTGCCACTCTCTGATTGGCTCATCAGTTCTTGACTTCCTTTGGGGCTCTTGTGGCCCAATGTAAACAAACTCAATCTAGAGGAATAGTATTATCGGGTGAAAAATTAATGATAATCACATTAGAAGTGTAATTTTTGTTAAAATATCCATTAACGTTTGTTCAGAAATCGGATAGAAATAATTTCTTTGATGTCTAGAATTTTGTCACCATCTTGCTTGCATACATAGGGAGCTGAAAAGCTACATTTGAATGCCTAAAACTCGCCGATCTTTCAGAGAGCGGCACACTTTTTCAGAAGTATTGAGATAGTGATCCTGTCCCTACAAATCGGTACTCTACGAAAAAAACAAGCCATTTTTACGCTTATTTGCGCGGCCCTCCTATTTAGAAAAGCCCGCTCACTTTTGTTCACTCGGTGGGAATGTTTTTCCACCCTTGCAGAGGTGCAAACCGTTCTCAACTGCGCAACCGCGCGGTTAGGAAACTGTGGCAGCCTCCGTAGAATTTGTGGAGACCTTGAAAAAATTGCACCCCTGAAAGTTTTTATGAGCCCTGTGGTCGGTATTTTTTCGTCCAATTTTATAATTTGCGCTTACTTTCCTTTTTTTACGCGCAAGTCGTCGATCTGTGCGTGCTCAAAATACGCGGTAACAATCCGCGTAATTCTGAGAGCGATGCGTGTCGTCATTATCAAAGCTGTAAGCGGCTGCGCTCCTTTGAAACATCTCCTCGTGCGAAACGGGAGGGAATCATGGGCATTGTTATCGGGTTCTGAAACAATACGAGTCGATAGACCTGCAGTGTTCAGTACTTGGCTTTCTATACAGGCTGTTGTTTTGGTGCGCATTTGAAGGCCTCTTACGTTCATCGCACGACGGCGAGTGAAAGTAAAAAAATATTTCCATGCCCTAAGTTAATCATAGGATTAGGTTCTTGGCAGACGGCGGAGAGAATACCTCCTGTCGAGGACTTTCAAGTGCGCATTAAGTATTCGCGCATTTGGTCAGCCGGGAAGGAGCTTTAGTGGCTGTAAAGGCAAATTTTTTCTATCGAATATGATGGATAATAGCCCGTTTTAGAGTCCCTTCATACTGAGAGTGAAGACAATGCGAATCCATTTCTGATTGGCTCCCATATTTTAGGCCTTCACAGTATCACGAACGGGAATAATGATTACATTTTCCCCAATTGTAAAGATTATAAACTGGAATGGACCGGGGAATCGGGGGTACGGCAAGGAAAAAATGGAATGAGAGAGGGAATGGACACATAAATTCTCAAAATTATGAAGGGACTCTAGCCCGTTCCAGACGCTCAAACTGGACGTTCAGTCTGGGGGCATCAATGTGGGTGTTGACTGTTGAACATTCACAAAAACAGTAAAAAACGGCACAATTTTCACATGTATGACTAACAAATGAAGGAAAGCCGTATGTTTCGGTGAATGATGTTTTTGGAGTCTCGGTTCCAAGGTCATCAGCCCGCGGACCTTTGAAGTTCAACAGTCAACACCCGCATCGAAGTTCCCAGTCTGAACCTCTAGTTTGAGCGTCTGGAATGCGCTAATACCAACCGGTGTTAACTCAAAACTTGATTCCCTCCCATGACTGAGGTTCGCATCATATTCCAATTTCTGCATTTACCCCTGACATGAGTTCAAAACTGAATTGGTGCCATCTTTGACCGACAAGCAACGGAAAACAGTTTCCTGCCTTCGACCTCTGTTTGGTGGACTTGGTTCGTGTAGATTAAGGGGGAAAATCAAGGACCAACTGACGGATCTCTCGTGGGTCACCGTTAGTTAGTCTGTTACTTTATCTCGTTTGTCCATAGCAACCACCCGCTTCCACCAATAGGATCGCTCCATTTGTCGTTTAGTCGTTTGTGCATTTTCGGCACAAGGCAAATATCCACGACTGAGTGACGTGGACAAGTCTCCCTCTATCCCGTATGGAAAAATTTGGCGGAACTTGTAAACTTAGAAGTCGAGCTCACTGTTGAGTTTCACCAAGGTAGTCCGTTGCCTACGCCAAAAACCCCTGCACTTTTTGATTGGAATATGCCGCTTTCAGGGCTCATTGATGGTACCCTTAGGAGTGATTCTGGAAGGGGTATCACTCTGAGACCCGCGACTGCAGCAAGATGGCGGCCGATGAAGTCCGCCATTTTCAAAGGTGGTTTTTTTCAAAGCGCTGTCCTTCGGTTGCTATCGATCCGATTTTGATCAACTTTTCTCTAAGTGAAATGTAATTTCCAGGAAAACAATTGTATTCCTTATCAATTTTCCTGTTAGACTTTAAATTTTTTTTAAAAAGCCGCGAGCTGGGACTTGCTGGGTGTCACGGAGTTGGTCCAACTGGTCGGGCAAAAGTTGGTCCGTCCACACTGGGCCTCTAGCGAGGTAGAGTACCTATACTGAGAGAGTATGGCCACTGGGGTTACCACCTCTGATTGGCTCAGCCATCTTAGGCTGAATGGAGCCCTTAGAACCCAAAAATGGCGGACGCCACAAATTAATGTAATGCAAAATAACTCAAAATGTAGTTTTCTTTGCTAATCGTAACGAGGAATTTACCCAAATGCACTATTGCGACTTCTTTACATATTTTTATGGCTAATCGTGTGCAATTTTTGAGAAAAATTATCTTAGATGTAGTAAAGTTGGCAGCAAGTGCGGTTGGTGAAAACCGTCAAAAGTTGGCAATGACCCCCTCCCATCCACAAACACCAAAACAAAGCACCGCCATTTTTGGGTCCTAAGCCTCTCCATGGGGCCTCGTGGCCATTCTCTTAATATAGGTACTCTATAGCGAGGGATATTGTGTCGGATGATGGTCGATCGTCGGAGGAAGTTAGAGTACCTATATTCAGAGAGTATGGTCACTGGGCCCCATGGAGAGGCTTAGGACCCAAAAATGGCGGTGCTTTGTTTTGGTTTTTGTGGATGGGAGGGGGGTCACTGCCAACTTTTGACGGTTATCACCAACCGCACTTGCTGCCAACCTTACTACATCTAAGATAATTTTTCTCAAAAATTGCACACGATTAGCCATAAAAATATGTAAAGATGTCGCAATAGTGCATTTGAGTAAATTTCTCGTTACGATAAGCAAAGAAAACTACATTTTGAGTCATTTTGCATTACATTAATTTATGGCGTCCGCCATTTTTGGGTCCTGAGGGCTCCATTTAGCCTAAGTTGGCTGAGCCAATCAGAGGTGATAACCCCAGTGGCCATACTCTCTCAATATAGGTACTCTAATGGTCGGTCGTCGGAGGAAGTTGGACGGCGACGAAGAGCTCGGCCTGAAGTCGAAGTGGAAGTTCCGTAACGGAAAGAAGGCCCCCGGTGAGATGAGTCAAGTGGGCCAGCCGAAGCCGAAGCCGAGGCGGCTGCGGCTCGGCTCGTGCCTCGTGGTGGCGGTCTCTGTAGGTCAAGGTCATATCCTCACCGGCTTCAACTTCGAAATTAGTCCCATCCTATTGATCCTCTTACCTCTGGGACCTCCGCTCAACCGGTTAAATCTCTCACACCGAGACGCTCGCGTCTCACGCCTCGCGTCGCCGCGTCCGTCTTCACCTCCGACAAAGTAAAGAGTGAAAATTCAAATTGTTCCGGACTCCACACTCGGAAACAAAGTTTTTGGGATCCTGAGTCCAGACCCTTAAAAAGTTTCACGTTGGACATTACTTATGATTCAATCGGACTTTGGCTTAAATCGGGAGCCAAGTCCCTTAATTTAAGCGGATTTCCTATCGATTTAAGTAAAAATCCGATTGAATCAAGAGTATTTTTCTTGTAAATTTTAGGAGTCTAGACTTTGAGTCCAAGAGCCTTTTTTCCAGTGCAGGGGTGTAGAACATGCTCGAGTGTGGCGTTAGATAATCCGCCAGCTCGTGGACAATTTGTTAGTCAAAGGTATTTTTTTGAACGGAGATTGAGAGTAAACAGAAAACCGCACTCAATTTTTGAATTTATTTCGGTCGAAGGAATACCTTTGACGTTTTTGCGGAGCAAGGAACTTGTTTAAGTTGAAAGTGGAACTCATTTTCGCTTTGAAGAAGTTTTTGCATCCTTTCCCACTTTTTAAGAGTCACATTGAGAAGGGGAAACATTGAGCAAACGCTCTATTTGATGGTTAACATTCAACTTGAACCTCTACCATGGTAACAGGTGCTGCATTTGATGAACCCTAATCGTTCGCAACGACCTCTTCTCACCTGCATCGAGTCGCTGGCATTTTTTCCCCTCCGAAGGGTCACAATGAGACCCTGTGTCCATAAACTCGCCATTCAAGTACTTTAATATTGGGCGCAATGCCGCGGTTTGGTGTATAACCCTCTCGACTACGACCCAGAGTACTTTGATAGAGAGAGTTTCGCCATGTGGCGAGTTTTGATTGGCTCCTCCATTTTGAGCTTCATGGAGCTCCTAGGATCTTAAAATACGGGACGCTGTCAGGAAATGTAAGTAAAAAATGACGTAAAATGCAGTTTTATTTGCACCAACGAGAACTTTTCTCAAGTGAATTATAACAACGCATTTACTAAGTTTTACGGCTAATCATGCGCTGTTTTCGAGGAAAATCATCTTGGATGTAGTATGGTTGGCAGCAAGTGCGGTCGCTGGTTGGTGATAATCGCACAAAAAAAAAAATAAGGTAGCATTTACCATACTCTGGTTAAAAAACGACACAACCAGACAGTGTGATAGCTGGCCCCAAAATTATCGTCAAAATAAGGGAAAATTTGGTTACTTTCACGATAATTTTGATGAAAGTAACCATACTCTCTGTTTGTGCCAATTATTAACCAGAAGATAGTAAGTTCTATCCATTTTTTTCTCCGTGCGTGAAAAGTTGGCAGTGGCCCTCAAAAACCAAAACAAAGCGCCGTCATTTTTGGGTCCTAAGGCCTCCATGAAAAGTGAGGGGCGTCATGTCCAGTGTCCATTCCCTCTCCATCAAGGTTCTCTCCCCCGACCGTTTTCTGAATATCTATGAAAGTTCTTCTTCTTCACCCTTGTGTTAACGTCTTGGACTTGAACTTCTAGCACTCCCAGCGGAATCCTGCACGATAATGGGATGAAATAACCGGCGCCGATGCTATGTCGTTGCCGTTGCCAGACGCCACGCGCATATTCTCTCGCGGGCTGGACCCCGATGCAAATCGGGCTTTTTTCTGTAAGCTGGCAATTTGCGCCGAGACCGGTCAGTGGTACACTGGTCATCAGCGTATGTTCCTCTCGCGTGTGTGCGTCTGTTTACAGCATGTATTGATTTCGTGACACAATGGGTGAAAGTTATTTTCTCCCCCTCCCACCTCCCCCCTATCCCTTGTCAAACAACTCTCCTTTCTCCGCTTCATTCACAGTCCCATTTTTTCACCCCCCCCCCCTCCGCGTCGGTACCCCTGCCCTGTTGACGCGGCTCAATCTCGCTGTCGGTGACGGGGGCCAGTATACTGCCGTGCTAAGGAGAAACGCCGTATGAGCACTCCGACGTCGCCAAATTTCACGCGAAAAAATATTCGCAAACCAGAAAAGCCAATTTTTTTCGATTTCAGCTTTTCAGATTAAAGTATTAGTGATTTGCGATGCGAAGGACCTGTCCCATGAAGGGTCATTTTCTGCTCCGTTGATGGTCAAATTCAGAAATACATTATTGTACCTCCTGAAAGGCCGTCCTCTTCGGCCAATCAGAATGGCCAAGTGGCCAATCAGAATGGCCAAGTGGCCAATCAGAATGGCTAATGGTAGTGTAAACCCTTGTTTCTTTAGCTTTATGTGGTTCCACGGGGTCATCACGAAGAATGACAGTTTTTCAGTGTTCAATGAAGTATTTGGTGCGAGTGCATCGCTCGCTCTGAGATTACCACTGTAGGTATGGAAAAAAAACAAGAAAACAAAAGAAAAACAAACGATAAAGAAGAAGTTACTTAAGGGTGCGCTTGTTTAGATATGAATATGTATTACGAAAAAAATAGTTTCATTTTTCGCCAAAAATCGTAAAAGCATATACCGACCAAATGAGCTGGGAAACCTTAGTCAAACTAATCTGCAGACCCTATCATTGTTTGTTATCTCAAGTACTGAAGAAGACAATTTTTGAAGGGTAGAACGTATTTTTCCCAAAAACGGGGGCAGAAAATGGCTTTTAGAGCGACCCAAGGTCCTCTTGGATACACCTTCGAGCTAATCTGGTTTTTTATCAGCGGAATTTTGGCAACATTTGAATTTATTTAAGACGTTTTACCATAGCAAGGCGGAGTAATCCACATATTAATCAAGTTGTTGCCGTATCATTTGCCAGCTTTAAATCAGGGGAAACAGGCCAGCTGATCTTATATCTTTTTAACTTTTAGCTCTTGAGGTAACTTAAAGACTATACTGGTTTATACATCGAACGCGGTCACCCGGATTCGAAAGATATGCCGCCGCCACACGGTGGATCGAGTCATTAGGAGAGGTCGGACAAAGTTTGGAAATTTTAAACGCTTATAATTCCGTTTATACACGGAGAAAAAAAACTCGTGCGTGGGACCCGAAGTTTAGGTCATATGGATCTCTGAAGTTTTCAGATTGAGCATCTGAACACTTTAGGTCTAGCTGCCGAAGTTCGGATCACACATCTGAAACTTCAGCTCTTGCATCTGAAGTACTTCGGTTCTCACGTCCGAAGTACTTCGGTTCTCACATCCGAAGTACTTCGGTTCTCACATCTGAAGTACTTCAGATGTGAAAACTGAAGTTTCAGATGTATGATCCGAACTTCGGTAGCCAGACCTAAAGTGTTCAGATGCTCAATCTGAAAACTTCAGAGATCCATATGACCTGAACTTCGGGT
Source organism: Bemisia tabaci (assembly GCF_918797505.1). Lineage (NCBI taxonomy): Eukaryota > Metazoa > Arthropoda > Insecta > Hemiptera > Aleyrodidae > Bemisia > Bemisia tabaci. The sequence goes on from NC_092793.1 coordinate 27,660,883, forward strand.
CCCACGCACGAGTTTTTTTTCTCCGTGTACAAAACTTGGGGGTTCTAAGAGTGGTCCCATTGGTTTTCCCGTGAAATTTTCTTCTGGAAATGCCCATTATTACACTAAAAAAACAAGTATGGGAAGAGTGACTTACCTACCGGCGGAGTTATGGATCATGGAGCCATAGAATATAGTTCGTGGAGCCATGCTTATAGGTTCACGACCAATAAACTACAGCTCAGAAAGCCATACTGTAGACGATAAGTCACTTTGGTCAGAAATTATGGATCTCCGAGCCATTTTTTATGGGTCTCAGAGTCATACCTTTTTTTGAGTGTATTATAATTCGATGATTTAAACATCTAAATTTGCAGTTTTATTCAAAAATTTCATGTCCGACTTCTCTAATTGATTCGATCCATTGTGCGCCAATTCAAAGCAGCGTTCTCGGATTCGCAATTTTCAGCCCATCGATTAATCAAAATATTCCGAGGCACGTGCACGGAAAGAAGGAACTATGGGGCTCCTAGATTCCGTTTACATTTGGACGTTTTTATGGCAAAAGGAACCATGTGCATCAGATTTGCGTGCCACGTAACTCTTTTTTAGCATAAATACATCCATTTTTGTTTCCCAGAGACCATAAAGTAGCTGGCAGCAGGTTGCCTCGGAGTGTCTCCACTCCCCATACGTCTGGTTGAGTATACGAGACCCATGTGATGAACAGAACACTGCCACACGTTTGCTGATATTAGCAAACTATATATTTTCTGGGGATCATATACTTAGGTGCATATTGTCAGGAGTTGTGTAACCTCCTCAATTATTTTTCCCCCTTGTGGAAAAAAGAGTACTCTTTTGATATCGTGCTTTGAGATCTCGCATGAAATAATGATTTTCACTCGAGTAACGTCTGGAAGAAATTCGTTCGTGAAACGAATCGTCGTTCCTTGTACGAAGGAACGTAACCACATTCCGAGGTTGCCAAATTGATTCGAACAATCGAATTATTTCCAAGATTGTATCCGTGCAGTTTGAGTTCAAAATGGAGTTCAAAAAGAGAACAATGCGTGAGATCCGGGTGAAAATCAGTGAAATTTTCAGTTAAAAATGCTCAAAATAGGCCTGTTGCATGCAAGAGATACAGCCGCGCGAATAGACTATTTAGAGGTTAAATGACACGAAAATTACGATGGTCACATTAAAAAAGTCTGAAATACACTCCTTACTGCGCAATTTGCGTTGTTAGGAACGCGCTTTTTCAAATTTCCCGCGTCTGGGGGCAGTTTTCTAATCACCGGAAACGAGCAAACGGCGGGCTCGGTGATTTCCGGAAGATGCCGAGTCATTGTTGTTGTTGTTATTTTTTCCTTCAGTTTGTTTACAAACCCAACGTGATCTCCTATAGTGGTCCATATACGCTTTATGCGGTAACCAAATCGAACAACTTTTAAATATCCAACGCAATTCTTCTACATTTCATTTCACGATGTCACGAACTCCGATTTTTAGGTTATGTTGTCAGTTTTAGTTGACCGGAAATAGCCGCGAGTTGCCGTTAATTATTTCCGTTAGAAAACTGCCCCCAGACGCGGGAAATTTGAAAAAGCGCGTTCCTAACAACACAAATTGCGCAGTAAGGAGTGTATTTCAGACTTTTTTAATGTGACCATCGTAATTTTCGTGTCATTTAACCTCTCAAAAGTCTATTCGCACGGCTGTATCTCTTGCATGCAACAGGCCCATTCTGCCGGTAAAAGTGCAATTTGCGAGGGGAAATTCAGCAAGAGTGAATTGGACTGCATTTTGCAATTTGGAACTATAAATTCTGACTCATCTGAAAAAACACTTATGTGCATAGGGAAACTAATGGCACATACGTTGTTTTTAAACCGGGTCAGAATTTATAGTTCCAAATTGCAAAATGCGGTCCAATTATAGTTGTTACGTTCTTTCGTGAGGGGAACGGCGAAATGTCTTATGTCAAAAGTACTTAGATTCTATTGAAAAATCGACGGCGAAGCGATCTTAGTATTTGTCAAGTATAAATTCATTCCTTTACTTGGGCTATAAAGCTCTTCTCCATATTCTAGAACTCGTCGAAATCCTATTTTAGCTCGATGATGAGGCTGTCCAGTCGATCGAAATGCACGTATTTCGCAACGAAATATTATGGCTTATGGATGTGGCCTGGCGCTCTCGAGTTAGATTGTGAAGCATGTATGGCGCATCAATCATATTTGGACGTAGTTCTACCAAACGGAACTATGTGCATTACAGCGTGAGCCCTGTTATGCAAATATTCTTATGGGTATCGGGACTCATGCCTCAATGCACATAATTCCATTTGGCAGAAATACGTCCATTTAAGGGCGAGCCAGTTCGGAGTAGCCTCGACCAAACGCTGAGGCCACGCCACGGTTCCACTGGTAGCGCGCGACGCGACGACGTCAACCGCGCAATCGTATGTTATGATTTTAGACATAGCTATGTAATGAGGAGAAGCGAATCCTCTTATTAGCCATAGGCGGTTCTACGGGGGTGCCAGTGGGTGCCGGGCACCCCCACACAAAAATTAAGTGCGGTTACCGGAACCGTGAAAGGGGCCTTCTTCTTCCTTCACCTCTATTAATTGCTTTTTTAACCAGTATAGAATTTAATATAAAAAGGACCAAATTATACTGCTTTTAAAGATTCTGCATTCGCTCACACTGAGTAAAAATCCCAGCAATTAATTGAAAATGTTTTAAACAGAATTAATATTGATAGCCGTGTTTTACAAAGATTCTACTGTTTTTTATGGTAAGATTGTAGTTTTGATGGAAAGTTTTGCTAACAAATTTTCTACGTTGAATGTATAGGTATTTCAGTAGAAAGAAAGGAGAGAAAAAGAGAAAGGATGGTAGGAAAGGGATAAAACTTGAGGACCGAAACTTAGGCCTCCCCTGAGCGACCTTCCACTTCGAGACCGGTCTCCGACATTTTTCACCTCTGGGCACCCCCAAACATGAAGGTCTAGAACCGCCTATGTTATTAGCGGCAACGGGCAGCCGGCTGATTGTTGAAATTGATAGGCAAACCTATAGACCAAGAAGACATAAGTTTGGAGCGATCCCATTGGTTAAAATGCGTTGTTCCTGTAAACTGAGGGAGAAAATTATGGACAAACAGGACTCAACTTCACCGTCGCGCACTGTGTGTTGAGTCGCAGCTTTTTACAAAGCGGAGTTCTGAAGGTTGTCCATGCCTCTTGCATCTGAAATCCGCCCAATAAGTCAGAATGGCGCTTGGCTCGAAGCCTCCCGCAGTATTGAGCCTGCTATTTCTCCATACGATTCTGATTTTAAATCGATCAATCTTGACTTCGATCCAAATCAATTTGCCTTAAAAATATGATCGTCGTAATAATTTTTTCGAATTCTTCACAGCATTACATGGAGTCACCGCTTGCTTGGAATGTAGTCATAACTGTTCTTTTTTGCTGGTTCTTTACGACAGAATATTATTAAAACATAGAGTAAAGTACAGTAATGTTTAAATTCTCTCGTAAAATGTTGCCAACTAGCATTAAACATTACAGGTAGATAGATCGGTAGGTAGGTAAGAAGGCACTAAACAACTAAAAGAAGCATTGCTAGCTTCTCTCTGTCTGCGTAACTGGATACCATAAACTTTTTTTTTAATTTAGTTCTCACAGGATATTTCTCCGAGAGAAAACTTTGAATGAACAATAAAATTGAATTGATTGTACGAACATTGAACAGTGACAGTGGGTATTGTTAGTTAATTTTGTGTCTCAGTTTACGGTGCAAGAAACGACGAGATTTTTCCATCGATTTTTTGACCTTTTGAAACCTCGAAATGTTCAGGGACAGAGTGACTCTAAATTTTCCGAGGGGTGGCCTGTCGGAAAGAAGATTGGGAGCCCACCACCTCATAATGGCAGTGGCGTGGCGTGAATGATCGATTATCGATATCTCGCCATTTGAAGCTATGGTAAAGAATCGATTACTAAGGTGTTCGCTGCGAACACCCTGATAATCGATCTTTTTTCATAGGTTTGAGTGGCGTATCGATCAATATATCGCAAAGCACGACACGGAGGTCGAGGTACGGAGGTCCAAGCAAAGCCCTGGGAGGCTCTACGGGGTTCTCTGAAAATGTCTAAGGCCTCTATTTTTCCTAAACGGGACCCTCTCGGGGCCTCTTTGCCCAATAAATCTTGAGGAAAATCACGTCATAGTCCCGCGGGACAGTTCGCCCTTGGACATGTTTGGTCCTTTTCCCGACAGCAAGCAATGAATCGTATTCCACAGTGGTTCGATCTATCGTTTGGTTCCAAACAATAAAGCATAACCTCCAACAAAAATTTCAGGATTCAAGTTGGAAAAGCTGAAAATGAGTAACTTACGAACAATTTCACTTTTCAATGCCATGTGGTACTCATAAGAATCCAAAATCTATCACAATTACTCGTTCTCACGGATTACTCGATTGACTTTTCGAACCAATCGATATCGATACAACCTCACCTGTTTGATGTATCATTATCTCATGAGGACATAATTACTTGTTCCTCTCTACTCATCACCTCCACCAGAGACATTGACACTAAAATGTTTTGTCCCCTTGAGTTAGGTGTCTCTTTCTTAGTTACGCGGTGTCCCGGTGAGCTCTTGTGCAAAATCTGATTGGTTTATCGAATCTGGCAACGGAGGATCAATGCACCTATACACCTCGACTGGCCACTGACTGGATCCAAATGCGTTGGCTGGTCCAAGGGAGGTGTGTAATCGCTGGAACCCAGCTGGGCAGCAACCGCCCAGGGGACAGAAAGTTACCGAGCTTTATTAATGGCTCTTCAAGACCTGGGCATTGCGTCACCGTTTCAATTCTAAAGTCCTCAAATATCACTTCTTAACTTTAATTTCTCTCTGTGCCGGGTGCTTCTCTGCGACTCCCTCCCGTTCACTCACTCTCGCTTTCTTTTATTACATTTGTCCCCCCATGGTTTCCATCCTCCATTTGCTCCTCGCCTCATTGTAGATGCACCTCTTCGTCGGAAGCTTTCGAATGCAATAAAATCCTCTTAAATTTCACGGGCATGAGGCGATGCACATTTTAGGGACGTGTACATAGTCGTTCCTTTAGCAGATCCATTCTCTAGGAAGTCCCATAGTGTTTACACTGTGATTAAAGGAGGTTTAAGGGGGAAAATACCACCATGAAAGGATACCTTTAACAAATCTCGATTAAAATTCAATAGGATAACTTCATAGACCCCCCACCCCCCTCCGTTCGCCCGATAAGGAGGAAGAAAAAGAGAATGAAAGAAGAAGAAAATTCGCTCACATTTCCCTGGTAAAAATTGGCTGTAGAATGTGTGTTCCAAAATACTATAGACCTGAAGCCGGCTGTAAGATTTTCAATAGCTTCTGTAGCCGGCTGTACAATTTCTTATAGCATTTTATAGCCGATGGCGATTAAGCAACAGCCAGACGATAAAGTTTATGCCTAACGTTACTAAATACGGTTACTAGGACTTAGTGAGTTTTTGGACTACCGCTCTCTTTTTGTGCCGTAGTATCTTGATTTACTTTGCGAGGAAAGCTCCGTACTTTTGAAGGATGCCTGTTAGTCTTAATATGTTGGAGAGCCTTCAATTTCTTATGAAACTGTGCAATACCTCTGGTGTGAAATAGTTGCTTCAGACGCCGTGGCACGCTGCGGCGCGACGGGCGGGCAGGCAGCGCTGAACGCGCATTAGCGCCTACAAACCTAACAGGGATACTTCACGCATTGCGCAATGCGTGAAGTATCCCTGTTAGGTTTGTAGGCGCCAGTGCGCTTTGTGTTAGGCTCTAATATTTAATCTCGCGGAGTCAGCGTTTTTCAACTCATGATTTTGAAATGTTTGCACTCTCTGTTTGGACTATTCTCATTTTAATTGATGAAAAAAAAAAAAAAAAATACGTTTTAAAGGAAAGTATAATGTGTGTTTTGTAAATATTAAGGTAGTTCCGTATCAAACTTTATGATTTCCAAAGCACACGGATTTCTACGAAATTTCTTATAGCCTTTTATAGCCAATGGCGATAAAGTGTAAAGCCCAGCGATATAGGAACTATAGCCCGACTGTATACTTTTTTATAGCTTCGTATAGCCCGGCTATATGATTTGCTCCGCTTTCTACAGCCAGCTGTATGATTTTCGATAGCCTTCTTTAGTCGGCTATAAGAACTCCTATGGTATTTTGAAACGCAGCTCCTATCGTCAATTTTTATCGGGGTTGGTAATTATTATTACATTATATACAAAATTGACTCAAACTGCATATTTGATGCCCCAATAATTTTCTGAGGGAGATTCCGGACCCTCGATAACGCCCCCCCCCCCCCCCCCCCCACCGTTCGAGTTGTCTGGATTCGCCCATGGATAACTTTGGGACTGGACCCTTGCGAGGTCTTAGGATGATTTTTCTCCGCAAGAAGTACAAAATACAGAAGAAAAACTTCTACGTTTCGATAAACTTTAAGGCAAGCCCGCACCTGCTCTAAAATTTTCAAAACTTGCAAACAATTTTTTTTTTCTACTTTTAATTTTTTGTGGAAGCAAATCATCATTGTATTCCCTAGCAAGGGTCTATTTTCAAAGTTATACTGTTGAATTTTACTCGAGGTTCGTTAAAACTGTCCTTTAGATCACTCTTAGACCCATACTGCCGCACTAAGAAAGAAAGCCGTATGAGCTTTCAGACGTCGCCGAATTTCCTCCGATAAAGACAGTATTTACTAGGAAAATTGTAAATGTTTTCTCCCAAAATTTTCGGACAATTTTGTACGCAATTTAATCTAAAATATTTGAAAATTTCAACGAGAAATATACATGAATGTCGTCAATGATACATGTTTTATGAAGGGAAATTTGGCAACTCTCGAATGTTCATACGGCGTTTTTCCTTAGCACGGCAGCATGCGTGTGGCTCCTAAAAAATGGAATCCAAACGCGCTCAACAGAGACCGCAGACAACGAAATTATGGAAGATGTATAAAAGGGAAATCTAAACCCTCCTCGCTAAGCAGCGAGTTGTTAAGTTCCTCAATAATGATGAACTTGACCCTCAAAGCCTAGGCACTTAAAATCAGTCATGGTGAGACGACCAAGGCGTGATCGCCGCTTGAGCACGACGCTCTTCCTCACCTGAGCATCTTCATCTCTCGATCTGAGACCAAGAGAATTATGTTTTGCCGCTAGCCGAGAGAGAAAAGAGTCAACGAACTTTTCGTAATTAATATCTCGCGGTGTGATACGTCTTCAATTCACCTTGAACCAATTTTTTTTTTTTTTTTTTTTTTTTTTTTTTTTTTTTTTTTAGGTGGGAACATATTGTCTGTCTGCTAAAGTGTCAGTGACGGCGCTGACGCCCTGTGCATTGTCATGCCAAGGAAAAACGTCGTATGAATCTTCAGACAATGCCAAATTTTTTATCGACAATCTACGATTTTTTAGGAAAATCTGTGGGTATTTTCCTCCTAATTTTCAGAGAATTTTACACGCTTCGGATGTAATTTATCTGAGCATTTCAAGAGAACATACAGGGTGTTTCAGACCACCCGTACCAGGCCTTTTTCTCGGTTGGTTTAGGTCGTACGAAGTCGGAGACCGCGGGGTTCCATAGGGAATTGACCCCAAGGAATCCGAATTTTGTGGTCCCGAAACCCCCCCACCCCCTCTTGGGGGTTAAAGGGGGGTCACGATGCTAAAAGTCACGGTTCCCGACCGAATTGCGGATCGATCGCATCAGAATTGAAAAGCACGGAAAATTTCACGTGGAATTGACCCCTAAAAATCCAAAATCGGACCATCCAAGGCCCAAAAATGATCCCCTAAAGAGGGGGACAGTACCCCCCTCCATAATTTCTCTTTGGTCTCAAAATTGACGTAAATTCTCCAGAAAAAGACGGTTTCCGCGGTAATCGACCTCGAGAAATCCAAATTTCGTGGTCCCGAAGCTCCTCCAGTCCCCCTTGGGGGGTAAACGGGGGGGCCCAATTTTAAAAATCGGGGCTCCTTTCCGAATCGCAAATTGATTGCATCCAAATTGAGGAGCAGAACACATTTACATCTTAAGTGACTCCTAAGAGTTCTAATTGACCCCCTGAACGGCAGAAAGTAATCCCCTGAGGAAGGGGGCCTCGCCCCCGCCAAAAATTTCTCAGGATTCCTCTTTGGTCGCAAAATTGACGTCGATTCTCCAGAAAAAGACGGTTTCCCATGTAATCGACCCCGAGGACTCTAAATTTCATGTTCCCTGAGCTTCTCGGGGTCGATTACATGGGAAACCGTCTTTTTCTGGAGAATCGACGTCAATTTTGCGACCAAAGAGGAATCCTGAGAAATTTTTGGCGGGGGCGAGGCCCCCTTCCTCAGGGGATTACTTTTTGCCGTTCAGGGGGGTCAATTAGAACTCTTAGGAGTCACTTAAGATGTAAATGTGTTCTGCTATTCAATTTGGATGCAATCAATTTGCGATTCGGAAAGGAGCCCCGATTTTTAAAATTGGGCCCCCCCGTTTACCCCCCAAGGGGGACTGGAGGAGCTTCGGGACCACGAAATTTTGATTTCTCGAGGTCGATTACCGCGGAGACCGTCTTTTTCTGGAGAATTTACGTCAATTTTGAGACCAAAGAGAAATTATGGAGGGGGGTACTGTCCCCCTCTTTAGGGGATCATTTTTGGGCCTTGGATGGTCCGATTTTGGATTTTTAGGGGTCAATTCCACGTGAAATTTTCCGTGCTTTTCAATTCTGATGCGATCGATCCGCAATTCGGTCGGGAACCGTGACTTTTAGCATCGTGACCCCCCCTTTACCCCCCAAGGGGGGGTGGGGGGGTTTCGGGACCACAAAATTCGGATTCCTTGGGGTCAATTCCCTATGGAACCCCGCGGTCTCCGACTTCATACGACCTAAACCAACCGAGAAAAAGGCCTGGTACAGGTGGTCTGAAACACCCTGTATTCATAACTCTCTTTAAAGAATTCATCGGAAGAAATCCGGCAACTCACGAAGGTCCATAAGGCGTGTATACTTAACACTGCCGTGCAGTCCATGAGTATAATCAGTAGCAGTTAATACCCAGCCCAGAGCAAAAAGTGCCGTAACAAAGGTTTGCATTTTCAATAGGTTTAAAAGGAGCTCTACCTGTGTAAGAAGTAAATTATCAAGGAGCCAATCCAAAAGCTCTGTTAAGAATTTTCCCCTGTATATGCTCTGAATTTCTCCTCACTATTGCACGGAAGTAAGTCGACTTAAGTGAATTTCATTTCCTGCAAATGCCATGAAAAATGGCACGATCTTAGAAGCATTTGCCTCCTACACCCTTTTTCTCAAAGGAGTCTTCAATCAGGTCTGTAGGAGGACTTCTCCTCGCATGGCCCCTCCCCCCCCCCCCCAAAAAAGAAAAAATCTTTAATTCGGCCTTGCTTCATTTATTAGTTGCCTGATAGATACAATCCGCGCTCTTTGTGGTTAACAACTCAAAACAATCACGAGAGACGTGGTGGACTAGCGGCTGGGCTATGCGGCTAGGTGGTAACAAGCACTGATTTTATGTGGAGGCCGCGAGAAGGTTGAATTGATGAGAAAGTTATCTATTATAAAGAACGCTCAGGTCGTCAACTATGAAACGGTGATCCGGCCGATATCGAGCGTCTGGCTTAGACGGATCCATATTCTTTCTCTCGTAACTGCTAAGATCCCCGGTGTAATGGCTTTCGGCGACTTTACGCAATCATTTTTAAAAAAGGGGAAAAATCATGCTTGCTCAGTTTGTGAGAATGTTCAATCCACGGAACGCGAAGCGCGACAAACGTGAGGTAAATCTACAGTCCCGAGGCAATAATTTTAACATTTAGGGCAAATTGCATATTTTGTCGATAAGCAGGCATTTTCATCGAGACAAAGCGGAAATTAGGTCGTGTCGTGAAGCAAAAATGCCTGATCATGATAAACAGTTTCGAGCTTCCTGTCCCTGCGTCTGCTTTTGGAGATCTTTTCACCAAAGTACCAAGTTACGAACCACTCTGTTTATTGTTGTGAAAATTGAAGGCGTGAAATTACACTTTATTGTCAACATTTTAAGCTCCGATCGTTGAATTTTAGGACTATGTTTTTAAAAATCCTCGAACGCTCGAACGTTTATTACTCTTCCGTAGAAGCACCCCTTAGAATTTAAAATGTGACGAAATAAACATGAAAATTCGCAGTTTTGGTCAAACATTTTACGTGCGACCTCTCTGCTTGACTCGATCTACTGTGCGTCGGTTCTCTTTTGAAATTCTCAAATCAGATGCGTTGTGCTCGACACTTTGAAAAAGTTCGGTTGCATCGTACCTTCTGCAGCTTGATTTCTTTTTGAATACTGAATTACTGATTAAAATATTCATTGAAAGCAAAAATAAAATCGTTTTGAATGGAGTTATTATCTCCTGGTGCTGAACTCTGTCCACCTTGGAAAATAATTTCTGTCACCCTGCCTGTGACTGTGTGAGTTCTGGAATAACGGTGTTTGACCCCGCGCCCCGCCCCCCGCCCCCTTTCGCTGGGCAGCAGAGCCGAACAACATCGGCCAATAGTCTCATTGTGGTTACGTCCATTCACAGTTACAAATGATTTCCGCCTTTGCCCAAGTTATTATACTTACCAACCATTCGCGCACAGAGTGAAGTATATAATTATAGTCTCGGAACGTTTGTCATTCAATCGGCTTCCATTTTTTTTTTTTTTTTTTTTTTTTTTTTTTTTTTTTTTTTTTTTTTTTTTAGATCATAGTCGCGCGTCAGCCACACTGACTGAACTGTATGAACCAATCGAGGCTCTACACACAGAAAAATCAGATCGCTCACCTACTGTGTTTTTTGCTCGGCAGGTTCTCCGGCATTGTGTCAAAGAAGTAGTGGCGATTTTGCAATTTGGCAGCACTGTTTTGCCTCCATTTAAATCAATTTAAAATATCGATTTTAGCTCAGGCAAGCTGCCTCACCAAGAATCGATTGTTTTACATAAATTTAAATGGAGGAAAGACAGTGTTGCCAACTTCCAAGAATCGCCTCTGCAAGGAGGCGACTTATATCATCAAGTGAAATCTGAGCTGTCACCGCGACGACTTATTCGTGCGTTGAAATTTTAACTATGCACGATCAAAAATCAATACAAATGAACTTTCGTTGTTGCAATCAAAATTTTGCTTGACATGATAATTTATCATCTTACCAGTATAGTAGTAAAATAATCCACAGTTTGTAAAAAAAAAAAAAAACCTTTATAATTTGTCTACTGCTAGAATTAATAAAATTTCCCACGGATATCACTATACAATGACAATACTTTTGGTCAGCGAATGAATATGTTTCACCCGGTCATGGAAGTTTCCCGGGAAAGTTCCGATTGCCGGTGAAACCTACAGGATAGTTCTTCCTTAATCTCCATTTTTACGGCTGTGGCACTGCGTCTTTCGTCGTGATAGTCAAAATGTCCGAAAAAAGTTTCCCAAGTGCATAATATTCAGATGTGAGCATGTTCATGTTCATGCGAGCAATGTGTCCAAGTAGTATCCAGAAGGTCATATAGGGGTAATAGGGGTCTAATAGCGAAACCGTAAATGACCAAACGTTCATTTTTTCTCATTAAAGTATACAAGGAACGTTTCCCCCGTTTCTAGGAAGTTTTCATGCTCTGTCGCAAATGTCAACAATGCACATAGCTTTTAAAATGAATTTAAAATTGCTTTTATTACACTGCGTGGATAGCTTGTTGGAGAGCTTTGAAAGTGCTTTCAAAGAATAGTCCCCATAAAATAGTAAATTACGACATTAAGATGACACAGGTAGATGAAAATGTGGTCGTTTTTGTTCTCAGTCATGTTACTCTTTCTGCCTTGGAAAAAGTATAACAAATTTCATCAGAAGAATCAAGAGTGGTAAATTCCATCATTTGTCTACTTGATTTTGGACACAATGATAGTGTAGGGTAAATATCACTGGACATATGGTAGCATTTACTAAACTTTTGGTGAATGCGATTATAGTTTAGACTCAGTTGGTGATTACCATACTCAACCTCCAACCATACTTTTTTTTGTCATTTTGACAAAGTGGCTATTTTTTTATCTCTGAACATTTATGTGTTTTGGACTTTTTTTGAACATCTTGACCCAACACTCGTTTTTGTATCTCTGAAAGCCCAGATCTAAATAGAGGCCTCTTTTTATGGAACGATTACAAGAAATGAGAAAAAAAACTCATCAACGAAGGCAAACGTAGATAACGGTAAACAAGTTCGAATTGTAACGGTTTCATTTGTTTTTTCAACTCTTCTAGCCCAGCGCGTCGGGAATATTGTCATCGGCGGCAACGTCACCTCTGACCTCTTAGTCAGGACCAATCCGGAGATGGCGTTTTGAACGCTGTAGCCGTTACTACTATCATGTTACACAAGGCTACCTATTAAGTCCCGTGATAAAGCTGGTTATCTCTGAGGGGCTTTTTAAGGGTTTTGGTCTAGGCGGGAACGTAGATCATTCATCTAAGTATGCACAAAGGTAATCGGCCAGTGAGTCGTGGCAGGCTAGTCGTTATGGATCCCCATTTTTCGACGCTGGTAATGTACTCTTAAAACTTTTTCCTTTATAACTTTTAAGATTTCAGTCAAATTCCCATCCCCCTTATTTTTTTGACTTCCCGTGTGTTTTTCTTTTTTGTAAAAAAAAAGTTACTCAGATCAACAAAAATTGACTTGAAAATGTCAGAAATGTACGATTCTGCCGGTTGTTTTATTAGATTTTTCACACGTTCGGTACGTGCAATTTTTTCTTCTTTTTTTTAAAAAATTAAGGCTGGTTACACATTATTTTAGTTTAGTCACCGGCATTATCAGCTCTTGTCCACGTTTTTAAGTAAATTTTAAGTTATTCTAGCTCTTTATTCCCGATGTACAGTCGCTTTGAAGTTTTCCCTAATAAAATCGGTGTACGCGGGGAAAAATATCGATTCATCACAAATAGCCTGGTTTCTCCTTGGAAATAATTCACCTTATTGCCTACATGATTTATTTTTCTCTTTGACGATCCGCAATTCGCAATTTCTATGAACAATCCCTCTTATGATCATTCGTTTCAATCAAAATGTCATAAAAATGAATCAATTGTATTCGCCAGGAAGTGAAAAAAAAAGAAAGAAACGAAAATCATCCATCAGTAGATATTCTTAACGAAAGAGAATCGGGCTGTTAAAAAATTATAATTTTCCTTTTTGCAATTTCTGTTCATCGTTAATGTCTCATTTTGAGATTCATTGAGGAAAAGAGGAAGACAAAAAGTATTACATTTTTGGCTTTGCTGCAATCTCAGGATAAAAACAAAACAATGTCTTTGATAAAAACTGACTCGGAATCGTTATTCACGATCTCAGTTGGTGCCCAAGTTCAGTAGCTAGTAAAGGTAACCGAAGCCTTTTTCAAATAAGTATTCCCAATTCGGAGCATTATCCAAGTGATGATCCATGAGAATACTTATTATTAATCTCAACCAAGCTTTGCGTAAGAAATGTCACAGTGTCAAAGTGTATGGTCTGAATGCATATAGCATTTCAGTGTCCGTAGACTTAACGCCTCTCTTAAAAAATTGCTTTTATGTTTTTACGTTTTGCTGAAATCATGCGATTTTTGTTCCACATTTTCATACGCTTACGTCAAAGTAGAATAAAATAAATTATTAATTGAGATAAACGTTCAAGCTTTAGATTTTTCAAATGTTTTTTTGAGATTTTGACGTATGATACCACTGTACTTTTCAAAACATTCTGCATGTATTTAAATTCACCTCTAATCCACAAAGAAATGTTAATTTGCCGGAAGACTTTGGTATTTATTTTATCGTATATTTAATTACTATCCCAGTTACACTCCTATGCAAAGACCTTACCCAGAGGTACTCTTAAGTGAGATTACTCCTTAGATTATAACCTCTTTGCTTATATACCCGAAGAAAAGATTGAAAGTTACCAAATTTGCTCTCCCCCCCCCCCCCTTCCAGAAGAGATTTTAGGAGAAAATATTTTTCAGAAGCGAGGCTCTGAACGAATTAATTATTGAAAATTATTGAAACGAAAATTATTGAATTATGATTTTACCCATCGAATATGTATTATCAAAAGTAAGCATAAAAACTCATCAATTTCACCTCCTATTTTGAACTGAATAATATCTAATCAGAACAATAGTGTTCAGCAGGTGCATAATGGCAGATTGAAAAAAAAGAAATAGTTACAATAAAAAAATGATCTTGTTTTCATACTTCAATTTACATTTCTTAGCTTCTGTGTGAATGAGAATAATCCGTCGCTAATCATTTAGTAATTACACGCTTATTAGTAACCTATTGATGACCTCTCTCAAGCACAAATAAATTGTTACATGTTCAGTACTTATACCTCTCCTGTCTCTCTTCTTCCCATCTTGGTTTTTTTATCGGGTTTCGCCCACCTTGAAGTTTTGACCCACGATCATCTTAGACCTCCATGGAATCTGAAAACTAGTTGAACCGCTCAGGAAATGGTCATAAAACTGAAATTTTTAGGTTTATTAATTTTTTCGTATATGACTTACCGGTTGAAAGTAAATTATCGCCCAAGTTGAGAAAATGGTATCAAACTAGCAATGGTTTTCTAAACCATTTTTCTCAACTTATGAGGCAATTATTTCTTAACCGCTTTGCTGCATAAAAAAGGAATGGTACAAATTCATTTGTGATTTTTGATGATCTTCTGTTTGGACCAGAGCGATTGGATTTTAGATTTAATAAAACCTTAATTATATCATACGTTTGGATCGAAAACCCCTCAAAGATTGGCAACAATTAATGCCACAACTTCAGGATTCTCAGGCATATCCTCGCAACTTTCCCAAGAAATAAAGCCTCGAGAACATGCAATAGTCCTTTCTATTCGGAATAAGAATTTTTTTTTTTCAAGGTCCAATTTATTTATAACTGAAATTCATTAATAGGTCCGTATTACTCTTCAATTTTCAAGCGGGACCCCTGAGCCTCTGTTCGGAAAGGGCAACTTTTTCCGACCATGACAAGTCACCAGCTGTCATCTGTACATTAGAATTTTTAACTAAACGTGAACAATCATTATTAAACTTTGTTACGAGGCGTGAAACAATTTTGTCGAATTATTGGTTGCAAATTACTTTATAGCGTTTTAATTACGATCATTCCTTTAAATTTAACGGCCCATTCGCGTGTCGTGGAGCACAGTGTGCCGCTTGGACGCCGATAGGCGCAGTTCAGGAGGGAACATAAAAAAATAATTGACCGGAACGCATTGATTGTATTATCTTTACGAGAATTTAAGTGCCTTATCGAATTGAAAACAATCTGGATGTATGCGTTTGTTACTCGTTTATGGGGAACCTACACTGCCATGCTAATTGTAAGACTAAAGAAGAACGCCGTATGAACCTTAGACATTGCCAACTTTTCCTCTGATAAAACATGAATTTTCCGAAAAATCTGAATATTTTTCCTCCTATTTTTCAGAGAATTTTATTCGCCATCAGATCTAAATTAGGTGAAAATCTCGGGAGAAAATATTCATAACTCTCTTCAAAATTTAACATTTTACCGGTGGAAATTTGGCAACTCTCGGATGTTCATACGGCGTTTTTCCGTAGCACGGCAGTATAGAGTGCCTGCGACGGTTGCAATGAAAGTTATTTAGATGGCATCATGTAAAAAGGAACCAGAGTTTATTGGGAAAGAAGAGATCTGCTCGCTGCGAAATACCGTGTTTTGGGGAACGGTGCGTAGCTACGTGTACGGACTCGTTGGAATCAACCCGTGGTTCCTTCTTGCAATCCGTAAATCTTCGACTACGTGTTTAGCAAAAAAAGAACCATAAGATCACCGCGTACACATGGACCGCGTTGAGGAGAAAGGAACCAAACTACATCAGCAATTTTCTTCAAGTGGGCAATTGACTTTTTGACTAAAAACGGTGTGGGGGATTTTTTTTTGTTGCAAATTTCAGTGAATGTTCTGCGTTGTGCGAAGCAAATTCCTTAAAATTTTCAAAAGAATTTGCGCGAATGTTCTCCTGTAAAAAATTAAATTACCCAGTAAGATTTGGCAACAGCTGATGTGGCTTAGTTCTTTTCTGAAAACGCGGTCCACATCTGCTAATGAGTCCTTTTTGGCACTTACGTGCAATTTTCTGAAAAATTTCTGTCACGCACAGCTATAACGAGTTGAGCTTCTTCTTTGAAAACTGCGGCTCCTATTCGCATTATGCCACGGGGTCACCCATTAAAAACCACGTTCACACTTGCGCATTCTTCCGTGTAGGGCCCGAATTTTGCTAATGACAAGCAGAGCGTAAGTTATGGCCGACTACGATTGTTCATGGGTTGTGCGGTAGCTCTCTGATTGGCTGAGCCTGGTGATTTTAGGTCGTGTTCTTTCAAGCTGCAGCCGACCGTGAGCCTCCAGAATTTGGACCTAGAATGGCGAATCAAACCTCAAGTATACTTGCACTCAGAATGTGCAGTGGTGCAAACGTCCTTTTTGGATGGCGCGGTGAAATTTCGAACAAATTCTGATCGTCTCTTACCAAAACGAGCAGTTTATGCTCACATTCTTTCAAAATTAAACGACCATGCCAATGATGGTTTAATTGGTGCAAAAAATGCGGTTTTCCAAAACTGCATCCATGAAAAGTGCGAATTTCTATGTCTCTCAGCGTGTCAGCAGGTGATAACTGGACCGCGTCTAACAGAAAGGAAGCCACATCAGCTATTGCCAATTTCAACCGGGCATTTTAATTTTTAACTAGAAAACGTTTGTGCGGATCCCTTTGAAAATGTTGAGGAATTCGCTTCGTACTATGGAGAAAATTCACTGAAATTTGCACGAAAATCCACACAACCGTTTTCATGTAAAAAATCAAATTGCTCCATTAAATTTGGCAAAGCTGATGTGGCTTGGTTCCTTTCTGTTTAACGCGGCCCAACTGTCGGAGGTCGGCAACCTACTCCCCCATCCCTCCACCACGCAGAGATTCAGCCATCTCTCCGACCCCTAAAAACCGTCTCCTCGGGATCCTGTCCATCTCTCTGTGAAGCCACTCGAAGTAGCCGAAGTTCGGGATATCCATTGGAAACCGGGCACTGGACGAGTGGGTGCGCGGACGCGATGAGACACGACGACGAAACGCCGCCGTTCAACGGTATTTAAGAGTCGAACCCGCGCCGCGCGGTCGTCATCAGCCCCCCCCCCCCCCAACGGCCCCACGAGAACCGCCCCCTCCTCCCCAGCGGGCGCAGCAGACCGGATCGTCGCCTCGCGTCGGCGTCGTGGCGATGCCATTGGACTGGCATTGAACCAGAAGCGCGGCTGCACTTGACATTGGGTATTCCGCACGTTAACACACTTTTCTCGTCTTCGTCAGAAGCTACGTCAGCCGTTTGTGTTCCTTCCCTTGGTGCGAATCAACTTTTTCGGGGAGGAGCAATCGTTCCACTCCGAAAGTGATCGAAGATGATCGCGTAAAAGCAGTGGCGTAGCTAGAATAAATAAATATACTGGAATCAGCAGGGGTCTGAAGGTCGATTTTGGTGAAAAATGCGGATTTTTTCGGCATTCGACTGCAATCCCATTTTTTTGACGAAATCGGCCTACAAACCCACGCTTAAGCCATCATTAGACACACAGAACTTTCCTAACTTTTTCAGAGTAAATATTTTATCGGGAGAAACCAGGCAACGCTGAAGTGCTCATACGGCGTTCAAACACAACATTGGCCTTTTAAGCCCCATTTTTCGATGCCGCGACTATCCTAACGCGAGTTCGAATGATCGCGCCAAACACGGTACGGTCGGCGTCAAACTCATATCAGCGCCTTCAAGACTGTAGGAATACTACATGCATTGCGCCAAACAGCGCGGTCGCATGTTAGCGCCCACAGGACTGCATGAATACTTCTCGCATTGCACCAAACGCAATGCGAGAGTGATTTGCGATAACTATTCGACTACAGGTATAGGCACAGTGCCGCTGCCGCCAGCTAGATAGAAGGCGCATCACACTCTAAAGATGACTCAACACTCGACCTCACTCCTTTCCCTGGTTTGCGCGACGCCAGAATCTCCGCACAACTAGGTCCACGCGTCATTTCTTTTGACGGTCCCTACTCGCGGTTTTTACCCCAATTCAAGGGTAAATATGTATCTTAATTGCAACGATTCAGAAACTCGGACGATGTTTAAACAATGCAGCGATTCTGAAACTCGGGTCGCATAAAATTAACTTTGGTTTAATAAAAAGAAAACAGAACGAACGATAATGTCGCATCGAAATTTCTTGTGATTTTATTTCAAATCAATCCGGAAATTTTGAAACTTGCCGTGCGTAGCTTTTCTTTAAAGAAAAAACTTGGGAACTCTTCAGAAAACCTGTGTGTGTAGCTTTTTAAAAGCGGTGCTAAAAAATTAGACATATACAGTGGTGCATAACGTTG
This sequence comes from Bemisia tabaci, assembly GCF_918797505.1. Classification (NCBI taxonomy): domain Eukaryota; kingdom Metazoa; phylum Arthropoda; class Insecta; order Hemiptera; family Aleyrodidae; genus Bemisia; species Bemisia tabaci. The sequence continues at coordinate 27,679,439 of NC_092793.1, forward strand.
CAACTAAAGATAAATACGCCTTCTTTCTCGTGCACCCGTTGGCTTTTGAATCCATTCATCTATGAAATAATTTGAACATGGTTGTTCTACGATTTTTTACGTGTAGCTTTTTTTCAGTGGTTGGCGGCTGCGCAGCGGCCACAGACCCCTAGTAATACCTAATTCGGTACTATAATTGCGATTATCTCGCTCCAGTACCGTTATTTTCAAAGGCTCCTGTGATTCGATAAATATAATTTATTTGTGTTTACGGAAATCATAGTTGCCAACGTGAAATTAGCCTTATAGCAACGATTCATTTTCCCCAGAGCATGTGATTTTGTAAGCCCTGAGCCTGTTCGTTTTCAAATCACCGAATTATTATTGACACAAATTATTTTCATGCCTTCGGCCCTTCATTGTCTCAGAAATGTATTGTACCACGATAGGTTATTCTGACCGGAGTACACATTTTCGCTATCAGAAAAAGTTTTAATCTTGCGCATCACTTTCTTCTGTTTCAGAGTGGAGTCAAAAGTGGCTCCGCGGAGTGTGAGGGAATATTATGCGCCTGCCGTCCCCAGCATGCTGCGCGCTATACATCTGTACCTCCGTAATACTCCTCATCCTATCCAAAAGTAAGTAAGTTATTAACTTATCATTTCCTTCCCTTCACTAACCCTTGCAAATTAGCTTTTGGGTCATTTGAAGCGGCCAAGTGTTCATGACAGCATAATGAAGATATTGCAGAGTCGTAGTGAATTCTCATTGCCGACAAACTATTGCAGAACACTTTTTTATTTTGTTGATAACTGTGCTTTCTCTGTGTAGTATGCTGCCGTGCTAAGGAAAAACGCCGTATAAACCTTCAGGCATTGCCAAATTTCCTCTGATATAATACGAATTCGTTAGAGAAGTTGTGAATGTTTTTCTTCAAAATTATCAGACTATTTTGTTCACAATTTAATCTAAAATATCTGAAAATTTTAAAGAAAAATATGCTCAATTTTCGTCAAAAATCTATCTTTTATCCGGGGAAGTTTGGCAACTCTCGAATGTTCATACGGCGTTCTTCCCTAGCACGGCAGTATCTTTCTTTTAGGTGATTTTCAGACTTGGCTCCACTTCTATGCTTTTGTCGAAAGAATACCGGTCCTCTGTGGACAGTACTATAGCGCCTTTTCCCTCACCAAATTCCGCGGCGGGTTCTCGCAGAACTTTTAAAGTATTACCATTAGTTAATGGAACCCCCCCCCCCCCCCCAGCCCTTCCGTCGGTCTCGCCGCAAAATCTGTACTCGCCGATTGTATTTCTACCGGGGAATTTAGGGGCATATCTTGCTAAAATTTTCGTGATTATTCTCTTTCTTACTTTAAATAATCAGCAAAGTTTTAGACAGTGATTGTTTGGTCATACTTCTGTAAAAATTCAATTGTTAAAGTGCATTTTGCAACCTTAGAGTGGTGTTACTTACGTTTCTTCGTGTGGGAAAGGACGAAAGGTGTTAAAATAGCAACAACTTGTCGATTTTCTTTTCCACTTCCGGGGACTTTAACGCAGGATAGGAAAAAGAAACTAATTGTAAATTTTACTTTGGGGTCATTCATATTTCAGTGGCGTGGCGTGCTTTGCGATATATCGATTGATCTCCAATTTGAACACATGGGAAATGATCGATAAGCAGGGTGTTCGCAACGAACACCTTAATAATCGATTCTTTACCATAGCTTCAAATGGGGAAACATCGAAAATTGATCATCCGCGCCTCGCCACTGGAAATTCCATAATGCTCCAAAAGGGACAGAGGTCGAGGAGAGTGTAACGCCGTTTTGTTTTACGTGTCGAAGGATAGGGGCCTGCCGACGCCACAAAAACGTCTCAAGGAGGGGGAGGGGGGGGGGCAAAAATTCCGAAAAAGTGCGGTACGTAATTAATGAAAACTCGCTGCACAGTGTAGTCAGCCAGCGAGCACCAATGATTAGTCAGTAAGGTTTGAGGTGTTCACGTCAAAAAAAAAGTCTCAAGAGAAACTAATTAAACATGTGGTATGCTCATCTAGGTTGACCATAAGTAGGTTTTTCGAGTCAAAAATACAGCTATCTTCCTAAAAAATGTCCCGTTGTTTAACTGTATTGCAGGTTATTATTACTCTTGAAAGGGGGGGGGGCAGTATAATAAAGGGACGATTTTCAAATTGTTTTCTTTTTTTAGTGAAAAATATGAACATATTAAAAAGCACCAAACTGATCCTAACCGCCAGCTTCCGATTAAGGCTCGGTGCATAAGCGCAAAGCGTTTGACTGTGACCTTTAACGTCTCAGAATTTATCAGACGTCGGTCAACTTCTTTTTATCGAATTCGATCAATTTCCTGAAGACAGTGAACTTGAAGAAGAAAAAAATACTTCAAGGGAAGCCTGAGAAATCCGAAACATTTAGGTTCCTATGCTCTTTTTGTTTGGACACCCTTTCTAGCCTTATGAACGTCATCAAGCAAAAGTGATGCTATGTAAATCCTCAAGTCATGGTATTGAGCTTCAACAGAATTAGTTCTTCCCAAGAATATACGGTACTTGCAGAAAGTTCTTCTTTGTCCATTGAAATCCTAATCTCGTAGCTTTTTCGCTCAATTACATTGAATGTCCATCCTCGGGGTGTTTACAAGCTGCGCAATTGTGAGGATTTCTCAATATTACCATAATTCGATCAGTTGTAGGGAAGTCCCACAAAAACACCGTAGTTTCTAAAGCACCCACAAACTTTCGCACGATCTAAGACAATGAAACATGATAATGCAACTGAACCGATTGTTATTGTTTTAATTCAATTCCTTCTAGATCTTTTTCTTGCTAAGTTTTTGTCTATCTTTCAGCCCGAAAAAATAGAACCTGATATGGAGCTATCACCCGATAATTTCTCTGACAATGTCTCAAGAAAAAAATGGAAAGAAAACATGGGTGAATCCAGGGGGGCGTAGAGGACAACGCCTCCTCCCCCCCTCCCCGTTCGCCCGAAAAAAAGGAGTAAGAAAAGGAAAGAAAGAAAAAAAGGAAGAAATGGAAGAGAGAAAGAGGAAGGACGCTCATATATGCTACTTATTCATGAAAAAAATGACTCAAATCGCATATTAGATGCTGTCAAATTTCGAAAACTTTGTGGAAAAACCCCGCGAAGCCTCTTACGCCCCCCCTGCTGGGGGGGGGGGGGGTCGAGATGTCTGAATCCGCCTTTGGGAGGAAAAAGAGGATTTACATCTGTTTTTTGCTCTGCAGCATTCTCTTTCATGAAAGTGGTCATGAGTATACCAAAACCGTATAAAATTGACATGTTTTCATCCTCTGACTTCAGTAAACACCTTTCTGTATAGACACACACTTCGTTATCTATAGTCTGAAAGTGTTAATTTCTTTGTCCACAGGTAGCCCTTTGGGTCGATCTCAATATTCCCTCTGGAATGTGACCGAACTAACGGACGAAAACATTTGGCACGAATTTTTTCTCCTGAGCAGCGATGGGGACAATTCCAGCTCAATCGTGGCGCCCTCAGCCAACAGTAATAGGACCCTCCCTCCAAAACCAACCCTCGAGCAATTAGAAAATCAAACCTTGCGGCAATTCGAAATCCTCAAAGTAAGTCTGTATTCCTCTTTTTATTATTTCGTTTTGCTGCAAAACATTTTACTCCTCTCAAAGTAGCAGCAACAGTAACAATCTTTTTTAAAGTCTTCGGATTTTCTACCTGCAACATAGGTTATATCGTTGGAGTAGCGAACCGTGTATATGCTACATGTGGCTTTAGAGACTTCGGTCCCCCCTCCCCCATCTTTCTCTTCACTGATTTGGGGCTGCAAATTAAAAACGAGACAATTTTTTCCAAGTGCAAGTAAAACAAAGACAAAAAAGTTCATCACTTTTTAAGCTCCCTAACTTTTTGACTCTCTGGTTCGCCTTAGGTTTCACCGGTCCGTGTAGGCTTATTGGTTTTTTTCCTATCGTAATCACGACCTGTTGATGCGACCTTGAGACGTGACGAAAGAATCCACGTTTATAATCATGAAATCAAAACATCGAATCATTAGTTAATACGGAGGTAAAATTCCAGAGGCTCAAATTCTTAAAAAAGCGCACGTGAAGGTTTGCGCTTTTCGAGCGACGAACGTTGAGTAGTCGACTAAGGATAGTAGAGTAGTTGTTCGCGCAAATAGATGCCCTTGAAACTGGAGAAAAAGATACGAGAAATATTTTACCTGTGTTAGAAATCTGGTCGCATTATAACATATTTTTTTATCATGATTTATTACATTTTCTCTGTCCAAAAGACGGATGAGCACAATATTTTAGTGAATATGCCCGTGAAGGTTGATTAAAAGCGAGAATACTCAAAAAATAAAAACATTTGTATAGTTTTTGTCGCCTAAGATTTTATGCAAGCAACTCTAGGCCGACTTCCTTTCAATAATTCGTCATTAATCCCTCTTTTTAAGAACTCGCTGTATTTTGATGACTGTAAGACAATCAATGATGTACCGCAATTTTATTTTTTATTTTTTTGGGGTTCTTCCTCCTCAGTAGTGATAAGATCAGCAATAATTTACCTCCTTGGCACAATATGCAACGTTGAGGTTGAGTTGAGATATAGGAGAAACAAGCAAATCGCTCTCAGGGGCGCATGCGATGCGATATACACTGAACGAATTTCATTTCAACGCCTGGATGCAACTATTCGAACTCTATGGATGTCCGTGATGCATATCCATGCATTTGAAGGCGTTTTGATTTTCTAGGTACTCACCGCTTCACCTCCGGCACAACGCGGCGGCGCACACAGGAACAAGTCTATGGTTGAAGTTGTAGATTGAAGTTGTATCCTAAACTGCAAATATTAATATTCATTTCGTCACATCATGCATTTTAAGGGAGCGATTCACATAGACGATTTGATGGGAAGAAAACCATTGAAAATCATTTTTAAACCTCTACGTATCTTAGTAACGAAGATAAGAACTTTTAAAGTTTCCAACTTTTGTCCAATTTTTCCGAGTGACTCTTTCCACTGTGAGGCGCTGGTGGACAGCACTGCACGGGAAACTGTTTTTTCCCCAAAATGTGTCAGAAATAGTTGTTCCTCATTGCAAAATGTAGTCCAAGTGAGCAGTTGAGGACCATTTGCGGTTACAGCAAATTGGCAACATTTTTTTCCTCCATTTATACCTATGGAAATGTATCGATTCTTGGAGGGGCCAGGTGCGCCCCGACAAGAATCGCCTATTTAACGTAGGTTTAAATGGAGGAAATCCGGTGTTGCCAAATTGCTGGATCCGCCACTGTGAGGACTTTCTCAGTATTTGATTTTCATAGCGTGAAGGTTGGACATAGTGTAAATGAGGTTTGGATGTTTGTTGACAGTTAAATTATTCGCGGCTTTTCAACGAAGTGGACAATGAAATTCAAAATGATCTCCGGATCGGTCGCCATTTACCGCGGATCGTGGACAAGGCATTGCGTTTACTCAACCTCAAGCAAGTCGTCGAAGAGATCGAAACCAGCGTTATGTCCAAGGTCTCCTGCACCGCTTGTAAAGCCGGTAAGCTTTCTGCTTTCTCTCACTCTGTTCTTTTACTTAGTTGTTTACTCTATTCCGGATTCCATCCTCCTTTGTTCCATGTGCCTTGGAGAAGTTCAAGCGATAGTTATCCTCTCCCCCCCCCCCTCTATTTCCGTTCCTACGGAGAGTCTAACTGATAAATATAGACTTTCTCAAAAGCCACTTTACTCCGTTTGCACTATTTCCTTGGGCACCCACCTAAACACATTTTAACTGTAATTCGTCGTTTTCTAGACGAAGGAACGTTATTCCATTCCAAGGTTGCCAAATGGACTCAAGGAATTCAAGTTTTTACAAGAATTTATCGGTGCAATTTTCGTTCAAAATTTGTCTGGTTTTTGCTCATCGTCAGTAGAAAAACCAGTGAAATTTTTAGTCATCAATGTCGAAAATTCTCCTGATGAAAATGCAATTTGCGAAGGGAAATTTGGCAACGTTGAAATTAGCTACTTTCTTTCGTGGGGGAAACGACGAAGGTTCGTACATGTTATACGCGATCTATGAAAAGGGACCATATGTCCTGGAAGCAAGAGACTTATACAGGTCAGTTACTTGGTTTATTTTTGGAATATACAGGTCAATAACTTGGTTTATTTTTGGAATATACAGGTAGTATTTTACATACAACACCCCCCCCCCCCCCCTCCGGCAACGATTCCGTGCGAAGGAAGAGCACAGAATGTGAAGAGTTGACTTTTTGAGACAATCAGCAAATAATTTTTCATCACAAATATTTGATAAATAATTTCGTTAACTAAAGTTTTTATTCGATAATGCTCTCTTACGCTGTGAAAATCGTCGTGCTGTACAAGTGAGCTAATACATTAAAAAAAGTGATTAACTTAAGTGATAAGCATTTCGTTCATTAGGTGTTACGAGGCCAAGGAAATCGACCATGTGCACGAATCGGTCAAAGCAAAATTCGTGCGACGGTGACTGATACAAGCAATATACTGCCGTGCTAAGGAAAAACGCTGTATGAACCTCCAGGCATTGCCAAATTTCTTTTGATAAAACCCGAATTTCCTGGTAAACTTATGAAAATTTTCTTTCCAATTTTTCAGACACTTTAGCTCGCGATTTCACGTAAAGTACCTGAAAATTTCAAGGAAAAATATTCATGACTTTCCTCAAAAATGAAAATTTTATCGAAGGAAATTTGGTAACTCTCGAATGGTCATACGGCGTTCTACCTTAGCACGGCAGTATACTGCAGCACCGCTCCTTGTGCATTCCTCTAGCACAGCACATCGTACAAACTAAAACAGTCTAATAAGGGTCCAGGCTCTCCGTCCAACGGGAGCACATACGGTGTTTGTGTGTCCTCCTGACACTTCTATATCTCCACGTACAGTAAAAGAAGTGTTTCTTTTCTTTTCAATAATTACAACTCGTTTTCGATTATGATCGGTTCCTGCAGATTCTACTCCTCTAATCACGTTGATATTTTAAGTAGTCTCCAGATCAATAAACTGAAAGTAGAGGCCTGCACAGAATATTTGGACGAAACGTCAAGCTCAGATTCCTCTCTATTTTCCAGAGTTTGACGAAAGCTTTCAGAGTCTTAGTTACCTACATTATACCTAGGTATAATTCTGGTTCGATTTCAACAAGGGTTCGATTTCGATCAAGGACAATGGAGCTCTCACTGCACGTGTCAGGAATTTGCGATTTATGTAGTGTTTCCCGTGTGGAATTTCGCGAGAAACGCGATGGAGACACTGGTTTTCTCTGAAAAAAACTTAAACGCTCAAAGAAAGCTTTCAAAGTTGAGGCCGTAGAACGGGAGCCCGTGGGTAATTTTTATCATTTTTCAGTTTTTAATGGGCCTGTTGCAAACTTTTGCTAGAGCAAAACTAAGAGTTGTTTCTTATAGATAATGCCTCAAAAATCACGATGAGCGCATCGGCAAAGTCTGAAATGCACTCATAACTTCACAGTCTGCGTAAGAAATTTGCGGTTTTTTGAGCTTCCCGCTTCAAAAGCGATACTACGGCACAGGTGAACATTTTGTAGGAGTCGTTCCATCGTCGGCAATACTCATCATGGCCGACGCCAATCCGCCAAAACACGTGTGATGGGACGAGATAATACCTGAACTGGATTAGACCAGATAACAATCGGCGTGTTTTAACGTTCATGTTTTCCACGCCCGCATTGATTGACCTTGAACTCTCCTCGAATTACGCGCAAAACTGCGCGCAAGTGTCGGCCATGATGAATATCGCCGACGATGGAGCGACTCCTCTAACAAAATGTTCACCTACGCCGTAGTATCGTTTTTGAAGCGGGAAGCTTAAAAAAACGCAAATTTCTTACGCAGATTGTGAAGTTATGAGTGCATTTCAGACTTTGCCGATGCGCTCATCGTGATTTTTGAGGCATTATCTACAAGAAACAACTCTTATTTTTGCTCTAGCAAAAGTTTGCAACAGGCCCATTAATCCTTTTATTTAATGCTAATTATTTGCATCCTAATTTCTATTCCATTTAACCTTTTCCGTTTTTGACTTTTAAGTGATATTTATTGTATGTACTGGCAAAAATAGTTTAAGGCCATCGTTTCCCCAAAATCTCAGACCCTTTTTCAGATTTATTTATAAGTTTCCAGCAAAATAACCAAGAATTTTCCACAATTTTTCATCACTAAAATCGATTAAATGGGGGTCTGAAGGTCCCTAGACTTAAACATTTTCCGGGGGGCCCCTCACGCGTACCAATCGCCATGGTCCTAAAAGTTTCTATCTCGCGGCCCTGGTCAGAAGGACAGGTAAACACCCGTATTTACTACCGTTGGACGGAGAGCCTGGACCCCGTATTCGACTCATAGGCGGATCCAGCAACTTGGCAACACCGGATTTCCTCCATTCAAACCCGTGTTAAATAATCGATTCTTGTCGGAACACCTGGCCCCTCCTGGAATCGATACATTTCCATAGGTTTAAATGGAGAAGTAACAATGATGCCAATTTTCTGGATCCGCCAATGATTCGACTGTTTTCCAGAGCAAGAGCTTCATTCAGGGTCTTAGCGCCGAATTTTCACATGATTTTTCTCATAAACCATTTTTAAAATTATGACGGTAAATCTGTGCTGTGGACCATGGTGCGACGCCGTGAGCCCCGCACCGCCGCGGTTAGTGGTCAACTGGTCAGTCGTTTTCTGGAGCGGGGTTTTCAGCCGGTGCCCGGCCCCGGCATGGGTTCGCCCGAGCTGGTCAACCGTACGCAGACCTAGGCGCGCACTCACCTGCTCGCATACCGGATAACACTTTCTCCGCCTCATTTGACCCAATTATCCAGATTGCGCAACGTCCATCGACCATCATACACGTGTTGCCAGCTTAAACACGACGCCACCCAATCAGGCTCCAAGGATAGGGAGAAGTCCTCCTCATCACGCTTCCACCGCTGAAATAAATATCGGCGAGGAGTTGACACTGGGGGGCTAAAGTTTATGGTGTGAATGCTACAGATTCACTCGTCAAAATTGCGAGGGAGACGAAAGCTCGATGACAGGAGTCAGCATTCGCAAAACAGGAAAGTTAACGGTGGGAGGCAATCAGCAAAGCATAGAGTTAGAGGATGGCCAGGAGATCAGAGGCTATGAACAATACAAGTAGTACTCAGGTGTGCGCATAACATCGGATGGCAAAATGGAAATTATGGTTCTCTACCGGTCTCAGAACCGTACAAACGCGCGATTATTCAACGAAGGTAATACGAGGTAAACTATATGAACAAATAGATCTGATGAGAACCATTCGGTATTTTTCACTTTTTCATACGTATCCCACCCAAAATGCGGGAAACATTCGTGAAGTTAGGTTGGTATAATATTAAATTCTTAAGAAAGTATGAATATAACTATTGCGGCTTCCGAGCATCCGATTTTGTATAGGTACCTTGTCAGTTGAAGGCAATTGTAGGAGCCTCCCGGAAAGAACGTTTTGTCTTATCCGACCTCCATTTGTAACCAGACTGCGGAAGGAACTCTCGCGTAAGCCACATGATTTTCACAGTTTTGTCTCTTTCCACAAGTTGAACACACATTAATATGTAGAACATTTTATAATGCAGATTAAGATTAAGAAAAGAAAAAAAAAATTGTTACAGACTATGCTGAAATGAAAATATGAAATTAAGATGAAATCAAATAGAAAAATTTGAAAGAGAAAATTATGTCGGAAAACGTGCAAGAAGGGAAGAAACATCATGGATTTAGTTTCTTTCGATGTTTGTTTACCACTGAGTCTTGCCACCGTTGCAAACTCACAACCCAAAACCAAAACGAAACCAGCGTGATTTTTTAGTATCTTGAACGTACTTAATTATAGTCCGGAACATCGGAAAAATTTAGACATAGTACAAGGAATAATCCAAATCAAAGCTCCTGAAACGTTTAAGGCATCGTGCAATGCAATGTATGCCACTGCTGTCAACTTTGCACGCAGTATCGCCTTCAATCGACGAGATAGGCAAAATCAAGTCCTTGGAAGGCGCAATAGTTGTGTGAATACTTATTAGACAGTATGACAATTTTCCGCATCGTAGGTGAAGCTGTTTTCTCAAGCCACATTGAGCAAAATGAAGGTATATAGATCTGTTAGGAAACATTCATAGCTTTTTCCACACGGTCCATTTGTGGAAAAAACGAGAGCTAAAAAAAACTCCGCTGCATCAGGGCCGAAGTCAGGGGGTAGCCAGTGGCCACATGGGCCGCGGCCCGCGGCGGCAAATTTTGCAATTTTTTTTTTTAATGTAGCTATGAAGAAAAATCGGATTCAGAAAAAAAATTACAAACGAGAAAAGGTGACAAAATCTCTCATTTCCTGTGAGAATATCTCTAATTTTGTCGTCTTGTTGTGATACTATAGACAGCACCTTTAATTAGTCGAGATAAGACTATGAGAGAAACCGAAACTGGAATTTGGCCTGGAACGGCGCGGCGCAGAGAGCAAAGGTGACGAGAACTTGAGATGAAAAGGAGAAACCCTCGTCGCGGCGCGGCGGTCGGCATGTACCACATATTAGCGCCCACAAGACTGCATGAATACTTCCCGCATTGCGTCAAAGACAGTGTGCGGTCGCTGCGGTCAGCAGCGCGCGGGCGGCGTGAAACGCATAGCGCCTACAAGACTGCATGAATACTTCACGCATTGCGTCAAACACAGTGCGTGTAGCAGCGGTCGGCGTGAAACGGATAGCGCATACAAGACTGCAGGAATACTTCACGGATTGCGCCAAACACAGTGCGGTCAACGCGGCGCGGCGGCGGAAGTTAAAATTATTAAACCACATTTATGTTTGTTCTTTCATAACTGTTTCGTTCATTTCATGTAAATGGAAGGCCTTGTCCACACAGAGATAGATTCACGGAACTTAACTTTCGCGCCAAGTTCCGTGAACTTTTGCTAGTAGTGTTGACAGGGTTTTCGCAAAAATGTGTCCAACACGAGTAAACGCGTCTTATGCACCCCTCCTCCTCAGGCACGTTCATTTGATGGTTTTCATTGATGTTTCGAAACGAATGAGAAGGGGGCGGCAAAATACAGGCGGCCCATGGGCGGCAAGTAGGTAAATCCGGCCCTGCGCTGCATCGGTTACCTCTCCTCGGGGCTGCACAGTGGATCGAGCCGATTTGAGGGGCCGGACATGGAATTTTTAACTAAAACTGCAAAATTTGATGTTTATTTCGACACATTTTAAATTTCAAGGGTGTTTGTTGGCAACATTTTCACGAGGAAACCAATGAAGCCACTTTTAGAACCTCAAATTTTTGGATAAACGGAGTTACAAGCGTTTAAAGTTTCTAAATTTTGTCCGACCTCTCCTATTATCTCGATCCACTGTGGGCTGTTGGGTCGGAATATAAGCTCCGCGGGTCGCGTCTAAAAGCCGGTCCACTTCGAACAGAGCTACTTGAAAATTGCAGTGCAACTTATATGTAGATGCAACGTGAAAGCTTCAATTTCTACTCCCCCTCCCCTCCCCCCTCTTAAATTTCGTGCCGACTGTCGAAATTAGTTTGGCGCGTTGAAATCGAACACTATTCGTGTAGACAAGACTCGTTCGTCTCCGCAGGAGGAGAAAAGCAAAAGTGAAGGGGGAAAGGCAGAAAAATAGAGGCGTATGTGCCACATCGATCCGTCGATTTTCAAAGCCGAGGTGTTATCCCGCGTGTTATCATTATGCCTCCTACAAGCCTCCTAAAATTCTGCGATCCGGACTGCAAAGGTTTTTGAGTTTCGTTAAGTTTACGCGTGGATATCTCAAAATAACGCAAATGTTGAACGGGTTCGTGTAAGATACAGTAATGACTCCCATTCTCAGTTGGAAATCTCTGTAAGCTTGACGGGGTCGCTACCGCTCCTGGTAATAATAAAAAAATTGTCAAGTAATACCGTCAGAGATTTTGCATACCTAGGATCGTAGGTGGTGCGCATGCGAAAAAATTCATTCCGAAGCATTTGCCAGGTGCTTTCGTTTCGGCGGGTTTTTCCGAGGGGAAGCGAATCAAAAGACATCAATCATCAGTTGTTACAAACAATTTAATTGGTGAATGAATTAGTTATTTTACAAGAAGCAATTAAGTACGATAGCTCTCTGAAAATTTCAAAGGATTTGCTTCCGGTCACAGAAGAAATGTTTCAAAGATCTTTAACATCACAGTTCTCTTGTAAGAAAAAAAAAACTTCCAAGAACCTTTCTCGGAATCTCAAAATTTCATTAAGTACGTGTTATTTTTTGTTTTCAGGTGCTGGTCTTCTTTTGCATTACATCCGCAGTGGGAAAAGTGAAACTGATATTTTGAAAACCGTGTACCATTTTTGCGTGACTCTCAAGCTCCAGACGCCTCGTGTGTGTGAAGGCATAGTCAGATTGTTTGGGGTAAATTTTATATTCATCATGTATTTTCAAAGAGAAAGGAGCTGTTGTATATTTTTTTCTTTTCTTCTTGACTAAATCAGTTTTAGATAGGTAGTTAATATCAGGATAATCTCGCTGGAATTGATTTCTATATTTCTTGAAACCTCAAACTCTCAACAAAATTGAATTATAAATGCAGTACTATGACGCCAAGACGCCTAAGATATTTTTCAACGTGAACATGCTTATGCTGTATTCCATCGTGAATGTGAAACTTTTTGTTGTCACCTGTTTTTACTTTTCAAAATCTTATTCTAAGCCTATGGAGATACTTGTAGTTTTTTTTAACATTCTGGCACTCTTTCAAAATAGTATGTTACATGTCAGTTACGGTTGTCAAATCCCATCTGGCTGCAAGAGCTCGCTCTTTTTCCTACAGATAGCCATACAAAGCAGGGTGTTTTTAATATTTACTTTCAACCTCGATCATGTAAGGTCACCTCAGTTTTGTTGCTTTTCATGGCTACCATTAAAAATTCAATTCAGGGTTGTGACATCTTGAAAATTCCTTGAATATCCTTGAATTCTGCGGTTGCCCAAGCTCTTGAAGTTCATATAAAGCTCAAATAATACATTTGCTGCTATGATCTAAAGCAGTAATTGGCAGAAATCAGAATTTATTTATGATAGAGACAACTCCTAAAAATTATAGTTCATTTTTTAAGGCTGAACTTGATGCCATTAATTTTTAGTATAAGCTGGGTAAACCAATTAGAAATTTCAACTTAGGGTAAAAATGATCTGATCGACTACAGTGTTCAAGAGATAAGTAGGTCATACCTACAAGTTAAAAAATAGTGGCAAGTTCGACCAAAATACTTCCCTCGCCAGTGAGTTAAACTATCTGTTTGTGAAGTCTTAAGTAGTTTTGGTCATGTTTTAGTTTTATGAAATTTTTTTTATAATGCTCTGATCTTTGGCAGGGAGAAGTTGTGTATGTAATGAAACGCACCACTCTAGGACCAGAAGAAATTTGTAGTTTTATAATTGGTGATGCCTGTGATGAAGTGGATAATCCAACCCATGAATGGCAAGTTGTCTTCCCACCTGTACCAAAACCAGCTCTAGTTGAACCAGTAGCACCTAAGGTAAAGTTTCCAACATTTTTCGTGTCTTGCTTCTTGAAGGACTTATCAGAGGTCTCTGAAACAGAACGTGAAGAGGCAAGAACCCTAACATATTCAAATGAAGTAATCATACTTAAAGAGAAAAATTTCCTCTCGACAGATCTTTAATCTGACTGGCGCATCTAGCTTTTTAAATGTTTAACTTTAATTTTTTAATCTTGGGCGTAATTCGCAATTTTTGCCAAATGAGAGACTATTCGAGCGTAATAGGGTGACGGTCGATCCTTCTCCTGATAGAAGACCTTCATTTTCAACTGTGTTCGCAATAAAAGACAAATCTGAGCTCTGTACAACTTTCGTGCTTAGTTACCATGTTGAATTCATGTTGGTCTTTATAAAACTTTTGAAACCTGGAAATACATTAGTTATTTTAAAATGTTGCTGAAATATCTTGATGTAGGAGGATTATAGAGCTTCATTGGTCATTTGTATTGAGGACTACTCAGACCTTGTGCGTACGAAAACTGTTAGAGTATTCACTTATTACTCAATTGAATGTCGACAATTACCAGTTTCCTTTTTCATGTCCATTTTCACTACTCGTTTTTTTTATTTACTACTCTTCAACGAAATTTTTGTTAAAAGGAAGGCGTTGCGACTTTTAAAGTTCTTCATCTATCTGACACTCACTTTGATCCATACTATGAGGAAGGATCCAATGCCGAGTGCAAAGAACCATTATGCTGTAGGCTTACCAATGGTCCAGCTCTCACTCCGAGTGCTCGAGCTGGCAGATGGGGTGATTACAGAAAGTGCGACACTCCTAAAAGGACAGTGGATCATATGCTCCAACACATTTCAACAACTCACCCAGTAAGTTCTTTCATAATGGGCCAGTAGACCAAGATTGGCACTAGCCTTTTCTTTACGAAAAGTCCCTTCACAATTGTAAGCAGAAATGAATGAAAATTACGCAGGAAATAGGCTTTCAATATTTATGATTCTTATCAATGAATTAAGTAGAGAATTCTGGGATTACATCATGATTTTTTCACTCCTGATTTTTATTGCCCTAATGAATTTTCTATTGCTTCTAATTGAAGAACTTTTTTTCGGGCCAATCATCAATATATAACATTAGACTACCAGGTAAGGTGCAAATTCAAGAATTATAATGCATTTTTTCTCTCCAAATTTTACCTAGAACAAGATACGCATAACAGAAATTACTGAAAATAACTCCTAACCAAGATATTAAAGTTTTTTGATGCAGCAATTGAAACTTCCAGCCAGCTCATGAAGAAACGCTAACCTTCTTGATCGCACACTAAACATTACTGTAACAGCCTTTACTGAATGAAAATATGGCAACCTCGATTTCAGGGCCTAGCTGTTGCACATTCTTTACACTTTGAGCAACACAGGGCAGGGAGAACGCAATACTCTATTAAGAAGCCTGCTAAAATTGTTCTAGTGTACGATTTTATTCACACTTACTCTGGTTTTTCCTGTGAACGAGAAATTCAAATTTTTCGTAACAATTTATTGCTGTCAATTAAAACGTTAATATCTTTGCTAGGAGTTTATTTCAGTAAGGCTTGTTGCTTGAAACATCCGCGTGAAATTTTGTAGTGAAAATATAAATTAGAATGCTGAAGTTTGTACCTCGTTAAGTGGTCCATTCAGGAAAAAATGTAATTCTAACTAAATTCACTAATTTCATCATGCCTCCTCTTTAAAACGAGAATTGAAAGTTTCTTACTGAAAAATTCTATACCACAGTGATAGCTAAAGTTGAAAAATGCGTATCTGCATCTCAATGTTTAAAAATTCTCATTTATGTTTAATTTTTTTTAAAGATAACTAACCAAAATATCTCCTTGGCATTCTCTGTGAATATTTTTGAATGAGTGAAAATTCTTAGAAATTTCTAAGATGAATTTTTCGCTTGTTTTCTTTAAAAAACTCCATGAGCAGAGATTCACAACGTTGCAATGAGATATATGCATTTTTTCACTTGAGCCATCCATATTCTTGGACGCAAGATTATTACAATTTACCTCTGAAAGAATGCATCTTGATTACAGTAGGAAAAAATAGGAAAGTCAAATTGAATATTTGTAATCTAGGAAATGATGGATTTGATAATGAACATTCATCCCAGAGTTAATGTTATGTATGGCGGATCAAATGTGTCAACTGTGAGACTGTGACATCTTTGCAAAACTGTCTGCTCAGTCTCAAGCTCTCCTAAGTATGAGAGTTAAAGTCTGTTTAAGGATGTTACTCACTAGCTAGTTAAAGAGTGTCGTAATAATGAAATGCTTCAAGCTCTTTCAATCTGTAACTGAAGAAGCTTTTATTTTAATTTAATGGTTTTTTTTTCCCCATCCCTCTCCCCGGAAGGATGTAGATTACATCTTATGGACAGGAGATCTTCCAGCTCACGACGTATGGAACCAAACCAGAGAAGAAAATTTGATGATTCTCAAAGAAACTGTTGCTCAAATGGTAAAATTTTTTCCTGGAATACCCATTTTTCCTGCTCTTGGTAACCATGAAGCAACCCCGGTAAATAGGTATGTCAATTGCGGAATCTGTCAAAACTTCTAGTCAATCAGTATTGAGTGGGTGAATAGAACAAAAACCAAGTTATTTTCCTTATAAATCAGGGATTACCATTTAATTATCTAAACTCAAATTTTACTTGGAGTAAGGGAAGCATTTTTTTCGTAAAAAAAAAAAAAAATCTTTAATTTTTTTAAGGCTCGAGGTTTCAAGGAAAATTGTGAAGATTGGTGGAACTATGACTCTTAATATCATTTCAAAACCTGCCTTTTGCATGGAACTATTATCTTAAGCATACCAAAATGTTAAAGTCATGAAAGAGGTCTTTAAACAAGGTTTTTGGGAATTGCAGTCTCTTGTCATAATGTTCCCTTCAGTAGCCTCTTTTTAAAGAGCATTGTTGGAGTATGCTTACTTTCTTTGTATCTTTTATATTTTTTTACGAGATGTAGCCAACATTTCACTAAATTGACTCAAGATCAATGTGTTTCTTCCAAGTAAGTCAACTACATCAAATAAGCTTTATGAAAAGGAGGCCTTGTTACTTGTTAAAACAAAACCATATTTGGCCTTTGTTTGTGTCCAGTAGTTTTTATGTCAAAAATATAGATTTATTGGAAGTAACATTTTCACATCTATTTTGTATCCCAAACCGTTCGGTTTGTGCATCAGTCATTGATGAAGAATCTCATAATAAGTTTCCCTTTTTTTCAGTTTTCCTCCTCCATCTGCACCCAGTGAATTTTCAATACATTGGCTTTATACAGAGTTAGATAATCAATGGAGACAGTGGCTGCCAGCGTCTGTCTCAAGAACCGTCAGACGCGGTGCTTTCTACAGCGTTTTAGTTCGGCCTGGATTTAGAGTCATCTCAGTTAATATGAATTATTGTAACAACAAAAACTGGCAAGTATCTCCTTTATTTCATTCTTTGAGCCTCTCGTTTATTTTCCTAAAATTTCTGTCTCTTTCCTTCTTGGCTGAGTTTTCAATTATGCAAATTATCACAGCAGCCTAGCTGCCTGCACATTAGCATTGAAAAAAAACAATGAAGTTTTATTTAAAATTATTTTACCAACTTTTAAGAATGTTTAAATCTGTATCATTGTTTTTTTAGTATAACCAGGGTTTTAGGAAAACCATCCTCCTACCCTCAGTGTTCAAGGAACGTTGATAGTTTTTAATTTTTTTTTCCTTAGTTGTCCCTCTTTTGTTGCGTAATGGATTAATTAAATTTGCATTTGTCTGCAGGTGGCTCTTATTGAACAGCACTGATCCTGTCAAAGAGTTACAATGGTTCATTTATGAGCTACAAAGTGCAGAATTCAGCGGAGAAAAAGTGCACGTAATTGGACACATACCACCTGGACATAGCGATTGTTTAAAAGTCTGGAGTAGGAACTATTATTCAATTATCAACCGGTACTTATTGCTAACAGTTCATTCCATCTCTCTGCAATGTGTTTCTTTAGTAGGGCTGTTGTAAAATCTAGGAGTAGCGTTGAAAATATCTGTTGTGGATTTTAGCGAGAAATGCATTTCCGAGCTTTAAATAGCTCAAAACAGCTTTTCGGCGAAAAAGAAGAGGTTTGAAGTTAAAGTTATTAAGAGATTGTTTCTCATTGTCCTGGAGCTTTTAATGCCATAAGAGACGACCACCCGTGGTGACATCCCCTCGAATTCAATGCAGCATGGCCGCTGTAAGATTTAAATTACCAAAAAAAATATAACAAAATATTCACTTCAAACAATGATGATATTGCAAGCACAGTCAAGATACATAACTTCTTGTTACAATTGCTACTGTTATTGTTTTACGCTGATTGGCTTTATTCCGCCTTACAGATAAACAGCCACTTAAAAAACGGTGGTCTTACACCTTAGATGATCATTTCCTCTTTATAATTAACAATGGCGAGGTAGGAGGTGCTTAAAATAAAGGAACAAACGCAGGGAAAAGGATACACAGTGTTCCATCCTCTTTGTGACCTCACGAAATTCGTTGGCGCAATTTTCCTTTTGAAACAGTGTTGGATTTTTCGCAACTTTGAAAATCTTTCTCTCAAATGAAGCCTGATTAGTTTGCCTACAAAGTTTTTCAAATTCCTGGTAAAAAATTACAACAGGATGGGTCGCCACCTCTGAGTATTCTTTGGTTGATTAATTATCTCTTTCAATGCGTCACAGTCACAAAATCATACTCTGAAAAAACTCATGAATACTTTCTACATGTATCAATTCTAATCCTTGCTTTCATTTAACTTTTCCAGATATGAATCAACAATAACAGCTCAATTTTTCGGTCACACGCACTTTGATGAATTTGAATTATTCTATGATGAAGAAGATAAAGGTAGAGCTGTTAGCATAGCATATATTGGACCATCTGTAACTCCGTACAATGATCTGAATCCTGGATATAGAATATACTATATAGATGGTGATCATGATCAGTCAACTCGAGTAAGTATTACATTATTCCTCATCCTTTTAGAATTATGTAGTATGTAAGTGCAAGCTGCAAAATGAGCACATTTAGACGGTCTATGACACCCAACGAACATCAAAACTTATCCTTTTGCAGATCATCACATACATGGCATCCTCTAATATCCTCCTCAGCCCCTCGCTGCTGACCAGAAACTGGATTTTCATGCTGCTTTCCTCCAGGAGGAATCCAATCAAACACTTGTTTGAGCAGTTCATCAACTGCCGTCTTCTGCACATATTCATTCCGTACCAATTGCTTGAATTTGATCCGATGACATCAGTACGCCCCAAGCTCATGTCTCTGAACTCTTTCTAGAAAAAGCATGAATCTTTCTCTTTTGTTTTGTCGGCTCATATTGATTCATAATAAAAATTGGCGCAACAGTAAACTTACATTTTTTATACAATATATTTGTAAATCCAATATAGAACAACAATATTGATTTGGTTATTTTACCGCTGTTACAGACTGTCATTGATCATGAAACCTGGGTAATGAATCTAAAAGAAGCCAACTTGTATGATTATCCGATTTGGTACAAATTGTACAGCACCAGAGCAGCATATCAAATGCCTTCGCTGTTACCACACGAATGGGATTCTTTTGTAAACAAACTGGCAGAAAGTGACAACCTATTCGAGCAATATTTTAAGTGAGTTTGTCAAAAATTTTGCCAGTAAAAACCCATGCACTTAATTTATGGATGTGCAGTCTTTGCCAATGTAGAAATAAGATTTCTACCAGTAGATTCTACAATGGACCGCTAAAGAGGGTGCAACTTTAGCATTATGATAGATGTTTTCTCATCAGAATTACTCGTAGAACATGATTTGTGCAAAGAAAATTATTGGAAGCAATAATTTCTGACCAAGAAACTTTTTTGATGCCTAAATTCAAACCTCGCATTCATGGAAAAAAAAAAAAACTGGCAAGTCGAAAACTGTTGTTATGTTGTTGGAAGCGTACTTCAAGCTGTATCTATCTTGCCCATACAAAGATTATTTCCACAGAATCTGTAGCAAAAATGTCGGTTTTTTTTCTCCCAAAAAATTGAAATAAAAAATGAGATTTTGAAACTCTGCAATGATGATGTGACTGTTTTGCTTAACTTTATCCATTTAATTATAACTCTTTATTTAATCTTTTTAATTGTTCTGTCCTTCCTTCTGCTACAGGCATTATTGGAAAAACTCTCCTGTAAGACCAAGCGTGGATGCTGAAGGGAAAAAACGAATGTTGTGTGATCTTCGATCAGGTCGATCACATGACCGCAAACTCTTGTGCCAGGAAATAGAGAGTCGTATAGATGCTAACTCAAGAACAGGATGGCGTGCTTGGATTTACAATGGCCTCTCCTTATCGTATGTTTCATCTGACAATTATGTTATTGCATGGGCTAAAGGAACTTTTTTTACTCATCCCTGAGGATACTCACTTCGTTGTTGAAGAACTGAAACTTTCATGCTTAGCTCTAACAATTTATCAACAGAGAGTGCCTTCAGGAGCTTGTGCATGATATTCCTACATTTTAATATGTACTTATCATTTAAAATAATTTTGTACAAACATTTGAAGGGTTTCCTCTTTTTAATTAAGATGTGGAGATGGTACTGATTGTAAACGAATAGGATGAACTCATTTGAAAAGGTTATTTGTAGAGGGGTGCAACTTTCATAAGTCACGTTTTGAGAAAACAAAAGAACGGTTGAACTTCATGACAATTCTGTATATTTCTGTCTGAAAAAAACTAACCAGTGTCACAAGCAGGGTTGGAGGAATTGGGCAAGAAAAACAAATTGAAATTTTTATGGATGCGCCCATTGCGCCCTTCCACCACAAAACTGCCCAGTACTGCCATTTTTAGCAGTATGATGACAGTTAAACAGTAGGTATGTTCGTTGAAAATGTTCAAAATCGTAGTTTGTGTCTTTACATGGTTTTTATTATTAGAAACCACCCTGTACTCAGAGACGTGGCTCGGAACTTATGCCCTTTTTCCTCTGAGGCAGATTTTCAATTGTTAAAAAAGACATCTAAATAGAAATTTTGGTAGAGTTGCTTGGTGGGAAGCTGCACCCACCCTCACAGAATAGCATTCCATCGAAAACTCAATTTCTGAAAATTTGTCACTCCTCCTCAAATAACGCGGTCATTTGATCTTACAGTAAATTGCAATGGTTTCATTTCTCTTCTTAATTCTCTCTTTGTGGGTTATGCATGATTGTCCTATGATTTGAAAGCAAATCCGCTATGGTGTCTGGATTAAATTCTATTTTTCTAATTTTTCAAATAATTGTTACATCTATGCTCAACTTTTTGTGTTTCACTTGTGTAAAAAATATTCGTACCCATTAAGTGTTGATGCGCCGTTGTAATCGTGAAAAAGTAAATTTAGATTGCCGATTATCAAAAAAATATGTTTTAAGTTTAGCGTAAGTAAGGTACAGATTAGGATACTAGTCATTGAACTGAGGTTTATTCAGAGTCATTCCAGTAATTCTATCTTCCTTTAATGTTCATGAATTTGAAATTTTCTATTATTTACTAAGGAATTTCTAAAACCAATTAAAACTCTCCCTTCTTTGTTCGCCAATGTTATTTATGTATAAAAGATGGCTGAAAGTGCAGTTATGACTGCTGTAACTGCATGTTTGCTGGTATTATTACTATCATGGTAAGGAAGAATGCTGTAAAAGCTATTAATGTTGCCTTTGTAAAATACGAATTATCAGGAAAAATCTTAGGTATTTCTCCTCCAAGTTCTCAGAGGGTTGTATATGCAATAGTATCTAAATTAACTGAAAATTTGCACTCAGGGGAGGGAGAATTTGGCATTATCGAAAATGTTCAAATACCATTTTTTTTAACCCGGCAGATTACAGCAGCAAAGCTGGCTTGTAAATGATAGAATTTTTTATTCGATTCAATTGAGATATCTGAAAAAGAAAGAAATTCTGCACCGTGACTCACTCCAATTCCCTTTTGTCTATGAATTGACATGGCTGCATGCCATTGCTTTCATCAAGCAATCAAAGTCGTTATTGAAGTGCTCAACTACACCTCTGAACTCAATTTTTCTCAACAATGACTTTCTGAATCTTATACCACTGTCAATGTCTTCCCTTTGTATTTTATAAAAAAACAGTAAACTGCATGTAAAGTCTGTAGTTTGCCATTTTAAAGAATCCATTATCTCCAAGACATGTTCAGAGAGTCAAATTTTGTAATGAGTGTGACATTTGTGACATGTTGAAGACCTAATTGTGAGTTGGACTATTGTCCAATTTATTCATGCAGATAATCTTTTAGGATTGGATAAGAAATGCAAATAATTTTTATTTGCTTCCCATATATCTTTTGTTTATCATGAGTGTCAATAAAATCTTGAGAGAATTTCTCAATTCCTAGTGCATAGCCTTACTGTGCGTGTACTTAATAGGCTATGGGAACCAACTTAGTTACAATTCATGAAATTAGAAGCACTCATAACAACATATGAATTTTAAACTTGTAAATAATGTCTTTCTTCTCTTGCATCCAGGAGCTCAATGTACAAACTTCATTCAAGTGGGTGACTGGGTCTACCAAACCTTCATTTCTTTGTTTGTAACTCTCAATTTCCAACTTCGAGTTTTCTTGCTCAGTAATTTTTATCATTTTTTCATTTTGTATATGCATTCCCTGAGACACCAAGTTTGCTATGTTTAGGTATTTGCTAAATTACGTTGCAAAGCTGAGGAACTCTCATAAATCTGTAGTAAAGTGTTAACAGATGATACGATTTTTTCTCCAAGGGTCTGTAATTTTCTGCTTTTTTAAATAAATGCCCTTTGAAGAAAATAATAAGTAAACGATAATTGATGTGTCATGGCACATGATTAATCAGGGAATTATTAAATATTTTAGCCTCTCTAAGCTCATACGTTGCAGAAAGAAAACACTGTTTGTAGTATTATTTTATTTTGTGTAATGTTTTTTCTTCAAGTACCTACTTAAGTCATTGCACGAATCTTATTTTTTTATCTTAGAAGTTAGAACTGGGGTATATCAAGGTTATGAACTTGAAAAGAAATGAAAAGAAAGTTCCTGCCAATGGACCACTGGCCAAAGTACAAATTAAACGTTGTGATACATGTTTCCCTTTCAGAATTTCACGTAGAGCCCGATTTGTGCAATGACATTAATTCCGCAACAAGATTTTAATGGTTTTATCTAGCACTAGTTACAAAAAATTTGAATTTCCCTTCTTACAAGAAAAACCAAAGTCTACTTGAATCAAATTGCTCTGTACAATGGTTTTAGCAGATTTCCCAATTAAATCAGTGTTTCTTCCCTGCTTTGTGTTTTCTAAAATGTAAACAATTTGCAACAGCTGAGCCAAAGTGCTGTTATTGAGGTTGCTGTATTTTTATATCACTAGGACTGTTTTAGTAACGTTAGATGAGCGATTCAATTCAAGTAGATTATGGTTTTTATTGAGCGGGCGGTTTGATTTTATGTGTTGAAAACGTTGATATCTAGGTAAGGAATTACTTTGTTGCACATATTGTGGTCTACGCAAAATTTTGATGAGAATATCCGTATCATAATGCTCAAAGCACTTTGTCTAGATCCATTACATATTAGTGGTTAAACTCAGAAACCATCTATCCAGATCGAGGTGTTCTAAAATTTCCACTCTTATTGTATTATTTAAAAAAGAAATGAGCTAGCTGTGTTGCTTGAAATTCATAGAATTTTTTATACTAAAAAGTTAAATGGCTGATTCCTCGAAAAATTGCATTGGTTGGTTTTTTAATGAAAAACTGAAATATGATAAAAAGTAAAAGTATTCTAATCAAAAGGTACTATATCCATTGTGACATGAGTCTGTCATGCAAGTATTCTTATGGATCTTGGGGTTCATGTCAGAATGGATATGGTTCCCTTTGATTTAAATACTTCTGAGTCTGAAATGTTGCAAACCAAGGTATTCAGTTAATCATCAATATGTTTTAGAACCTGAATCAGAATGCATTTAGAATACAAGTAGCAGGTTTTCTCCACACTCTTCTGCAATGTGATTCCGTCTCTTTTGTATGAGGAAAATTTTGAGTCCTTTGAATTTCTACCAACCTCTAACTTTTCCATGAGTTTTTCTGTAGTAATTTTATCATAATATCAACATGTCCTGATTTTAAAAGG
Source organism: Bemisia tabaci (assembly GCF_918797505.1). Taxonomy (NCBI): domain Eukaryota; kingdom Metazoa; phylum Arthropoda; class Insecta; order Hemiptera; family Aleyrodidae; genus Bemisia; species Bemisia tabaci. The sequence continues at coordinate 27,703,261 of NC_092793.1, forward strand.
GTGAAAACTTCTAGGATCCTATCGAATTTTTGTTGCTTGACTGTGATGGGAGAGGGTTTTTCCAGCCAACTCTTCCCTCTGTACTTTTCTCATTTTACTTTAGTCTCATGACGGTGGTTGATTAAGTATTGCTCAAGTTGCTTCTCTGGTTTCGGTAAAGTAGAATTGTGTGTAATCAAAGATCATTAATAGCTACGTTTTATGAATTTAGGTTTCGGATATTGGTAAATTCTGCCTTGCAACTTACCTCTTTCACTCGAAAGTCATTCAATGTGTTGTATGACTATTCCTTGGGAACTTGACTGTGAGTTGGCCCTCACTTTCGAGGTACTGTCCTTTATTCTATAAACCATTGTTTCATATTCTTTTCAAATTACTATACATGCATGTTAATTTATTATCTTTTACAATCAGTCATAACATGAAATTATCCACCAGTAACTAATCTCATGTAAACAGGTGTCAGTAAGAGAAATCACTCCATCTTCCTTTAGTTTGTTTTTTATTCATACAGGTTGCCTTTGAAACACAGTAATGTTCCAATCATCTGACACTTTAGTCATTCAAAATAGTTAAAATTGAGTTTTTGATCCAAAACTAGCAGTCGACATGAAGCAAAATAAAATTTTTTGGCTAGAATTGATTATATTTTAGTTTTTTTCCCTTTCAATTAAATGACCATGTGTTACCCATTTTTACCCTTATCCTTGAGGAATTAAATGCCTGCTATTTCTCCTCTTAAAAAAAACAAGTTAAGATATAAAGTGCTTCCACATTCATTGCTTGTTAGACTGATTGTAAAATTTCTACTTTTTCCCCTAAAATGATATATGTACAAATTGAAAATTCACTTAGTATGCACATGGCACAAGTACTCATTTGGTAATGATTTCTCCGTATACACTGATGAATAAAAGTCTTATTTGTATTAAGTATCGCAATGGATATACTTCTTGTGCAAATATGTACATTCATGCTTATAAAAACTCTCACTTTTGAACTTCATATCTCTTGTGTAAAGGATGGTTCTCCAGTACCTACTTTTGACATTCTATGCAGCTTCATGAGCATTCTATGTCCATTCTAAGTGTATAGGGTAGGGTAAACGTGTGAGAACTTCAGAACTCATCAATATGAAAAATTGCAACAAGTGACAACAACAATAGCCAATGACAGGTACTATAACAAATGTGGGTACTGGCATCGCTGACAATGGACTGTCCGCTGGTCCTGATTGTTTAAAATTATGTGTTTTTAAATGGACAATGCTGTTGTTGTCGACTTGGTTTTCCTAAAATTTTAGACTTTTTTTAAAAGTTGTATTGATTTTATTAGCATTTTGGTGCTCTAATCTTCGGGTTTCCAAAGTTTCAGTGAGATTTTATGGATAGATTTTTATGAAATTTACCATTTGACTACAATGGTTTCTTATACAGCGATCTCAGATTGGATTCAGTGGATAGTCCATTTTTTCTCAGCCAATCACCTATCGACGTCGGAGAGAAATGCAAGTACTTGCTTTTATTCTAGGTTAACTCACCATTACCTATCCATTTTAACCTTTTCATTCAAACTTACAAGAAGTGTCCCCGCATATCCTCAACTCTTTTTTTCCACCCAAGAATATCCTATTGTCATAAGTTGTGAATTTTTTTTTACAGAATGTCTGTGATTATGGCGATACCTGCATTCACGTATCAGATACCAAAATACGTCCTTGGTTTTGGCTGAATTACCATGATGTCAAGCCACTGCATAACAACTTACCAAAGCTAACTAAGCAGCAGGTATTGTCAAAACCAACCTGCTGTCTGTGATAGTCAATTTTTGGAGTTTTGCAATGAAGATTTCCACTTGGTTGTAAATCTTTGTCGCAATACTAAGTTATGTTTTCGAAAGCTAGTGAAGGTCATTCTGTTGATGATGTTTGAAGATCACAAAGGCTTCCAGTATGGTGCATTATCCTGTATTCAATTCCTAACAGGTGCCACTTCTCAAAGTGATTCGCTGCATATTATAGTACAGGTTACAACATAATGGGTCAGTGGTGCTAGAAAATTTCATTGCTTCATATCAAAGTATCAAATGAGCTGAATTTAGAGCATTCATCACAATTTTTCCTGCTATGGGAACATAGAAAAATTTGCTTTGAAGTTGAGAAAATGGACCGTCATGTGATGTCACTGGGCAATATTTCTTATTCAAACTCATGTATGTCAAAAAATCTATGCATTTTTTCACAACTACTTTAATACTTGTCGTCTTATTTAAAAACTAAGAATATTTTCAGTGTCAGCCCACCAAGTAGACTTAATATTTTATCCAAAACTGTCAACATTCTGATTTCTGCCACTGACCTACTCTTTTCCTCCCTGTCATTCTATGTGTTCGACCATTTTTCTTAACCACTGCCAATAAAAAAGTAAATTTGAAAATTAAATAATTATCTCAATCATCTGTTTCTAGATATTTATTTAATTTTGTGAAGGTCAGATTGGTGTATCCAGATGTAAGTTGTTCAAGGACCGAAAATTTGTTATTAAATTGTTGTTCATTCATCAGTGGTCTTGGGAATTTGGCAACCTTTTCAGTTGTCAAGATGTTATGTGCCATATTTGGAGTCTTTGATTTATATGTGTTATGACTCTCTCGACTCAATTGTTCGAGTCAAGTTGCTAGAAGTAAGTAGTGACATGTGCTCTACCAGGTTTCTTTTTTCCACTCGGTTACTGCCTTATTTCTACCGGGTAATCCAAGAGAGCAAAGAAACTGCTGTTTTACATTCGGACCAAATTGTTTTTTTTTTTAAATTGTGAGAGTAAGAGAATTCTTTTCAAAAATTGCCACCAAAAGCCGAAGTATGAAATTTCATTCACCTGTCCATCCTTGCACTTGTATTTAGCAGAGAGAACATACGTGTAAATCATAGGTTCTGCATTAATTTTTGCACCAAATCTCACAAAGTTGTGGCTCTCAAGAGAAAGAAAGTGTGGTATCTGTTCCACTTTTTCTATCTAGACTTATCTCTAAAAAGTACGTTGTAAAGGCTGGATTTGAATGCAGACATCTGAAAGACAGAAAAATCCATAAACCTTGTTCCTAGCCTTGTGGCTACGTGGTGAGCCAAGTGCAAAAAACACCAGGGGACTAAAGGCTCCTGTATGTCTTTATTTGTATCAAATTCCCAGATAGGTTCAATCAGAGCCCACTGCAGTGTTCCGAGCTTTCTCCCAGATGTAAGCGGAAACATTCAGTCAAACAAACTCTCGAAAAAAGGCATCCCGGTGTTTAGACAGGTTGATTTGGTTTCATATAAGTTGAACTTTTTCATCTACTCACGCAGATTGTTGTTGAGTATCTGTGTATGAAAAGGGTAAACTTATCTGTAACAGAATTAAACATATGCTTTGTGATGTACAATTTTTTTTTATTTAATTGAAGTAATAGATTTGTATTTTATGTTATCAGATCTGATTATGGTATAACCTTGAGCATATTAGGCCTTGTCCACTCAAGAAGCGCAGGCTGGAAAAATTGGTTCCACGAACTGGGGGTCCTTGGAATAAGTTATAGGTAAATCATAACAAATTCCTGGAACAAGTTTGGCCAAAGTTCCTCAAACTGCGCTCGTGTGGACAAGGCCTTCGAGTGTCCAATCATTAAGTTAAAACTAGTAGGTTCTATTATGTCTTGATGAGATTTTCAATGAGTTTAACGTTTTTTTTTTAAAAAAGAAGAAAAAAAACTTTATTCTGCCAAAAACGATTTAATATTTGAAGTGAGTTGGCTATGTAACGTTGTGAAGCAGTATGTCACTTTCTGTTTAGAACAGGCAGTTCTCATGGAGAAGGGAAAAGTCTCATCCCCAGTTTAATTTTCTATCCCAAAAGCTGTGTAACCCTAAGCACAACCAGTTCAATGAGCAACTGTGGAGGAAACTCAGGACTAATTTTTGTTACCATGATTAGAAGTCGAAAATACATCATGCTAAAGTCGAGTCGATTGTGACATCAAACAAACAGTAATGTTCGCATGTTCTGTTAGATGTTGAACAAATGCCTTTCGAAATGTTAAGGAGTTTGTTTTCTCTCAGAGAGGCTTTAAACTATTTTTTATTTCTCCTTCATTCAAGCAACCAAAATTTCCTTTCCCAGAAAGGCAAAGTCATTTAAATTGGTATTCCTCTAGAGCGGCTTAACATGAAGAAAAAAAAATCCTAAAAATGTATTTTCTTCAACACTATTTGAAACAGAGCAAACTTTCTGAATATGCCAAGAACAGCAACTCAGGGACAAGTGTAACTTTCATCCATTTTTGTGTTATTTTCATCCAGTATTGAGTGTTTCATCAGACTACACAGGAGTGCGAGTTCATATCTTTTGCATTTGTTTCAGTTTCATTTTTATCCTTTTTCAGTAGAACGTAATCAACAGTTTAAAATTCATCTTATGACATATTGTCTTCAAACCGATGGCATGAATGAATGTCCCAAAGCAAAAGTGATATCTATACCTAGAGAATTTTGAAAGGGCATGTAATTCATATTAAGCTTTACAATTTGGAATAACAATGCTTTTCAAATTTCCTAATGTAGACAGATCACCTCCGCTCAATTATCTCAAAATGTGTTGATGCTGAGCTACAGAATTAATTTATTTAGCTTTAAACAAATAATTTTCTCTCTCTATTTTTGTTTTATTATTTTGTTGTTTTGCTTAATTTATTATTATTTTTCAACTTTGTTTTTCTGAAGATTTTTGGATGCTTGTTATTACTTGTTATGCATTAAATGCCTTATGTTAAAAAAGATCGATGAAGAACAAACTCATCATTTTTAAGTTGAAGCTTAAACAAAATGCCATCATCAGTTTACAAGATGAAGACCCGATTATTTACAGGGTGAGTTAAAGAAGCAAGCCACCTTGAGTATCTTGTGCAAGGAATTTGAGAAGAGCTATTTTCTTCTTCCGGTTTTCATGTCATGAGGTGATGTGGACCAGGTTCTTCCCTTCCCAATATTCGAATTTTCAAATGGTAAACATTCTTTTCGGGTACACCATCCATTCTGCCTCAAAATATCAGTTACTGTGATTTAAAAGCTTGCATACTTTGATTGGCTGCCATTTCAAAACTGCCATCAGAAGCATTATACCTTGCATTGCTTCCAGATTCAACTCATCTCTTTTTTTTATGAAATATCTCCCAATGCTGAGAGGAATGGTTTCTCTTAGGGGCAGGCAAGGTGATAAATTTTGTCAACAACATAAATCGTTGGATTTGAAACCGGAAATAATGTTTTTGGAAGTGTGCAATTGGAGAAATTAACATTTTTTTATGCAAATCAAACACCATTAAACAGGAGATATTAATTTTTTAAAGGTAGTTTGAAAAAATGCTCTACTAGGCTTTAAAATTCATGACCATTAGTGCAATTATCAAGGTGGCTCATTTTTTTACAAACCCAGTACATTATTTTTAAGGGCTTCTACTTATTTTCTATTCTATTGACTCATAATTTTTATTTTCCCCTCTCCCCTTCTAAAGTTTGTAAAAATGTAAATAAAATTGTACATTTTTATAAATATATTTGAATCTGAATACAGAATTGAAATAAGCAACACCATTTTTTAGATGTAGTTCTTAATGTTTTGAGAACTACTTCCTCCACAAAGAACCTTCAGCCTCTTTTTTAATGATAGGACTCACAACCCTTGAAACGCAAGGTTCTTAAACGGATTGTGAGATCCTCCAGAAAAATGCAAGTGACCTTTTGTCTTTTTCTCTCTAAGGATGGAATTTTCTCTACACTAAAAGTAACCGTGTCTGAAGATTTCAAGATTTTAGCCAGTCTGACTGACAATAAAGAACCAACTGCTGTACACAGTCAAAATTACATAGAACCTTTTTCCCCACATTATTTTTTGGGTTTTTTTCCTTGCTTTTTTAACAATTGAGACTAAGTTATTGCCAGAATATCATGCATGAGTGGGTCTAGACAGAAATGAACTTACTATAACACACATGTCTGAGCATGTTACAACCACTTAGAGACTTTGAGGTTGTATTTAATGATGTCAAACAAATTTTGCAAGGAAATGGGATTTATTCTTGTATCTTGTTTAAAGTTAATTCATTTTTCCTCCATCAAACTCGATTTGTTTATTAGTCTCATTGGAGACTCCTAAAATTCATCACTTGAAAATGATGCATTGATTAAGTTGTTGCAATAGCAAATGACAACATGCTTGCCTTGCAGCTCTGAAAGTGATTGTATTTAAATTTCAATTAGACTGATTATTTTGCAAATGACATGAACACGAGAATTTGATAATTGGAGCTTCAATGGATTATTATGTGTCTTTCAGCAGATCGTCATTTGAGAGTGTGAATTTTATGGGCACAAAAAAATCTTTTAAATCAACAGTTTTTACCAACCAATTATGGTTGAGTAATGTAGTTTTTCTTGAAATTGTGTGTGTAGCAATTTTGTCTGTTGAAAAATAATAGCTTCTAATAATAAACACTGCTTAGGAGCAACATTTTGAGTAAAGTGGGGACATTTTCCTGGAAAAGATAAAAAAAATTCGTCTAAAAATTACATAGGTAGTTCATATTAATGAACGAGATCAGTAATAATTTAGCTCGATGGACGCCAATTTCTTACTTGCCCATTTTCTCTGCATCAACTTATCCGCCTTTCTATTTTCTGTAGGACTTTAAATACATCCACTCTTTACAGGATGATTAGCAAATTCACTGATCATCAGCATCACTTTAGAGTGCTTACTGATTCCTAATGTAAATCATATTTTATCGTAACAATTCAATTTTGTTTCAACACAGAAAAAGTGATAGGTTTAAAGAAACCGAAAGAAAAAAAAATCCATTTGACTTATTAAATTGATCTCATATTTCAAAACACTAAAAATTACAACAACATTTAAAACATGGAAAGTACAAAAATATATTAAACAAATTTAAAGTTTTTACAAAAATTAAAAAAGGGATAACTCTTGGAACTAAAAGGGAAGAAAAGTAAAGCTCTAACACGGTACGTCCAAATTTGATTGCAGAAATATTTAACGGTTGATTCTTGCGGCTAAAAACACACTCTTTTCCGATAGGAGCATGGGTCCGAAATTAGCTACCTGACCTACGGGAGGGGATATGATGGGGGAAAAATAATCAGTTTTTCTGAACCCATGTTTATGAGACACTATAGTTTTAACTTCTACCCACAGAGTTAAACTTTAAAATTTAGAAAAAGTGAATCCAGGGCTGGTAGGGCGACATATTGCCATGATTTTGAGATGCGACTAATTGTGAGTTTTATTCACTTTATGTATTGCTTTATTTGATAGATAAAGCGTTAAATTCAGCAAAAAAAATTTAATTGATTGACCATTGATTAAGTTACTAAACATATTCTTTCTGATTATAATTGACCAAATTAATTGACAACCAATAAAATTTTTTCCACTTCAATATCACCTTCATTTTTCAGATATTTCATATTAAAACATCATTGAATTCTCTCACAATGTATAACTACTTAGTGTGGATCTGACATTTTTAAAATAGCTTAAATAAAACTCATACTTAGCCACTTCCAAAATTTCGAAAGTTACACAGAATGACAGACTGTGAATTCATCTCAATGTGCTACTTTCAGCACACTAAGGACAATTCACACTGTTCGGTAGTTTAATAACAAAGGTGTAAAAATGGAAATTGACCGAAATACAAAAGAGGAGAAAGGAAGTAATTAAAATAACAACAGGTAAAAATGGCAGGTATACAGAAAATGAAAAACTCTTTCTACTATTATCATGAGTAGGTATGTAGTTACTTAATAAAAGTCATGTATTGTCTCTTCTAAGTGCACTTAAGTAATTGAGTATTTATCAGTGAAAATTAAAATCATACAAGCTCATATCAAGGAATACAGTAGACACCTTACTAAAAACAGCTAATGGGTGCCCTCTTTTCAATTGTTTTTTTTTTGGATGGTTCAAACACACCTTATTTCAAATTGAATTTTAGGACCAATATTATGACTTGAGTTCAGTGATAGTAAATTCCACTTCTGATGCAATAACAACCATTGACTGTACTTAATTTTAAAGCCTGGCTTCTTGGGTAATTTTAATGGTCACTTGCCATGAGACACTTTCCTCTCAAGAATCCTTAAGAGTCCTCACTAAGTAAGTCTGCCCTCTTATAGATTAAATTAAAAGACTGCAATTTTGGGTTTTTTTTTTAAAAAAAAATGCTAAAATGAAGATAACATTTCTGGCTCTTATAATGTGGCTAAACTTATTTGGCATTGACTTCACCAGGAAACCTACTGATATCAATACCAACTCATAAGAGACTTTCGAATCCAGTCGCAAAAAACTAGAAAAGAGAATGACTGAATCCTCCTTTACAATGAAAAGGTTGGTATGAGATTATTTCCTTGAGGACTGCTATGAATATTTCTATCCATAAATAAGTACTCAGCTCTTCAAGCAGTAAAAAGATGGTAGAATAGTGCTGGGTCCACACTTTTCAGCAGGTAACTCAAGGGCAAAAAATAAAAAAATTAGCATCAGAGTCACAAAATCAATGGACATACATAGAACAACTCATTAGAATTCATTTTGTGACTAATGCTAATTTTTGGATTTTTTACTTTGATTTCCCTGCAGATTAGTGTGGACCCAGCACTATTCTACAACCTTATTATTACTTACAGTATACAGGCCACATTTTTAGTGTTTTTTTTCTCCCTGTTTCTTCAAGTGTCTAACCAGCAAAATGAGTTGACATGGGGAATGTATACATTAATTTTTTCTAAGGGAGGACTTTAAGACGCTGGTCAACAAGGTTGTCAGAAGGGAGATTTTGTACCTGACACTGTTTCTTCTACATAGGAAGTCCTTCATTTTCCTATGAATAAGCTAAAGTCAATGTTTTGCTGGAGTATTAGCTGCAATTGTAGTAAAATTTTACATCTATTTTGAGTTGAGGTTAGCTCTTCCTGAGAAAAATGAGGATTTTCCTTGCAAGGGAATAAGTTGCAGTACATTAGATTCCTTTTTGACAATCTCCGCTGCAACAAAATATTTCTACATATGGTTTTGCAGTGAGTTCATTTAGAATAGTATGACAGTTTCTGACCCATTAGAATTTTAAGAGGTTCTTATTTCTTCTGGGAATATTTTATTTGCATGGGGTATTTTTTCATTTATTTTTTGTTTATTTACTTTCGATAACATTGCGTTTCTACTTATCCAATGTTATTTAAAGACTATCACATTCTAGAAAAGTTAATGAACTTCCCCATGAGCTAATGGAAAAAAAAACTATAAATGCTAAAATTTAGTTTTCAATAAAAAATATAAAAAGACAAAAGTATCATCTTATCAACTTTAGATAGAATGAAGATTTATGAAATATAATTTTATGGCACTGCTTGCACTTCAGAAATTAGGGGAAATTCTCGGAGACAAAAAAGAGTAAATCGTCTTCATGACTGAGTTGATCAACTTTCAGAGTTAGATAAACATACTAACTAACTGAACGATTCACTTGTTCATTTTTGTAACCAATGTTCATTCAACGAGTTCACCTGCAGGATCTAACGATGTAAATGCCTTTAAAATATCAATTTTTAATGTCTGAATATCATCACAGATATAATTCACTGACTTCTGATGACCAAAATTTTTGGTGATAAAAGTTGTCTCTATCTATTAGACTAGCAATTGAACATAAATAACGAACTCACAACAGGAGGTCACCTGGTTTCCCACCTAGACTTTGATTGGAGCATGGCCAAAAGTGTCCTCATACAAAATTGATGGTCTTGAATGAGAAAGCTTTTAAAAGCAAAATTAAAGTTGGTTTTTTTGAAACAGGGGTCCAATAACTTTTTAAGAGGAAACTACTTTCAGCCACACTCTGATCAAAATCTAGAGGGGACACTACATGACCTCCCCTTGTCAGTTTATGGATATTTAAGCTCAAAATATCATTAAAAGCAACAATCGAACAAGTTCTATTAAATATCAAAGTGAATTTGATGGCATCTGTTGATAACATTATTTTGTTTAACAAACAGTAAGGCTAAAAATAACTTTTCAGATCTTAGATTAAGTTGAAGAGAATTCTTCTCGAGGATAAAAGCTTGCAACAAATGAACAGTATTGGTGCTAAGTATTAGACTTGGTGAATCTTAACTATAGGACATTTTAAAATTACATACTTATTTCTTTACTTAAAGATTTGTACGGTGTGTATTAAGAGAGTATTTGATTACAATACCTGAGATTAAAAAGGAAATGCAACTGACAATGAGAGGATAATGCTACTTTACTTGACTGAGCAGTTAGTCTTCTCCCTGAGATAAACAAGAAATGAGGCTGACAAAGGAGCTAATTATTGACATTTTTCACTTTTAGCCACCAAAGAAAGATTTCAAAATGGGACCTGGTATAGCCATCAGCATGTACACAAATTACGAGTCATTGCATAAAAAGAGCTGAAAACCTCAGAAAGAAGTGTGTTGGATTAACCGGATGGATCTACTGACGGTAAGTTAATGATTCAGCCTTTATTGAATAAACGCTTTATGTCCTGCCGAAAAGTGGTTGATCAACCTTTATAGTTCATTCTTTTACTTCATATCTCCATTTCAATTATATAATAACATGCAGTAATTTTGGAGGAAAGCCTAAGAGTGCAAATTGCTGAAGCTTTTAGATATCAATGACCACAGTCGAAAATTCGTACCTCAGATTGCGACATTGTAAAACCTCCACTTACGTTTTACTTTTTGAAAGGAAAAATAACCAACAATTTCTATTGTAAATTTCTGGGGATTTTTTTCACCCATTCTAAAAAAAAACTGTACAAGATTTCAGGGTAACATTATGATTTGTAATCCTTGAAGAAAATAAAACATGATCTGAGATTTTTTAATGTTGTGATTGAGATAGGCATTTTTCGCACTTAGTCACCCATGTGATAGAATGAACAACTTTAAATATTACACTGGTTCTATTAGCAAAAATCTGGCACTTCATTTGAGTCAGTTAAAGTTTGACTTGCAGTTCATTGAACCAATGAGTTTGAGGCTCTAAACTCGGCAAAATATGACGATTAATGAATCACATTGGCAAAACATCTTTCCCTTAAATTACCTAGTGGTTAAATTGATAGGGCTAGAATCATTAACTTGTCAACTTGCTATCAAATCTAGGCATCAGTTATCAGAAAGAGATAAGAAAGAAAGAGAGAAAGAAAAAAAAAACTGCTAGAGGGCTTAGAATCCATTGACTTCACCTTATTAATTAGAGGTGGCATGAAGTTTTTTATTTAAGGAAAATGATGACCAAAAGAGATGATGATGACAAAAACTGGTAGTTGTATGCTCATGATTTTTAGCCCTCCTCTGGTAAATTCCAACTAATTGTAAGCCTCAAAAAGTAATAAAGTTATTTTATATATCTTCTTTCTTTGGTTTTGTAAGCATCTTCTTGTTAATGATACAGTTACTTACTTAAAAAGAGAAATAGATGGGAATGTATTACATAGTTTCCAACATCAACCGCTGCACTATTCCGATACAAAAACTTAAAAATTTGAAATACCTAGATGATAAGTTGCATTAAGTTTAAGATTTTTAAATTGATATAGTAATGATTTTCATAGCAATGGGAGAGGACCAACTTAAACCCATATGATTTATCACATCATGCCTGCAGATTAATTATCAAGTAACGATACTTTCAGTTCCACACTCAATTCGATATCGCAAAGGAGTGTGTGGATAATGTTACAAAGGGGCGGTAAAAGAATAAATACTAAGTACTTAATACTAAGCGCTATGTACATAAGGACACCTGCAAAAAATATTGGATGGTTATAGATAATTTGTACGAGTATGTTAAGTCTCAATCTTAAAACAAATAAGAGCTAATCAGGTAAACAAATAAAATTTCACAAACAATGGTAGATTGATAGAGGGAGTGAACATAGAAAAGTGGTTGGATCAAATTGAAAGAATACTGTCACAAAGTAAAAAGAAAAAGAAGGCCCAACATTGAAGTTTGCTACTTATACAAAGGCTGTCCCCAAAAAATTGGTAGATGGTCTGTTTTGAGATACTATCAAAGAAATCGGAATACAATTCATATTGTAGCTTATTTCATGACTGTTCTAAGGAGCCTGCATTGAGCTCCATCGGTCATAAATTTGCTTTATTACAGCGTAAAAAACAAACACTGTCATTTTCGAGTCAATTTTCATTCACTCATTTCAGAATGAAAATTTTTCAAGAATTCTGTAGAGTTTTTTCACTAACCATAGAAAAACGCTGTAAAAAGTGAATTTTTGACCATTTGAGCTCAATAAGGACTCTTTAGACGGGAATGAAAAAGGCAACTTTACAGAAGCTGCATTCCAGTTTCCTTAGCAATTTCCTCTAAATGGGCCAACACTCAGTTTCTTTGGGCCAGCTTTTGTACTACAGAAATGCAGGAGAGGATAAACGAAAAAAACGGATGAAAAAAAAGATCCCCACATAATACATGGAAAAACGCACAGACTTCAAAATTACTGAAAAAGTCCGGGGCCAATGAAATATTTTACAGGGGAACAATTGCGCGTGTGTTTTTGAACTGTAAGAAAAACCACCTTAGTTTTGAAAACAATTATAGTGATGACACTTGAGTCCGAGAATGTATCGTTGAAGAATCTTTCTAATAGCCCAACCAACAATTCATTATCACACGATTAAAAAAACACAGAAATGAAAAAACTGCCCTCCATCCACCACTGTGCCTACTAAATATAAATTACTGTCATGGTATTTTATGAGTGTGGATGTGTAGAAAATACAAGATTCCGAGCTTCATTAAGAAAGGAAAAAAAAAAAAAACTAACGACGAGCTAATCAATGAAAGTTCCAACTCCAGAAAACTCTGTACAGCATTTAAAAGAGAGCGCTCTTGTTAGACAACGTTTTGAGTATTTAGAAAAGAGAACTGAAACAAACGCAGCTTTAAAATGGAATAATAAATTTTTAAATGCATCTTAAAATATCATATTGTGGGCTGCTAAGAGTTGACATGGTTAACAAGAAGTTCTATTCAAAGCTAGCATAGTTCCTAAATGTAATTAATTGGTATAGCTCTTTCCTGTTAGATTAGAAGAGATATGATGGCAAGAATTACAATCTTTTAAAAATATCATTTCTGAGAGAAACTTTCTAAATGGCAAGTCTTCAGGAAAAAACTTGAAGTAAGGGATAAGAGGGAAACAAAGATGTGATGCTCCATAAGTGGAAACGTTACAAGTTTCTCTCTTATGACAACAAAAAGGAAAGAAAAGAAAAGAAGAAACATAACCAGATAGTATGAACTCATGAGATATGACAATGGAAAAAGGGGGAAGCTTCACTTCAAAACAGCAGAGGAAGGATTTCAGTCTTGGACTTATTGTCTTTGAGACAACATTTTTTAGCTCTCCCCTCTAGCTAATTGAAAGAGCTTAAGCAAACATACACACATAAAAAATACTAATATCTTTGAGAAAACATAAATAGAAAAAAATTCTTATCAGTTCATAAAATTGTTAAAAGTAGATGTTATCAAATGATAAAATGGAATGCTTGTTTCAAATTTTTCCAGGAGAAATGTGACGTTCTTAAGAGGTACAAGGCAAGAGGAGTTCTTGAATAATTTAAAATATAAAAAAACCGGTAACAAAAACCGACAGTGAGAAGCCTGCTATTCACTGGCTAGATAATTTTACACGTATCACAGAATAACCGGAGGCAATAAAATATTACAGGCGCCTAAGAAACCTCCTACTTGATTTCCTATTAATATAAAGGCTATTTTTGTTACTGTATCGAGGGGTTAAAACAGAACATGAATGAGGTTGGTGAAACTCACAACGGCAGTTCAAGCAGAATTGATATTGACACCCCTGACGAGTGCACAAACCTAAATTTTTGGTTTTATCTTGCCGTGACGGTAAAGAACACCGGGACATTGCACTAATTGCTCACCAGGATCCAACTTCTGAGCTTCCTAAAGAGAAACAGACAAAGCAAACTTTGTAACACAAAACATTTCCACAAGAACCTAAAAGTTATTTGGTATTATGACATGACATAAAAATGTCATCTGCTGATGGATAGTGTGAAGCAAAACCGTCACAGCTACATGCGGTGTTTCAAAGTCTCCTCTCCTACTTGCCCTTAAAAACTGAAATTACTGAGAAAGATCAAATAACATGAGCACAAGGGTACAGGGAATTATTAAAATGAAAGCATCAAGATGATGAAATAAATGAATCCCCTGAAATAAGCAAGTATTAATGAGTGACAACATTCCATGATATAGCAATATTGTATTCTTCTGTTTATCTGTATTTTACTTTTCTAGTCTGAAGACTCATTTTGCCACAACCCTGACACATCTATCATTGCTACCACAATTGCATGTTCTACAATATTAGATGATCATCAAAACATGCAGTTACTTATCTAAGTTAATTGAAGGGGGGAGGGGGGGGATGGGGATGGTTTGAATAGGTATGGAAATTTTTCAAGAACAAATGCAGATCAAGAAGAAACTGAAGTAAGACCGATTTTGCTCAAAGTCAACAGTATTTAACAACATTGGGTCTACTGGCTACATACTATACTGTAAATTATATTTAAAAATAAAACTTTCAAAAAACGAGAGGGTGGACATTTTGGGAAATGTTGATTTTTAGAAAATAAGTCCGAAAATATTGGAGCTTGTTTTCCTGAAAATCTCTATCTCAAATTTGTGTGTTTTGTTTTTTGTTGGTCTGGGTGTTGCTGTTTTGTGCTAATAGATATGGTGAAATGGCTTTTGTATTTGAAAAGGTTTCGTCTGAAGAAAATTATAAAGAAAAAAAAGAGAGCTAATTGATTAGGTTGTTGCCAAGCATTTAATATGCTCCTCTCAAATACTTGTAGCACAGAAATGTTTCAGAGGAAAATTCTTTGTATGGCTAGCAGTTAATACAACTTACTTTCTGAAATAGGTGAAAACGGACTTTAGAGGGGCTCACTGGAGGACTTTTATCAGTCGATGCAGTTTTGCCTTGGTTCTGAACGTTTTGATGATTAGCAGTCCTATTCTGAATTTCCATCAGCTTTACACGTCCTATGAGAGATGCGGGTAGCTCATCATCATCACATACTTTCTGTTAAAAAAGCAGAAAAAATAACATTAGGTTTACAGAAAATAGGACTCCCTTGGTGCAGCGGGGATTTACTAAATAAAAAGGGGAATACTGCCGTGCTAAGGAAGAACGCCGTATGAACATTCGAGAGTTGCCAAATTTTTTTCGATAAAATAATTATTTTAGAGGAGAGTCATGGATATTTTTCCTTTGAATTTTCAGAATCTTTAGGTGAAATTGCAAACATTATTGTCTATAGAAGGTTTCCCTTGAATATTTCCTTACACTAACTCGCTTATTATACAAACGTTATGGATGGTGTTACAATCAAACCTGGGTTTAGTGTAAGAGGGCTCTTTGGTTGTACGCAGGTTTGAAAAAAAGACTAATGGTTGAACGTGGGTCTGATCAGAAACAATGATCATAAATGAGGTAAAACCTACGCTTGACTGGTAAACATGATAATGAATGAAGTTGGAACCTAGTCTTGGCTTCTTGGGATGGACTTAAAGTTTCTATGAAATCAATCTAGGTATCACAAACTTACTGCAAGCGAAGCTCCAGGAACGATATTTTCTTTCAATGGTTTCCTTAGAAAATTTTCGATTCTTTCCCTTGTTGAGTTGTTGCTCTTGACCAAAGTATGCCATGTTTTTGAGACTCGTGCAACATTGTAGAGATCATGATCAGAAAGGTAAGAATATATTCGTTGCAAGACTGGATTATGAATATTTTTAACTCCTAAAAAATACAAGAAGTCTACATGGGATACTCCAAATAAGCTATGATTGGAACTAGGACTTGGACTATATCTGAGTTTGTCTATGAATTCACAATAAGGTGTTGAGACATGAAACTTTGGTTCGGCTAATCCAGTGGTATCTTTAAAACTTGCTTTTGAGGTAGAGTTTGCCTCCCCTTCAGAATCGCTTCGAATCCTCTTGGCTGAGGAAGGAAAAGTTTGAAATTCATCACTGATATTTACACGTTTTCCTAAGTTTGCAAAGGAAATACTAGAACATGGACCATTCTGAAAGGGTGTTAGAAAGTCAGATCTACAACTGTTGGATGGATGTAAGAATTCTTGACGATCTTTCACATCACTAAAGCTCACAAAGCTGGCACTGCTGGGATGAAACTGAGGTGTACAATTGACAGGAGTTTGGTGAGGAAATGACTCGCTTAGCTCTGATAAGTTAGATCCGTAACCACTATCCTCTATTTGATCACTACAAATAGAGGCCTTCCTGAGCTTATCGCTGTCGTAATCACTGGACTCTTCCATATTTTAAAGTCACTACATGTAAAGGCACATTACGCGTAGAGAAGAGGGTAGAAATATGTCATAAACACAAAGGAGGGAAATTAAATGGTACTATAACTGTGTAAAACTTCAGAACTTCGAAAGCAAAAGGTTATGAATTTCGGGGATCGTTGGATTTTAAAAGCGGCCTCTCTGATTGGTTCGTCGAAATCATCTTACCAATCGTAGATTTCCAATTCGAAAAACACCAAAGCACTCAGATGGCAATAAAAACAAGGATACAAGCACAAGAAGTGTATTTCGTCATTCTTTAAAGTAGAAAAGCATAAAAAACCAGTGTTGAGATAGCTTTAAATACTTTAAACCGGGGAAAAGAAAGTTAAAAATTAAGAACGCAACCAATAATGCAACACCAGCAGCAGTGCTTTTTGAAATTACTCTTAAGCACACTCGTTTGTTTACGCGGTGAAACAAGATGGAATGCAGTTGTAGCGGGAAATTTGATTTCTCCTCTCCATTAGAGTATTTACTCACTATCAAACTTCATACCTTTTCGTTTGCCTCATTTCAGGCTCTTCCTGTTTCTGGGGATTTTTGCTTTGGCTTATCATCCTCCATTTATTTATTTCCCTTTTTTCCTTGTGTGCACTCAAGTATTCCATTTCTTCGGAATTACCCGTGTTTATCAAGAATCAAATTTCAGATTCACTACTGTATTATAGAAAGGGGGAGGGAGGGAGATGGTGCAAAAATAAGCAAATGCAATCGTTTACCTCGTTTTAACATTTCTCGAAATAAAGTTTTCCCGGAAACAGACGAGCGCACAACCCCTAACTGCGCCTAACGGCGAAACCATAAGTATTTTCCTAGGTTACTCGAACCCTAAAAGCCGTGCACTATTTCCGCGGGTGAACGACTGAATGATGAATTCAAACCATACCCATTTAATCATACATTCCAAATTTACATTTTTATATCCATCATTTAAGTACCGATTCAGATATCATCTTTTTCATCTATGATGAGTCTTCAATAAAACATTTTTTTTCAGTTAGCATGCTCAACGGGCTTTTGTGCTCATAATTTTGTTATACAATACTAAAATTTCAGTACCGTTTTTTATGCGAGCTACGATCGAAATTTGTGGAAATAACTTCCCATTTTCATGTGTCATTCAAAACTACCTAATTAATGATATAACACATCGGTTTCATATTTAATTTTTTTGGAGCCGTTCGAAACAGCGAGTCTACGAGTAGGTCCGGGCTTTTGGTCCTTTGTATTTGCCAATTCTCTTCTATTACGCGTCGTGGAAATGGCAGAGGAACTCTTTTTTTGAAAAGAATAAGCCTTAAGAGGTGTCTCATGCCTCATTTTTCATGAAGCTCACGTACTTCAAATTCGTTAATTCTTGTGTACCAATCGGTTTACTTGTAGAGTAACATGAACTGTCATGTTCTTAGTCAGTGAAACGCGAATTGGCGAATATGAAAACGACCGAACTTTCTGCACAGAGTTGAGAGGTCGGTTGCGCGATAACTCTATCTATCATTTCCGGTCTTCTTTCTCCTCATCCATATCGGTTTCCGGTTTTCCGTCAGTCCAGTTGTGCCACTACCAATTATCATACACTACGATATTCGCTCTTGGCGTGAAGCGGGCGCGCGATGCTCGGCAATTATTAGTGAGACCTGTATTTTCGGTTAAGAAACTTATCTTGATTTTTTAAACATTTTTTGACTCTTAAAGTGGTTGAAGTAATTAAGTCACGGGTTAAAAAGTCTGGTGCTAAGATCGGTGGGTGGTGTATTCTATAGTTCCTTGGCTGGTAACTCGTTATCAAGGGAACTCCATTTTTATTTTTCTTTTTTCCTGAAAAGTGTCGTTTGTTTTCGGTTGCTGTGGCTGTGTCGCAATCTCAGACATTTTGTAGAACCTCTAGCTTTGTTGAAACTCGTTCGTGGCGATTCTACCTCCGTAACTTGAAAGTTCTTACCTCTTCTCATTAAATTGTGAACTTTATCATACCCGAAGAGCGCTTCTTTGATAAGTGCCCAACGCACCTCTGTGGGAAGTCACCAGATATAACCTAGCAGCATGAGTGGAGGAGTAACGCCAGGTAAATTATCAATTCATGAAATATCTCATTTTAATTGCTACCGTATGAAATTTCTTCGACTTTGTTTGTCTTGCTCTGATTATTCAAACCCTTTCCACAGACGGCAAGACTCTACATTCTTCATTTGGTATTGCTGTAGACCGATGTATGAACTATCTACTCTAGGCCAACTCGGCACTAAATTAAAGATCAAATGCCAATCGAATTCTCTGGATTTTACATGTCTTTCTCCTTGTGTTATCATTAAGTTGTCATGACATTTTCAATAATCTGACAATATATTTTGCAATTTCGCCAATCTATTCTCCTCTACCTAGATTCAGTAAGGCTCCAATCATTTGATCTAATTTACGTTATTTGAGTAGCCCTATTGAATGTTCGAAGTTTAGTTGAGTTGTGCTTTGAGTTACATTCACTCAGAGATTCCATTGGATTACTTGTTTTTTTATCATAAATGTTGCTGATTCGGACTAATTAAGGTTTGGCCGTCTGAGGAACACATTGTAAGTTAGTCTGCTTTGTGTGTTGACCCAAATGTGATATGATTCACTGGTTGAATTGGAACTGAGAGTAAAGTATATCTCTTGACCACAGTGAGCACATTTTTCTTTTCACTGCAAATTATCAGAATTCTCAGTCATGTTTTATTATTGTTTTACAAATCCAATGAAAATATTAACTTGAAATTTACCTACCTAGGTACTGCAAATATTTTTCATTGAGTGAAGAAAATTCACACTCCGGTGGTTTTCAGAGAAACTGCTGGTTGACTTTCCTCTAAGAAATGAAAATAAGAGAATTGCACTTTTGCAAACAGAGTTATGCCGTTCGCAGTTTTAGTTAGCTTGTTCTTCTTTTGTACCCAGGGAAGTAATCGATCAATTCAATCGTAATTAATACGAAATAAAGTATTATTTGTCTTAATGTCATATAGTCAACTCTAAATTAAGTGGAAGCATTTTAGTCTGTTTAATAAGGTCGGAAGTATTTCTCCAAGTCAAATTTCTTTACTTAAATCCAACACAAGATCATCATGATGACACTCATTGAAATGAAATTTTAGCAAGTATGATGTTTCCCCAAAATTTTCTGCTGCGAAGGACTCTTTAAGACACTGAGGAAAAAGCTAGTAAACTACACTCCTAACTTGACTCATTACTTTTTCTTGCTAACTCGAGTATTCACAAGGATACAAAATTTCGAGAATTTTTCAGCATTATATCCATGTGTCTTATTATATTATATCTATCGCCACCTTAACGGCAGTAAAAGACAGGAGACAGATTGTTGGAATTTTTTTCTCACAGCTGAAATTTTTTTCCCAAAAAATTCTTGATGAGGTTTTTGCTAACCTTCGTTGCCTGCAGATATCACTTCAGGAGCTGCGGATCTAGGAAACCATGTAAGCGCATTTATAGGTGAAAAATACTTACCCTGGTCTCTTAGAATTACTCCTACCTTCGTTTTCAAAACATTAAATCATTGAATAAATATTTTGTCATGAAGACTTAATGAAATACTCGAGGACAATCCTAAGATGAAAAAAAGGAAATTTAAGTTGCTTCGGCCCGCAATCCGTTCGTAACAGACAGATATAGCTTTTTATGTAATACTTACCCGCACTTTTCAACTTCTATAAATACACATGAGTAATTCACTTTTGAATTGTAGAAGTCCTTCGCAATTAGTTTAAATCTCCAAAAAGAGCATTGTCTGTCAAGTCTTTCTCTCTAAAACTTTTACAAGTTGAACTGGGATCTTTTCGTAGAGGAAGGTTGAAGGCCACTTCATCCAGGGGGAAGTCACTAAGACACCCCACATAGGGGATCCATGGGAGTCTTCCAATGTCGCAGACAAGTTCAGGGGATTTCTCTGGCTACAAAGGGGGATCTTGGGAGCATCTCTGCGAAAATTTTGACAAATCGAGTCTTTTCAGGAGCAATTTTAGATTTTTGCACCGATAAATTGATCCAAATAAAATTTCAAAACTGAAAAATATGTGATGCACTTTATGTAAGGATATCTTTCACATATCTCAAGAGGGGCAAAACAGATTTCTGGGGAGGCTACCCCCCCCCCCTCTGCCACCCTTTAGCTCCTCCCATGTCGAATTTTTTTCTAAAACCCTCAAAAACCTTTCAGTCAAATCATTTAAATGAACTAAAAGTATTCATAAAAGATGAAGAGTCACCAAGTATGCATCGATAGATTTTACTTTCCTAGCACTGTGCAGACTGTCCACACGTGGGACGTGGGATTGGATTTAAGGGTAATGACAGCCTCGTGCGTTTTCGTCGAACAGACGTGAATTTTTTCATGATAGAGTGATAACTATTTTATTTTTCCTCGAAAATTTGAGTTTTACATTTACATGAGAGCCTGTCATGTACTGCCTCAAATTTGCTGGATACCCTTGAAGTTTTTGTTAGTGTAGATTTTTTTTGTGAGGTAGATTTGCTCTCTCCTGTCAAATTTCCTACTTAAGTACTAGGTTTTGAGCAAGAAGACGATGGGAAAAGAGAGACGATAATGAGAAAGAAAAGAAAAAAGTGGATTGGCACCGTAGGGTTTTGCGAGTATAGCTCTCTGTAACTAAAATCCAAATAATTTCGCGAGTACCCCACTTTTGCCAACGTCGATTGTTTATCTATAGTTGGATAATTACATAGAGTTTTTGTCTCGATTGTTCGTTTGACTTGTATCAGAATTTGCTGACAATGAGACAGTAGTTAGCGCCTTAGTTTATCCTATTGTTAGACATCTTATTTCATCGTATAAAAGTACATTTTTTATTAAGGAAAGTAGAGCTAATCAGCCATAGGTGCATTATATTTAGTAGGTATTACAAAATTCTGCGAATACTTTTCGAGAATCTACCCCATCTTTAAAGCATTACGATTTATAGTGGAAAAATCCCTAAGTGCTACATATATAAGTAAGTCGATTTTCATGAAAAAAAATGTTAGCTTAATATATGGGAAATAGTAACAGGATTACCAAGTAACACATGTTATCAAAATACAATAAATTAACGAGGGCAGAGCCACTTCAGTGCAGTGCAGTGTTATCGCTGCACTGAACTGGCTCTTCCGTGCTCTCCCCGTTTTTCCGGCTAGATGCAATATGCTGCTCGAAACCTTTCCACATTTTAATTATCAGCGACCATTGAATCAAAATTAAGTAATAAATGAAACCGTCATCTTAACTTTTTAATGAGAAAAGCCGTGTGGAAAAACGATATTTTTCCTCTTTAATTTGTAAAGTTGAAAAGAGCGTTCTTTTCAAATCGATTGAACGTCTTTGAAGCAGTGTCAATTTCCTCTCTCTGTTCGTGTGATTTTTATGACATTATAAGTTTACGAATCTACATTCTGCGCGTTACTTCTAAAATTCGAAGAAAATAGAAAATCGATCGTCTGCGTTGGCGGTGGTTACGGACCGGGATCCGCGGACGATAATTAAATCCGACTATCCGTAAATTTGCGTCACGTTCGTCGCTCATTAAGTTAGCAGCTGCACAGACTGTCCGAAACCGGGGAGTGTGATCTATGGTGACGCCATCCTCCCGCAAATGTGCCCTCGTTGATGCACGATGACAGACCCTAAGGTTTAACGTCGGTTGGAATCGACCAACGCATGAACTTCCTTGCTTAGAAGTTGCTACTTCCAGGCGTTTAAGGTATGAATACTCTCGATCAGTGGTGTAGACATAAAGGGAGGGAGGTCCTGGAGATACACCCCTACACCCCCCCCCCCCCCCCCTCGGGCCTCGTTAATTGTTTCTCTTTTTTCACTTTTGGAGGGTGGACATAAAATATTATCAGGGACGTACACAAAATAGTGTAAATTTACCGTTACGTTTTTGAACGGATATGGTGTTGAGTGGACATTCACGTTTTGAGCCGCCGCCCCCCCCCCCCCCCCCCTCCCCTCCATCAAAGAATTCCTAGCTACGCCACCGCTCTTGATCAAAAAAACCTGAAATATTTCAATGGAAATTTTTGACCTAGGTATCTGCAATTTTGCGTGAGGCTGAATTTTGTGGTGTAAAACGGGCGTACTTATTGTTGATTATATTCAGGAGGAGCCACGACTACGCTGTTGTCTATTCTTGCCTACCTCTTATCGGCTGGCACGTCGATGCTGTCACCAATTTTTTGCTACATGCCCCGCGTGTTTTAGTGTATTTTTTTTTTTTTAAAAGATAGCCTGGAAAGAATTCAATCCTTTGTGTACTGATTCTCTATTCAGTATTTCCCCGTTAAATCGCGATTCTACAGTCAGTGCCACCAATAAGCTTCTTTTTTTGGTTTCGCCATTTTTGTCGCTCTTCGCGTGCGAATCGCCGAATTTTTTCTTATTTCGTCGTAGGTTCAGGTACTGAGAAAGTACTGAACATTTCTGTTTATCTTAGTTGCGATCTCAGTTAATTTTTGAATGTTATCTTAAGAAGGGGGTACTGAATTTTTCATCAGCGGATCCAGCAAATTGGCAACATTGTCTTTTCTCCATCTAAATCTATGAAAATGTATCGATTCTTGGCGGGGCCAGGTGCTTCGACTAGAATCGATTACTTATTTAGCAAAGGTTTAAATGGAGAAAATCCGGTATTGCCATATTACTGGATCCGTCTCTGGAATTTTGTTGGAAATTACTAAAAAAGCACCGGAAAAGCACTGATTTTTGCGAGCCAGTTTTAGTGGACATCCTGACCACGTTAAACCTCCGATTGAACCTGTCCTTACTATTTATTAGTTTTATTCCTCAGTTTAAGCTGTGCTGTGTCTACTTACCGTCCTCCCGAGCAAAATATCGGGAGCTAAACGTGACCATCGACAATAGGATGCAAGCTCGATGTTTATGTTCTCGGTAATTTTAACCGACAGATTAACCAAAGAAAATGCAACTTTACTCCGTGACCTTTAACTCCCCAGCTCTCGGTCAATTGTCGGATCGTAAACTTTTAAACCACCGTTCTAAAGTGTCGATAGTGGTGATAACTTATTAGCTATTGCTGTTTTTTCCGGACATGAAATATTAATAGCAGTGTCATGACCTGAGCGCTTATAGTATTGCTGCTAATGAGGCGATCTGGAGATATGAGCCGAAATCGCATATTCTCAAGTTTTCCACCGATGTAGTTTATTACTCTTAACAATCTCTCAATCGGTTCAGTATCTTTTCACCATACCAGCGGGCTTTTTTCAATCTTGATCATAATGGCGATAGCTGGTGCAAAGGACCGAGTTTAGCAGAAACGCCCCAAGTCACAGCAAGTTCGTACCAAGAAAAGGAAGGAAGGGTAAAAGAAATAGCAACCCTTGTAAAGAAGACCAAAGATTCTGATAACTTTTTTCAAATTCCCAATTAAGAGCACATATTGCCTACGCTCTCGAATTAAGGAGAATTGAATACAAGATATCCGCCTCAAACAAAATTACCCGGGGCAATATTCACGGCATTTCATTCTTCGTGAATGAAAACTAGAAAGAATTCGAATCACCGCCACTAGACTTTTATATTTTACTTCAAGTAAGTTTTCCTTCTCCGCCTCAGCTGTATTTAAAACTCTCCCCCTTCAAATAGAATGTGCTTCATTTAAATAGTGAAATTGTTAAGTATGGTAGTGAAGGTTGGTCCACCGCCTGAGTCATAGATTTCTTTCAAATTCCATATTCGAATTGCAATTTTGCATTCGTATTGTATTACGTGCATTTTTATCAGTTTGCGGCTCAGGTGAATAAACTAAGAATGTTTACTGTTAGCAGTTCGATAAAATCTGAGCCTTTTCCTCAAAATCACAGAGTGATAATGGCAGGGCCGGATTTAGGGGGTGGCCACATGGGCTGTGGCCCATGGCGGCAAATTTTGCAATTTTTTTAAATGTAGGTATAAAAAAAAAAATCAGATTTAGAACGAAATTACAAACGAGAAAAGGCAAAAAAATCTCTCATTTCCTGAGAGTTTAGTAATTTCTAATGGCGTTGTCTTTCGGTGATAAAATAGACAGCACCTTCATTTAGTCGATTTAATAGAAAAACCGAACACGCAATTTGACTTGGAGCAGCGCGGCTCAAAGAGCAATGATGGCGAGGACTTGAGATGAAAAGGAGATGCCCTCGGCGCGGCGGTCGGCATGTAACACATATCAGCGCCTACAAGACTGCATGAATACTTCCCGCCTTGCGTCAAAGACAGTGTGCGGTCGCTGCGGTCAGCAGCGCGCGGGCGGCGTGAAACGCATAGCGCCTACAAGACTGCACGAATACTTCACGCATTGCGTCAAACACAGTGCGTGCAGCAGCGGTCGGCGTGAAACGCATAACGCATACAAGACTGTAGGAATACTTCACGCATCACGCCAAACACAAGGCGGTCAGCGCGGCGCGGCGGCAGAAGTTAAAATTATTAAACCACATTTATGTTTGTTCTTTCATAATTGTTTCGTTCATTTCATGTAAATGGAAGGCCTTCTCCACACAGAGATAGATTCACGGAACTTAACTTTCGCGCCAAGTTCCGTGAACTTTTGCTAGTAGTGTTGACAGGGTTTTCGCAAAAATGTGTCCAACACGAGTAAACGCGTCTTATACACCCCTCCTCCTCAGGCACGTTCATTTGATGGTTTTCATTGATGTTTCGAAACGAATGAGAAGGGGGCGGCAAAATACAGGCGACCCATGGGCGGCAAGTAGGTAAATCCGGCCCTGCGCTGCATTGGTTACCTTTCCTTGGGGCTTCACAGTGGATCGAGCCGATTTGAGGGGCCGGACATGGAATTTTTAACTAAAACTGCAAAATTTGATGTTTATTTCGACACTTTTTAAATTTCAAGGGTGTCTGTTGGAAACATTTTCACGAGGAAACCAATGGAGCCACTTTTAGAACCTCAAATTTTTGGATAAACGGAGTTGCAAGCGTTTAAAGTTACCAAATTTCGTCCGACCTCTCCTATTATCTCACGCATTGCGTCAAACACGGTGCGGTCAGCGTGAACCGCTGAACGCCTCCAAGACTGCCTGAATACTTCTCGCATTGCGTTAAGCACGATGCGTTCAGCAGCGGTCGGCGTGAAATGCACCGCGCCCACAAGACTGCAGGAATACTTCACGCATTGCGCCAAACACAGTGCGGTCAGCGCGGCGCGGCGGCGGAAGTTAAAATAATTAAACCGCATTTATGTTTGTTCTTTCATAATTTTTTCATTCATTTCTTAAAAATGGAAGGCTTTGTCCACACATAGATAGGCATACGGAATTTAACTTCCGCGCAAAGTTCCGTGAACTTTTGCTAGTAGTGTTGACAGGGCTTTCGCAAAAAAATGTGTCCTACACGAGGAAACGCGTCTTATGCACCCCTCCTCCTCCGGCACGTTCACTTAATGGTTTTTATTGGTGTTTCAAAACGAATGAGAAGGGTTCGGCAAGTAGTGAAATCCAGCCCTGATAATGGAACGCTCTTTCAACTGAAAAAAATGCAGAAATCATCGTCTTCGTGGTTTTCTTGTAAAAGTGACTCGGATGAAGCATTGGGTTTCGCTCGTTTTTCTTTTTGTTTACATTTTTAATAACTCGGTAAACTAAAAGATAAACAAAGCGGTGATTGCGAGTGTGTACGCGCGCTGTTGCCGAATCTCATGGAAAACCAGCCTTCATTCGTCTCCACTGAACGAACTATTTCTGAAGTCTTAAGTTTATTTTTTCCTGTTTTTTTAACATTTTCCATTTAACGTCAATTCTTCATGTAAAGAGGCACCTCTGGCATCTAAAACAAACAAAACATTTAAGTGCCACTGAGCCCAAAGCCCGAGCTGTCCCAAGTAACTTCATGAAAAATCTGTACATAGTAGAAAACTAAACAGTGTTCATAATTGCAGTAATCTTAGTGAAAGTACTTAAAATTCTTCAGTGCACGTAAAAAGAATCAACTCAAAGAATGATACAAATGATACCGAAGAAAAACAAATGACTGAAACTGTGTCCAGAAAATCGTAAGTTACAGGATGGTAGAATCATTGTGGACTCAGCACTATTCTACCATCCTGTTGATAATATTAAACACCGATTAAAACGACCTCGCTTGAAAACCTGTTGGTTATGTTTTAACTATGCCTACATATTCGATTAGCTCAGGTACTTTTCCTTCTTCCCCCCCCCCCTTCCTTTTTCTTTATGTATTTATTTTTATTTTTTATTTATTTCATAGTTGCAAGAAAAGGAAACGGTGAATATAATTATCTGATAGTATGTGGAAATAAAGTACCAATGGATCAACTATTGACAGCTAGGAAGAACAGTGTCTCGCAGTCGATTCAAATCGCGAGACGTTGAATGAAATATGTCATCGCATCGCGAGTCGGAAAATTCCATTTTTATTGCAGTCTGTCTTACGTTCATGAGCGTTCTCACTATGTCGTAAGAAGCATGCTGCCGCACTAAGGAAAAACGCCCTATGAACTTTCGCATGTTGCCAAATTTTCTTCGATAAAGTACAAGTTTTCGAGGAAATATATGACTATTTTTCCTGGAAATTTTTCCTTTATTCCCTTTTTCTTTTCTTACCCATTTTTACTCCGGGTGAACGGGAGAGACCTCTCCCCCCCCCCCCCCCCCCTCTTGGATCCGCCCATGCGAACAAGTCGGACCTAGAGCACCTGTATACAGAGAGAGTATTGCCATCTCTGTGCCGCGCTCTGATTGGTTCATCAGTTTTAGGCTATCATGGAGCTCCAAAGTAGGAGCAAAACATACCCGACCCAGAGGGACACGTATTGTAGGCTGAGAAGTGAATGACAATCATACTCGAAGGTTAATTTTTTGTGTAAATATCCATCAATGTTGGAGTCCAATCAATTTAGGAGTTGTATATTAAAAAATTTCCATCACATCCTGAATCACGTCTAGAACTTCGTAGAGCTTTGTCGCCATCTTTTTTGTTTACATTGGGCCAAACTAGGAGTGGAGGGGCTGAGGTTTGTTTGCATCGGCCCAACTTTGGGGCTCCATGATAGCTGACCAATCAGAGAGCGGCACACTTTTTCTGAGGTAAAAGGACCGAGATAACAATACTCTCCTCGAGTACCTGTATACGGAAGATTATTGCTATCTCAATCCTTTTACTACAGAAAAAAATGTGCCGCTCTCTGATTGGTCGGCTATCATGGAGCCTCGAAGTTGGACCGTTGTAAACAAACCCCAGCCCCTCCGCTCCTAGTTTGGCCCTATGTAAACAAACAAGATGACGGAAAAGTTCTACGAAGTTCTAAACGTGATTTTGGGTGTGATAGAAATTTTTCCTTATCCAACTTCTGAAGTGAGTTCGGATCGAACTTCGATGAATATTTTTGCCGAAAATTATGCTTTGAGTGTGATTATCATTCATTTCTCAGCCGATTGTACGTGTTCCTCTGGGTCGGGTTTTTTTACATTGGCCCAATTTTAGGGCTTATTTTCATCCGTGGAACGCATGGAACGCGATGATAGCGGTTCGGGTTGGTTCAACCAGCCTGAACCAACCTCAACCTACCTCGGAAGAGTGGCCCAAGCGTTCCACTGGAACACATGGAACGCACTGGAACGCGCCAGTGGAACGCGATAAAAACGTGATGCGTTCCGTTGCGGTTCACTGTGGTTCGGATAAAAAAAAACCCCCTTTGGAGTTCCATGATAACCTAAAACTGATGAACCAATCAGAGTGCGGCACAGAGATGGCAATACTCTCCCACATACAGTCTAGTCGGACCTAGAGTCCCTTTATACTGAGAGTCAAGACAACACCCCTCATGTAGTCACAAACGGGAATAAAGATTACAGAAATTGAACGTTTTTTGTAATCTTTGATCGGCTCATTCTTAAATTCCTTTCTCCGTTCCTTCTCTCATTCCGTTTGTTCCTTGTCGAACCCGAAATTCCTCGGTCCATTCCAGATTATAATCTTTGCAATTGGTGAAGATGTAATCTATTATTCCCGTTTTACACTGTGAAGGCCTAAAATCCGGTTAACCAATCAGAAATGGATTCGCATTGTCTTGACTCACAGTATATAGAGACTCTAGTCGGACCTGGACGGACACGATTCGGAGCACAGTGGTCCGGCTCACTGCTCCGGGGGGCTCAGCTTTTCACCGTGCGAAGAGAGGTGCGGAAGACGGGGCACGGGAACCACCGGTTCCGGCGGGGGGGGGGGGGGGGTGCCCCCCTCTCGGATGGCGCTCGCCCGGACTGGACCGTTACCCGTGTAGAATGTGGAGCTGGACTCATTACCAGGAGGAAAACTGACTTGGTTTCGTGTTGGTTGCATCGCGCTGGACTGGACGTGGCGTTCGCGGTCCTCGATTTCGGGCCGAGTCCCCCGCGAAAACTTTTTTTTCGCTTTCTCCCGCCGCCACCGCGGCCGCTCCGCTGGGTGCCGCGTCACGAATCTCTCAAGTTCGGGCACTTGCCGAGGTATCTCCTCGCGCAGACACCTTCCAGGGCCTCAGTGTCGTGCGGTTCCCTCCGTCCACAGCCAGAACGCCTTTCTGGTTCCTTCGCCGTCTCGCCTGCCTTTACACCGTACGCTTTCCTTCGAAGCTGTGTCGCGCCTTACCAATACAGAGTAAATCAAGTGAAACTATTCTGCTGTGAAAAAAAAGTCACTGGAGTATTCCGTCGAGAAGATTTCCTCTTGAATCGAGAAGAAAACCCCTCTCTTCGATTAAAGCGTATTTTTTTCTTGATTCCGGAAAAATGGAGAATTTCCAGATTTCGGAAGCTTTTCGAATTTCATGGTTGAGGAGAAACTGTTGAGTGCACTGAGCGTGAGAATATCCTTGGTCTCTGAAATGAACATATATTAGAGGAGTTATGACTAAATGGCCCAACATGCAAAAACACATGTTTTTAAATGGGAAATGACGCCTGATGACGTCAGAAGGCGGCATATTCCTCTCTTTTAAATCTATTTTTTATAACTTCTCGTATCAGAAAATTAATTTGGAAAATATTACTAACACATCTCACAAGGAACTCTCATATGCAGGAATACTCAACATGTTTTCGTGCAAATTCTCCATTGTCTCTTGGCGGCATATTGCAGGATATCTCTGCTTGAGTCTAGTCAATAGTCCCTAGTGAAAAGAATCCCTAAACCAGTCGGTAAAATCCTAACATCCTAATAGCTGAAATATATCAAGTTGTGATAAAAATGCGATTGAAAGTTACTAATGTGTTTTTTCTCCAATTTTAATGCTCAAGAAAAGGAGGATCAAGAGGTTCCCTCTCTCCTCGAGTACCCGAACCGCAGGGGCCTTTCCCTTCAAATTGTTAGAAAGTGTTGTGTACCGTAAACTTAGCAATCGTGGACACTCTCATGAACATCAAGTTCAGTGCAGTAGACAGTTTCTGTTTTCAGTTTTCGTCGTACTCTCATGAACGTGTTTTTCTTTTTTTATCCTGGGAGAGATTTATTTATTGATACGCATTCAATTTTGTTTTAAAGTCGTCTGCGTGTGATAGAGACAGACCTGATCACGTGTTCTCGATGCGGTGGAGCCGCGGGTGAAGGTATCAGATTATTTGCTCAGCTTTGAGGTTATGTCAAGTCGCTCGGCTCGTTGGTGGGGTCGGCCGACGATCGGAGTGTGATTCCAGTGTCTCGCGGGTCGGGATGAGCCGGATGATGGTGCGGCGGACTCGGTTGTGCGCGGGTCATGGCTTCGAATCCCGCGGTTGAGTCCGGCGAGGAGGGCGCGGGTGGCTCCTCGTCCTCGGACTACGAGGAGGACTGCTACTTCGCCTTCGTCGAGAAATCCGAGACCCCGAGCTTCGACATCGACGACCCGGAGTGGGTGGACGACGACGACGGCGACGCCTTCGAGATCGTCGACGGGGACGTGACGTGCGTCGGTGACGTCATCGACCCGCAGCTCGGGGAGACGTGCCTCGTCGAGGCGGAGTTCTACAACCAGAAGCCTGGTCGCGGGAAACGGAAACCCGTCAAAGGCGTCAGGGTCAAGTTTCAGGATCTCTCCAAGCCCTACGTCGCCCGCGTCACCAACCAAACCAACTACCACCGCTTCCTCCAGCTAGTCAAAGGTATCCAACTTTCGAGCCCCCCGCCACAGGTGCAGAAAATGCTCCGAGAAAATGTCTTACCTGTTTTTTTTTCCGAAATTGAGAGAAGAGATAGCGGGCCGATTTGAAATTATGACCTGTGTCACACTATCAAAATACTCCGTCAAAATGTCAAGGTCAAGTGGTATGATTCAGGGTGTGTACAAGTCCGGAATTTCTGGAAAGTCCGGCAATAGTAGGTACTGATTGTTTAAGGGCGGTTCGGAAGGACTGAAAAAGTGCGGAAATTCCGCGAAAAGGTCCGAAATTGTTTTCATTTTTGTCGCAATTTGAGCTAGAAATTGAAATTTTTCGAATTTCGTCAATTGGAGGTACCGCAAAAGAACTGAAATTTTCTGTAAGGAGGTACTGAATTTCTTGGGAATGGACTGAAAAAGTGCTGAAGAAGTACTGATTTCTGGTTAGTCTGTTTTCGTAGACACCTTGTATGATAGGTCCAAGTCATCGAATCAGCCAATCACAACACCTGAACTTTATAATTTGATGGCTAGCTTTGTTAGTGTGACACAGGCTAATGTCGGCACGACAAGAATAGACATAGCCGTATCTTAACCACGCAATGTGTCGCATTTCCATGCCTAATCGGGCCTGCTTTGAACTTTCAATAATCGGCCCTCTTATTCTTTAAACTTTATTGGCTCCAGATGTACTTATGGCATTTTTGCGGAGTGTGAAAATCTTTAGCCTTGGAGTGCGCCCAAAGTTTTCTCCGCAATGAAGTTTTCTACACCTCTGCTGCCCCAAGTCGTCGGCGAACCTAGACCATTTTTCTGCCCTCCCCCCTCCTAAACAGCAATTGGATTACGTTTTCCCAAAAAGAGCCATTTGTTTTGGCTCATTTCAGAAAAAAATGTGTGCGCCATTAGTTTCCCTTTACAGATATATGATTTTATGAATGAGCCAGGAACAGCAATTCCCCATCCCAAAATGAAATGAAATGGAACCGCCGCGCCGCACGGTGTGGCGAAAGGCCGGTTTGCCCGGACATGCGCTCGACAACTTGCGTTTTGTTGTCAACTGTGGCCCTAAAACGCATCATTTTTAAGTAAGGAGGACATTTCCAGGGCAATTTTTGTCGTAGATTTCAAATCTGCCCTTATTTTTACCATTAGAGTGATGAAAATCCGAGAAAAATTGCTATTTACATAAGTTGTTCCTGAAAAATACTGAAACATTGATTTCCACCTGGAAACTGCGGTTTTAAAACGCATCATTTTTAAGTAAGGAGGACACTCCTGCAGCAATTTTTGTCGTAGATTTCAAATCTGCCTTTACTTTTACCATTTGAGTAATGAAAATCCGAGAAAAATTGCTATTTACACAAGTTATTTCTGAAGAAGACTAAAAACATTGATTTCCTGAACCACCTCGAAACTGTGGCTTTAAAACGCATCATTTTGAATCAAGGAGCGTGATCATAGGGTAATTTTTGTTGTAAATTTCAAATCTGCCTTTACTTTTACCATTTGAGTGATAAAAATCCGAGAAAAATTGCTATTTACATAAGTTATTTCTAAAGAAGACTAAAAACATTGATTTCCATCTCGCAAATGAATGCATTTCTATAATTTAAACGTTCGACACTTCTTAAAATATTTGCAGCCATCCTTTTCTCTTTCCACCTGGCTTTATGAGCAGCATTGTACGTATTCATAATTGTATATCTTAATACTGCTGTTAATATAGGAACAAAAAAAATTGAATAAAATAGAAGAAACGAGATTTTAAACAACATATCTATTTGCCCTTCATGACCAAACGAAACGTTAACTCTCGACTACTTCATCCACTACCATATGTAGCTAATTAGCTACATCCAGCTTAATTTATCAATATGAATATTGTTTTTTAATTTTTGGTAAAATTAGTCAGACTAAAATGTGTAATAAGTATATATTTACAATATTAGTCCTATTAATAATGACTTTCTACAGGTGAAATTTAATGATATTCTACATGATATTCGAAATTTCTATAATTGCCGTGTTTATAATTATTATAACATGAGGATACCAACCAGTGTGAGTAGTAGTCACATTATTTAAACTTATAATAACAGTTCTAACCTCTTGACCATTCATTATTAGTATGATAAATAACAGAAACAATTTAAATTTCTGAAATGTCCTATACATAGAAGTAAATAAATTACACTACTACTGCTGCATCCAGTAACTTCTTTTACACGTACTTAGCCTATTTTAACCTTTGACCACTTACCTGCGTGATGGATCTTAGAGAAATATCAACAATTGGTTGCGCGGAGTGATAAAAACCGATTTCGCGCAACCGACTTCATATCAGATAATATCATGCTGCCGTCGGAGTAGCAGATATTAGCAGCTAAAAATTGTTTAGGAGGCTTCTCAGGGGTCCTGTGGGTCTGCCCCAACAAGTCCCAGCGTGGCACTCCTTGGCACTTGGAACGAAAGTTAATATAAAGTTTTATTTTCAGCATTTTCGGCGCGAGGACTTTCAGACGGCATAAATCGTATTCAAACCTATTTACGGCTACATTTTAGTAGTGAAAAATGATCAGCAGCTTGCATAGAGTAAGATTACGTCATTGGAAAAGGTCTCATGAAATGTTAAAATAGACTAAAGAATGTACAAACATTGGTGCGTTTTTAGAGGAAATTTTAGATTGCCGACTTAGCGGACTTTAGAGGCCTGTACCATCAATATGGGGGATGAAAATTTAAAAACTATCATCAAATCCATATAATATAATACTCGTAGAACACATTTCCGGTCCTAAACATTCACAATCCCGGAATCGCCCATGTCCGACCTTTTACCCGTATCGCCACACCGTGCGCCGTTCGGCTGCCCCCGCCCCCCCCCCCCCCCCCGGGGATAGGACTTTTTGCACTCCTGCCACAACGTGTAGCGGCGAAGCTTAAGTTCTATTGATACAGATACGCTAATGGAAAGCGCCGAGCAGAATAATGATATCTTACGTGAGGAATCTCCAGCTCTTTTCACTAATGAGGCCCGCTCACTCTCCGGACGCCGGGAAAGATATCCCGAATTTCCCGAAAAATGGAAAGGACCGAATGGGGAGGGAGGTGATGATCGATAAAAGGTGATCGATAAAATATGGCACCTGATCATTGCAATATTGTGTCCTCGTATCTGCAAGCTGCATTTGGCGTCTATTTGGTAGACGATACTCAGACTTTGAGCCTGGGCCTTTGATTAGGTAAAATAATAATTCGGGTCTCCGATAACGATAACTGAAAAAAGCAGTGCGGCGCTTCTCGAATGTAGAAGACGACCAGATTTTTTTTCTTCTCTATATGTTGTTTTCTGTCAGCCGACTGTATTTTAGTGAGTTAGCAAAATGTTATATGTGGAAGAAGTAAATTCAGCGTTCGTAGCTTACCTTGTTTGCAATACCATATCACTGAGTGAGTTTTATTTTTCTCTTGATCGCAAATCGAATCGTGTACCGGATGTGTCGCGAGACTAGGCCCGGCTCTCTCGCCTTTGGTTAAATCATCTCTTGTCGAAGCAAAACTTGTATCGCTATTTTTGGGAGTTTAGGGCTTCCATGATACATTTTATGGAATTTTCGGTTCTGATCGGAAACATTGAAAAGAGTCTTAACCTCTGGCTAAAATTTAACTCTCTGAGTGCCCGACAAATCGTAACAAGAAAATAAATCCGTAACAATTAAGAGGTGATAGAATCTGGCGTAATGGAACCATTCCCACCTCGCTTGATGATTTGTTTTAAAACGGGTCTTTACATCACAGAATGTGGTTTAAAATCCTTTTTACCCTCCTGAATCGATGTATCTCCGTCGATATGTGGGGCCAAAATGTTCTACTCTCAAAGCAATCTCAAAGCTAACATGTAAAATTATCACTTCTTCAATATTTCCTGCCCCAAGTAGTATTTTGCTGCCGGTGGACAAAAATTGAAAATACGCGAAAATCGGGTCCGCGAAATATCGTCTGTAAAGAAAAATGCCGACCGACATCTACCTCGTTGCCATTTTCGACTTGTGTTCTATGATGGACGTACGTGGTCTGTGTGGTTGCAGTAGAGGGTTTTGAAGGCGTTTTGCGTGAATTACCTCCGATTAAACTTGGCGGGTAAATCTGTCAATCTCGGTGATACGATTAAAATGTGTTGCGCAGTTTCCTCGTTTTAAGTATATCTTACGATGTGAGAGCTTACCAAACTCTCTCAACGTTAGATTACGAAAGTCACGACTGTAATTCAGTGTGAGAAGCTTCGAAAATCGCGCCTTTTCATGCGATAAAACAGTTCTGTCTCGTTGATCATTAAACTGTCGGGGTCATACACCTTTTTTCATCGGAAACATTAAAAATAATTACACATCCGTATGTTGGAAAAGGAAATTCCTAAATGATGAATTATTAATTTCTACATGCACTGGATTACTCCTTTTAAATTCATCTTGTATTTACATAACTGTGTCGCAGCTTTTTAGAAGAAAAATTTGGTAATTTTTTGATTTCAAGTGAAGCTTGCCGTTGACTCTCAGGGCATACTTTGAGGAAAAATTGGTCTCTGCAGCTCATTATTTCTGTCTCGAAATTCGAATTTAAAGTCAAGATATGTGACGTTAGCTATTTGCTAACGTCAATTAGTTAGCTCATTTGATTAGCTACAATTATAGGTCTCTCAAAATCTTAAAAATGTCACCCAATTACTTCATCTGTGATACCCTTTATTCCATGACAGTCCTATTTCTGATGAGCACGTATGTAATTTTTGTAATTTATCGCAAATTGATACAATTTTTGTGAATCATTGTTCTATTCTATTCATAAACTCCAGAGTCAGAATAAGTGCTGCGTGGTGTCATCATATTCAATATCAACAATATCACAATCTACAATGACCCAAAGTTCGCCTTGTGATATCATCACATGAAACGGCAATGCATACGCAACTTCTCTCGATTTCTTCTCTGTAATGTCAATAAGTATTGCTGCTTGTGTGTTTCTCTACCAGCAGTCGACGACTACTTTTTATTGACCAATAGATAGATAGATGATAAACTTCCAACTTTTTTTCCCCTTCCTATTTTTTATGTACCTTTGTAATCATCTGTTTAAATAATACAAGTTAGACCAAAGCGTTTGAAGTGTTGTATCTGTCGGAAGTGTTTATTGTACATTAGCTGTAGAATGTCAGATTTGATAGATGGTGTGTTTCTGTTATCAGGTGAAGAACCACCCACAGACATGCCCAACAACACAGAGCAGATCCCAGAAGAGTTGAAAGGGCTGAATCCTGAAGAACAAGAAAAACAAAAGGAAATTTGGGCTAAAGAACTTGCCACAGTAAGTGTCCTTTATTATCTCATTCCCTCTGTTGTTGCTAAACTTAAAGCTCTAGGTGGATACGGGCCGCCTCCAGAATTTGAGGGACTGAGCAAGGAAGAGCAAGAAGCACTGCAAGAAGAATGGTCAAAAGAGCTTATGACAGTAAGTCTCATTTAATTATTGTAATGATCTGTTGTCATGAGTGATTTTACCCCCCATACCTAGACTCAATGTCGAGCTAAAATGATCTAAGAAACCATCCAAATGAAGTAGGTAATCATTCAACCTATACCAATCTTAGTCAGTTCCTTTATAAATTTCATTTATCTAAAAGTTACACAAAAACCAAAACATAGATCAAAGTTTCAAATGTTATTGTACTTATTATTTTGATATAATCAAACTCTAGTCTCAAAGCTAGTGAGTTTAGAAAAAAAAATGAATTTAAAATTTAACGAGCTCTGTATCTTGTGATGAGATTTTTTATTTGCTAGATATGTCTCAAGGTCCTTGCAACCCCTTTCCCAGTAGGTTACTGATTTCCTATTTGTCATCCTTTGTTGCTTCTTGAGTCTCCATCTGGCTGTTCTGTCTAATGTTGCCCAGTGGGTACTTACCGTAAAAATGTCAACTGCTTTAATCACGTAAGATATTCCTCCCAGTCCTTTGAGATCTTCCTTCAGCAGGCTTTAACCAAAAACAAATAAATCGAGACAGATTCAAAAGGCAACAACAAAAAATACAAAGAAAATTCGTGCACTACCGAGAAAGAGGTAGGGAGGACTCTACAACGTATCTAGTAATGAAGATTTGTTTTTACTGGTTACAGAGTTCATTGTTTTTAAATTTTAATTTTATATTCGTTCTGTGAATTTCTTATGTTCATGTTTTCATGTAATGTTGTTAATGTTGTTTGAGTTTTAAAAACTGAAAACTTGATGGTTAATCTGTTACCTAACAGTCTCTTTAATAACGGACATCTTCGCAAAAATGTCCGTGTTTCATCATAAAAATTATCACAACACAAAGTTTTAATAGACTCCAAAAACTAGCAATCACACAATCAAGGTATGCCTCACGTAGGTCTGTTAAATGTATGGAATGAAGGGATATTTGATGAATTTTAACACCATCCGACATACATTACTGTTGTTCGAAGTTTTCCAATTTTCAAGTCAAACATTAAGGTGATTCGATGGACGCCATATTTCGTGTCAGAACGGCATGCGATATATCGCATCAATTGGTTCCATTTTTTCAGCTACTCGTCATATTTCTCCAATTTTGAGATCGCAATTCTGTTGTCAGGAGACTAAAGCACTCCTTTACCAATTTTAACAAAGAAATTCAACGTAATAAAGGCGTAGTTTTTTCAGAGAGAAAATATCGCATTCGAGTGCAGTTTCGATATCAGTATCGAATGCGATGTTTTCTCTCTAAAAAAACGACGCCTTTATTACGTTGAATTTCTTTGTTGAAATTGGTAAGTGAGTGCTTTAGTCTCCTGACAACAGAATTGCGATCTCAAAATTGAAGAAAAATGACGAGTAGCTGAAAAGATGGAACCAATTGATGCGATACTTGCATGCCGTTCTGACACAAAACATGGCGTCCATCAAATCACCTTAAGTTCAATCTTCTAGTTAGTTCTTCTCGACTCATTTGCTATTATTTCAAGTTTTGAGCTAAATATTCAATACAGCTTAAGAGGGTTCTTCAACATTTTGAAAATGCCCCTTTGATGATCATTTGTAGGGTAGGGTCTATTGTCATCACGCTGCATATCCTTAAGTGTTGACGCAACAGTTCAGTACTTGACTCCATATTGAAAGGTGTGCGGGTTAAATCCTCAGGCCACTTCTTTTAGGAAAAAATCCTAATTAGTTTCCCCGAAATAAACCTTCTCCGGAGATTTTTGAACGTTGCAATTGAATTGCGCATTCTTCATATTTATCCATTAATTTGAACTTATTTGTATAAATTTCTGCTTTTCAATGAATATCATTATGAACTACCCTGACCAATGAATTTTCAAATAAAATAACCTACTTTTTTACTCTGACCCTTTCTTTAGCAATACTGGATTTAATTCAACTATCGTTTTACATACATGTTCTTGTTTGATTTTAGCTTGAAGAAGAAGTACAGACCTTACAAGATGTTTGGGCCTCGAAAACAGAGAGAATTCGGGAATTGAAGGCAAAATTAGGTTACAGCGTGTGGAGTGACTTGACAAGTCAGATGAACAAAGGCATCTCGAATGTTAAAGAGTCTCATGTGTAAGTACAACAAAGTTTAATGTTTTCCTCTTCTTTTCATTAGAATATTTATCAATTTTATTTTTAATTTTTGATGTTTTTGCACCAGAAGCCTGATGAGAACTGAATTATTTTGCTTACTGCAGTGATTTATGCCAATTTTCTTGATAATTCCGAAAGTGTGAAAAATTTTTTTACTCTCCTCTCAT
Source organism: Bemisia tabaci (assembly GCF_918797505.1). Lineage (NCBI taxonomy): Eukaryota > Metazoa > Arthropoda > Insecta > Hemiptera > Aleyrodidae > Bemisia > Bemisia tabaci. The sequence goes on from NC_092793.1 coordinate 27,741,737, forward strand.
CAAGACTATATTGCCTAAATTAAAGGAAAAGTAACTACTTATAAACCTCCCTCCCACATAGCTGCAGCAGCAGGGTACTGAAGGAGCTGTGTGATGGCCAAAAATATGGACTACGATGATAGTTCTTTGGAATAACTTGCGAATATTACTTGAAGCCGCATTAGGGTTTTTCTTTTTCTCCTGAGTTTAAAGTAATGTTTAATTCTTGAAGAGGCTTGATACATAGTAAACGCTTTTAATTTCCATGGCGCCTTATGTTTTTGCTTATTTTATTTTCGTTTTTATTTGCACTGTAGTATTTGCGATTTTCTTTTTTCATTTTTCTCCCATACTTATAATTTATTTTGTATTATATTTTTATTTATTTTTATTAGTTATCAAAATGTCGAGGAAAAAGTAACCCAGATCAGCAAAGCTGTAACAGAAGCACCTATGTAAGTTAATTATGATTTGTTTCCTTATAATTTGTACCCATGTTTTGTTTTCTCTTCTTCTCCTACTCTGTCCTTATTCTGCATTCTATTTTTACACTCAATGAACCCAAACTATCATCAAAATAAGCAGTCTCTCATTGTTTGCTGTTAAAGTTCAATTAGCTTGAAAAGAAAACCACATTTTTTAGTAAAATCCGGGAATTTCCATAACTTAGTAATCATATTTATTTAAGTAGAAGTACTATAATAACAATTTCATACAGTTGAGATGAAAGTTCTGAGAAAGGTAGTGGGTTTTACACTTTGGGATTGGCAGATCAGCGAGTCCATCAGGGATGCCTGTGGCATGCAAGATGTAGCCGAGTGGACTGGTTGGAGGAAAAAGATGTGATCAGAGCATGTTGATCAAATAGATGAAGAGAAACTAGCGAAAATTTGTATGGCCGGACAACCCTTAGAAAAGAAAAAGATTACCCTCTCTGGAAAAGAGTACCTGGAAGACTGCCTAAAAGATGAGCCTACAGCTGGCTCTCTTCTCCTGAGAATAATTGAATACTTAATTCTGTTTTTTATTGATTTACAGAACTCTCTATTTTCAATGATTTTTGGATTTTTTAATATTTATTACATGTTTTAATGTGTTCGATACCAAATGGCCTGACAAACAGGGCTGTGCCCTAGTTGTTCGTAGAAGAAAAAGAAACTGTCACTTATGTTACTTTAAGTCATTTTATTGTACATGACTGAAATTTGGTCAGTCCTGGTAGTAGTTGGATGAAGTTAGTTTTAAGGAAAGATCCAACTCATGCTCGATTTATTAAAGAAAAAAAAATCATGGTTCAAATGCTCTACCAGACTCAATTCAAGATTTAGTCTCTAGTTCAATGTCATGGAGCTAATCTTAAACGCTTAAGTCAAAAGCCAAGTTTTCATTTGCCATCTCTTGATGAGGGAAAGTGTTTTATGCAACTCGACCTCCAACTTAATGCTTTTGAGGAAGTGAGGTGAGCCACACTCAGGATGACAAGCTCTTGAAAAATCAAGACAGTGCGAAAGAGTTAGTAAAATTTACTCAAACATGGAAAACCAGCAAAGTAGTCAGGAAATTTTGGCATTCAACCTTGAAAGTCCTAACTTCCTCAAAACTTGGAGTTGCTCTGATTGTATTCAAACAGGGAAACAATATGAAGTCTTTCTGCTAGCTTTAGGATAAAATTGGTGTGAAACATGAGATTCTGTGTGAGAAGGTAATTCACGCCTGTGGATTCTTCTCATTTTGCAACCCTTAGGTCGAATGTCTGAAGCAGATCTGAAGTACCTATGTATGTTTGAAATATTGTAATATTTCAGTAATTTTTCTTTGTGTTGCAGTTATCAGAAGACAGAATCTGTCATCAAGTCAACGGCTGAAAAAACTACCTCACTTTTGGGTGGATTCGGATCTGGCTTCACCTCTGGTATTTCATCTAAACTGGGCGCGATAAAAAATTCTGAATCCTTCCGCTCGTTTGAAGAAAAAGTTGGTGGCGTCTACGAAAATGTGAAGGTATATAAATCCTGTCAAATCTTCTTCTTCCTACATCGTTGGATAGAAATTGAATATAGAGGTTTGGGTAAGCCCTGCTCTGAGTAGGAAGCTGTATCAAAAAATATTGTGAACTGAATTTTGAGTTGAGAAATGAGTGTCTTTTTTGCGCATTGAAAATCCTTTTTTTTTTGTTGTTGTCTCAAGAAAACGAGCCAGAACCTTGTCCTGAAATTTTCTGTGAATATACTTTGACCAGTCAAAAATTCTTACCGAAAATTTTGCAGATACATACGATAGTTACCTAGTAGATGCGATATTTCTCTTTGAAGAATGTAAAATTTAATGGAAGATTATTTATTGTTGCAATAGAGATACCCTTCATTATTTTTAGTCATCAGAGTCGAAAACAGCAAAATTAAGTACAGTAAAATCCAGTCCAGTCAATTTATAACAATCAGAGTTGTAATTAATGATGCAAAAACTTCTCAACCATGCTATTGGGTGGGTCGTAATGGGTAATTGATGATCTTTATGTTAATATGTTATAAATTCATCAAAATGAAATGAGAGCCATTGATTCCTTATTCGCAATTTTCCTCCAGTAAAGTAATAGCCTTGAAAAAAAATTTCCCTGAAAATTGCTGATCCTAAGTAATAGACGTAAAAGTCTTAGTCTAAGAGGAGTCAGGAAGTCAGATTGATCCCTTTCGAGCAAATCTTCAACCTCCTGCACAATTCAACAAAACAATTTTACAAGGTTTATGAATAATGTTATAAAATTATTTGAACAGCTTTAAAATGTTCAATGATTGTCTGCCCTCGTATCTGAGAATAAATATACTAAGTTGGATTTCTCACAGTTCTAAATTACTTTGCGTCTTTTATTTAGAAATAATTTATCTAATGAGAGTTGCCCACTTTGCTTGCGAACCAAATCGACAGTGAAACTGCAGAAATGCGTATCTTGGTTGCGGTGTTTCGAAATCCCCGCTCCTATTTACTTTTCTAAACAGGAGACCGAACCAATATCTTTGTGTGAGGTTTTTACAGAATATTCTTTAGAAAGAGCAGAAAAATCACTGAAGGTTTTAAAAAATGATGCTCTTTAATCTTCCATGTTGAAAATAAAGTATGTCAGGAAGTCTGCAACACCACAAACCAAGATTTGCATTCCTGCAGTTTCACCATAGAAATGTAATAGTTGTTCATAGAATAGATATTAATGTAACATTCTAATTTTGTTTCCAGACTAAAGTATCAACCTCCAGGTCAAGTTCAATGCAAAGCTTTGATGATGCCCTTCGTGAAGCGGAAGCAGCTATCAAAAAAGGTGGCTCCGGAGCAACAACCCCGATTCCTGAAGAACGGCCATAATGTGATGATATTTGATGAAAAGGATTTCCAAGTGTTACTTACCATACTGTCAGTCTGTTAAAATTGTCTAATCTGAACTTTCCCGTCTATCCTTTCTTCACTTCTGATTCTTTGTGATAGTTATTGTTAAAATATCCTTTCTGTGTCGCTATACAATATCCATGAGACTTATTTATTCCTATTCTCTTCTAATCTACAAATCATTGAATTTTTAATCACCGTGTAGCCTTCAAATGAGCATTTCGATTCCTTCACTATTTTCAAAATCGTAAAAAAGGGTATTTTCTTTTGTATTACGGTATGAGTCATTGTTAAATTTGCAAGCCAATAATTAATATTGACGTTGATGGTGAAAATGTCCTTCTTTGATTATTTTCTTTTGTGTACACTTCACTGAGCTTTTTTATTACTTTTGGCATTGCTTTTAAAGTAAAATAAAAAGAAGAAGAAAAAGAAATTGAAGGCAGAGATGATAACAATGTGGGTTTCAAATCAATTTTAATTAGAACACAATTAAGATGTAACTCCGTTTTTTTCTCACAGTATTTTGCAGGAACATTCCAGCTCTTAGAGTTTTGATGTCCAAATCAAAAGATCTTAATTTGATAAAACTTTTTTCTTTTCTTTCATCCATGCTCATGCCTAAGTTCAATTACAAGTATGAATAATTATTGGTGTTTAAGGATTTTTAACTATTATTTTTTGTACAAAATTAATTTTTTTTTTTGTTATGTTAATTGGCCAAACCAAATGTTATTTATTTGTGAAAAAAAGAAATCTACGAATATTCACACTAAGTTTTTGTCACGATCATACTTCACAAGTGCAATGAATATGAAAAAAAATTAGAAGAAAAACCTGCAAAGACAAGCTGAACAGCATTTGTCATGGTTCTGTATTGATATTTTATTGAGCTGTACTTGTGTAAAATGTACTGTTGTATAAATTAAATTTACTGCTACATATTTAATTTTATGAAGGTTTCAATAAATTACTTTCAATAAAATAAGCATGAACTGATTTTTTTTTTTTTCTTTCAAATCTGTACCCGCCTTAGCTCCATCCTAAAGGAAAACTCAGCCTCCCAAGTTTCAAATCAGCAAGATATTTTTAATAAGTTTTTGAAAGGAAGGATGTACATTCCAGTTGTTTCATGATGCATTTGCAACTGCCCAATTAAAGTAAAGTGCAAAAGAGAGCAAAATATATTCATAACCAGTAGTGTTCTTTCGCAGTTTTCATTGAATTCTTGTAAAATTGTAATTAAAATGTAAGTTTTTTCTCTTTTTCACCTGAAGAGAAAAGAGATAAATAAAAGTATTTTGTCAGGCTTTGGGGGATTTTTCCATTTGTCTATGTGTTTGTGTGGATATTTTTGAATTAAGTGTTAAAACATTCCAAATCCTTATTGAACATAACTTGAACAGACAGTTTTGCAGACCTTATTCAGTGTTTTTTCGTTAAATAATTACTGAAAAATATCAACTGCTGCAGATCCTCCATCAGGTCCCCCTACAGTTTTAGGGTATTCTCCCAACCTCCTCCTCCCAGAGGGTGCTAATATCAATCTTGAAACAGGTAAAAAAATGAAAAAATCCGGGGAATTCAAGGATTCAAGGAAATTTCAAAATATCATGGAATAATGAAACTGAGCAACTGAAGCATGAACTACCTCAAAAATTACAATACGGGCTTGCAGGGCATAAGGCTTTTTCCAGAGATTGCGCTGCATAATTACAAGTATAAGTATGACTCCATAACTTAAGTGCCATTTTAGCCAGTGAACAGTCATTCACAAGATGCTTGGATTCAAAGTTTTTTTGCCGCAAAGGATGAGAAAAGGGGTTGGGGTAGATCATCCCCTGAACTAATTTGAAATTATACGCAACCACTGAAACACCATTTGAAAAAATTTGTCTGGCACACATCAAGAAGAGTACTGAACAGTGTGAGCCCAGCACTATTTTACCACCTTGTCCTAAGTAAGTTTACGCACTTTTGGACTGCAGTAGAAGATGGTCTAACATCAGTCTGGAGTAAATGCAAGAATCAAGATGCCGAATCTTCTGTCACAGTACATAAAAAGTTTGGTGTGGACTTAATGAGGGGGTAAAAGTGAAGGTGGGGGAATCCAGGTTGCAAAATGCACCATTGTGAACTTTTTTTCCCATAAAATAACAATCCTGTCTTATCTTCAGAAATTATCTAAGAAAATAAGTTTCCTGCTTCAGTTCACTGGTGGGTAGGTACCATATATGTTGGCTGAAGATTTTCAAAAAAATTCTAAATAACACCGAAATGAAAAAAAAAAAAATAATAAAATAGAAAAAGGTTGGTGATGCTAACGACTTCAGGAACGCACTCACGCAAGTTCAAAGCCGTATGGCTTTGCTGAGTCATGAGCAATAAGAAGGCAAGTAGGTGGGTAATTTTACCGCTTAGTAACACCTAAAATCCTATTCGAAACGACGCTTTGAAGAGGTAAAGATTGTTTGGTTCCATTTCGTAAAAAAAAACTGAATGTGTAACGTTGTCTAATGGGGAGGGGGGGTCGGAGGATATGGACCGAATTTTCGTTGTAGGGTTTTAAATACCCAGGAATCGTGAGCCTCCTCGTAAACTTTATCAGCCATTAGTAAGGAAGTTTTGATAGTAGTGAAAGGTTGGGAAAAAATGAAGGAATACGGAGACAGTCGCAGATGGACAACAAAATTCAGAATGTCTCTTATAATAAGCGAAGCTCCCTCAGCTTGGCAACGCTGCATTGTTGTCATCTAAGTTTTTAGGTTAGATTAGAGGTAAACAACTAAACAAACGTTTACACTGAGAACTCCAATCTTGAAGTTTTAATCTTGTTTCCGTCTCAAACTAATACAATGTTTACTTATCTTGCTTGAACTTGCCCGTGTTCTTTTAGGTTTGAACGGCTGAGTTGAATTAATTGAAAACAGCGGTTGTTTAAACTTGTAATACACCGTATTCATTACTTACTCACTATCGTAAGTACCAGCACCAACTACTTAGACGTTCTATAGGTTCACTATCCTTACATCTTTTTTTACCTGTAAGAAAAGGATCTTGAAGTTTTTTTCTAAAGTTTTACTCATGAGGCGTTGTGACTGATTTAACAGGTTAGCGTCATGATCACCCCGTAGCCAACGTTTTGATTACAACGAAAAACATGATTTCCGAGACGGGCAATTCTAGAGGAGTCATCCTGACATCTGCTCTTGTTGTTCCAGCGCTTTCAAATCATTTGAGGCTGGTGCCTTAGGTAAGAACTATGCACATTTTAGAATAGTAAATTATTATGACTTTTTTAATAAGTATATTAATTCATTGCACAATGAAATTCTCACATTGAGTACATAGTCTTAATGTAAATAGGAGAGCTGCTGCCACTTTTAAGCATTTCCAGGTCCTGAATTCCGAGCCTCCTGTCGACACCGGGTCACTCTTTCGATACATGATTGATTTTTTTTTATACAAGGGTACCCAGCCATCCGTCGTAAACAAAGAAGATAAAAATTACCACGTATTCCACACCGCCATTTTGGATTGAAAAAGTGACTGGAGCTCGGTGCACACCGGGCTCGGAACTCGTCGAGCAGAACATGGCGCCAGCAGATTTACTAATCAGTCCACTGTGCATGATGGTCAAAAATAGACAATTGCCATCTTATCTGATTCAAGATCAATTTAGTACGAAAATTTGTGGTTGAGGAAATTTCAGTTATTTTAAAAATTAATTGGAATACTAAATTAACTTTCTGTGGACTATATGTATCGTCTGATAACTAGAGCGGTACATTTATGGGTAAGATCAATTAAGTTTTCACGTGACCATGTGTACAAACTAATATCTTAATCTGAAATCTGTGTATCTTTTCCCGTCAATAGCAATTATATTAGACAGAGTTAAAAAAAAAAAAAAATTTTCAAGCGGCCAAAGAATTGCAACTTCTGATCACGGTGAGGAGCCACTGTCCCCATGCTGGAGTAATTGCAGTACTGTTCTCATAGTATCTACCACAGGCCATTGACCACCTGACCCCACCTTGCAGGAGTTCCTTGTCAACGTAGCCTCTAGTCTAATGGTAGCGAAAAATTTGCAGACCATTTTTTAGCATGTTTAAATCCCTTGTTTCAATGGGTTTAGATTCAGCTTACAATCCTGATGAAAAATACATTTAATGATTACATTGGCAAGTAATTGTACCCTTAAATTCGGAATTTTTTAAAATGTAATGAAGAAATTCATGAGATATGGGGTAAAATTATTCACCAATAGGTGCACTTATATATATTTTTCATCAGGAATGTAAGCTGAATCCAAATCCGTTGAATCAAGGGAAAAATTTACAGCGATGTCAAAATATTTGGTCTGCAAATTTTTGGCTACCAGTAGACAAAGGCCACATTCACAAGGAGCAGCCTGTTGGAAAAACCTGGCATGGGTACAACGGGTAAACACCTGAGGCAAGCACAGAGCTAGCGGCTGCTTGCTAGGAGACTGTCCTCAAGAAGATAGCCTTCTTTTTACTTTGTCCAATTTTATTTCCTAGACTATAGTATCTGTAATACTAATTCATGATATTGGTCCGTTGAAAAGTACTTAATTGAATATTTTTGCTTCACCCTGATAGACTATGGTAAGGGTATGTCCTGTGTTACAGATTTTTACAGTAACCACTTCAAAGATGTCAAAACTGTGAATGAAAGTCTTACTTTTCAACAAACCAATATCAGAATACTTGAATGCTGTAGCCAAACCTGATGAGATTGAACAGTCTAAAACAGAATGTGCCGTTCAAAGCTTCTTTTGTCAGGACCATTAACTTTAATAAAAGCCCAGTAATTATCATTGCAGCAATTCTGAATTGCTGCTTCAAGCTTCATCAATCCCTGTAAGCATGACGTACGGAAAAATTCTGGAATCTAATAATTTGAAATTTTTGCAGGCCTTGAAGCAAACTATCAGGATATTGCTACCCCATGACAAAGGCAATCGGCAGTATGACCCCATTACCGGACATTGAAAGACTGTGCACAAAAGAAGAGGGGTCATCCACTTCCCCTAAACCTGTTATTAATTATGAGCCTGGAGTAAGTAATGATGTTGAGGTTCTCAATGTCAGGGATAGTGTCTACATGCAGAACACTGTTTTGTCAAATGAGCAGGAATTAGTAGGTAATGAGATTGATGTTAAAAGTGCAGAGACTTCTCGAAACACTTGTTATGAATGTGCCAGTTGTCGAACCAAAGTTCAGAGCAAAAGTAAGCTGATCTGTCATTTCAAAGAAAAGCATAATTTTCTTGAAGACTGTGGAAGTAACATAAGAGCTGAAATACATAAGTGCGATGTTTGCAATAAAATTTATACCCATAAAAGTAGTTTAATGAAGCACAATAAGTTAAAGCATAATCTAAGTGTAGAAAAGACGTTTAAATGTGCTGAGTGTCCATCTATGTTTAATTGTGTCTACAACTTGAATGCTCACAGAAAAAAGAAACATCCAAAAGAGGAGTCAAATTCTGAAGAAGAAATTGTGTATGAAACTCTCTCAGGTGACAAAGTTGTAGTAAAAAAGAATAAAAAAAAGTCGTTCCTCTGTAAAATGTGTGGCAAGAAGTTTAGTCATTTGAGTGGGCTGAGCTACCACAAAAAGAAAAAGCATGGTTCTGTTGTTGATAGACCTTATGAGTGTTCACAATGTGATGCCAAATACGCCATGAAACGTTCACTCCACCAACATCTTCGAAAAATGCATGGCTTAGGTCCCTCGAGGCAATCAAAATTTTCTAAACCTTCCATAAAGTGTGTTTTATGTTCAACAACTTTTGTGACGAGCTCCCTCCTGTGCCAACACTATACCCATTCGCATCAAGTCAACATTGAGTCAGAAAATTTAGAATTTTCATCCTACAGTCTCTTCCAAAATTGGAAACACAATTTTGAAAGAGAAACAAATGAAAAATTTATCCTTGAAAGAGGCTGTCAAATCTCTAAAGCCAAAACAAAGAAATTTCGATTCTTGTGCCATCGCTCCGGACACTTTGTAAGGAAGGGCAGCATCAGAAAATTAAAAAATCAAGGAAGTAAGAAAATGAATGCTCACTGCCCTGCAATGATGACGGTTTCCGAATTTGCAAGTGGCATTTGTAAAGTCTATTTGTTAAAAACTCATGTCGGTCACACTGCTGATCTATGTCACATTTTTTTGACTCCCTCAGATCGCAGAAAAATAGCTGATCAAATCGCATCTAAAGTATCTTTTGATGAAATATTGGATAATATAAGGCAATCTGTCGATGGCATGCCATCAGAAAGGCTTCACCTTTTGAAGAGAAAAGACCTTCACAATATCGAGAAAGAGTTCAGTTTAGCAGGAGAGACTGAAAAGCTTCAAAATGATGCTGTCAGTATTCATTCTTGGGTAAACAGTGTTTCCAATCAGGCTGATCCCTGTGTCCTATTTTACAAACCACTGGGTCAGACATTAGATATTCCTAATACCACTCTGAAAGATGACGATTTTATCCTTATTTTAATGAATTCCTCCCAGAGCCAACTGTTACTGAAATATGGTAAAGATAAAATTGTCTTAGATGGAACTTACACCTCGGATAGTGATTTCCAGCTGATCACCATACTTGTAATTGATGATGTAGGTCATAGCTTTCCTGCGGCTTTTCTAGTGTCCAATAGAATTAATGTAGACATTCTCTTATTCTTATTTCATCAAATAAAATCCAAAGTAGGAACATTAGTGCCAAATATTCTAATGTATGATATTGATGAGCAATATTATTTTGCTTGGGCTGAAGTCATGGGACAACCTTCCTCCAGATTTTGGAGCCCCTGGCAAGTTGATGCCTCATGGCGTAAAAATATTAAACGCAAAATAAGCTCCAATAATAAACGAGCGGAAGTTTACAAAACACTGAGGGTTTTGTATCAAGAGGCTACCACGGATTCATTCTCAAAAACTTTAAACAAATTTGTTGAAAATCTTTCACTAGATCTTTCCCTTGAAGAGTTTAGATCTTATTTCTCCCAATTTGTAAATAATGTTGAACAATGGGCCTCATGCTTCCGAGTAAAGTATGGCATCATTATTGACACTCACATGGAACGTATGCATCGCACATTACGACATATATTTGTCAAGGGTAGAAGACTAAAAGAGCTTGATAAAGTAATAATAGCGCTAATTAAATTAGTGCATGACAAACTCTACCACGGAGATCTCATTTTGCAGAAAGGAAATGTAAATGCTAAAATAAGTATAATCAAAAATAGGCATCGTAAATCATTGTCACTCCTCGCCAATACTGTCATAGAATCTCCCAAAGGATGGCAAGTTCCATCCTCTGTTGATGATTATTCAGAGCTTTGTTTTGTTTCTAGAAACCCCAAAAAGCAGGTATGTGCTTGCAAGTTGGTCTGCGATGATTGTCAGGCGTGCATTCATATTTATCATTGTGAGTGCATAGACTCTTCAATTTTAGGTAATATGTGTGAACACATACACCTTGTGTGTAGATATTTACAACATTCCGAGCCGGCTCAACCAGCTCAGACGCTTAACACTGTTGAAAGACTAAACCCCATTGATCAGTTATCGACTGTCGTTGAAATGCCCCCTGTTGCGCAGTTAAATGAAGTTGAACCAATGATACCAGTCGACCAAATAACGTCGGTTGAGTCGCATATTAATTCTCATACCATCTCCACTCTACAAAGTGTAGATACTGTACCAAATTTGATGGCAGTTGATTCTTATGAGATTTACGTCTTGCCAGAGTTATCATCTGAACTTCCAAGTCTGATGCAGAGGAAAGAAAATGTTATAACTTTGTTTTTGGAGGCAGTCAACTCAGTCTCCAGCTATGAAGATATGGATTTAATTGAGAGGGCCACCTCTGATTTGGTCAGTTCATTGGCAACTGTTAATTCTTATTCTGCTCAAATTAATTAGTGAACACTCACCATCAATTGGTTCATCTGTTTGTGATAATGTGGCTAATCAGTGATAGGTACTTAGTTATTTTCAAAGAAGAGCAAGTTTTGATTATTGTCAGTAGGTAACTTTCAAGTAATTCTGAAAAAATTCTATTCATACTACCTCTGGTGTTTTTAAATCTCTATGTTTGTTCGGTCAACTTGTGAAGGTCAGTTTTGAAAGTAAAATTTGAATTTTGTTGGCATCAATAGTTTTTAACAAGAATGAAAAGTGCTCTTACTTGAGAAATAGCCTTATTAAATACTTTACCATTTTAATCATTTTACTTGTACTTATCAATATAAGATGTAAATTATAATATTCTGAAGCTGTGAATGTTTCAGTATATGAATGTACAGCACATTTATTTTTTTTTAAAAATTACATTGGTAAGTTGTGATTTCTTGGTGCTAGTTATGTATTTTTATAGTGTACTGTGGAGTGTGGACAGCTCCCACTTTCTTCCCATTAAATTAATGTTTCAGACTATGTTGCAACTACTATATCAAATATTGAAGTTCAAAAACGAGCTATTTTGCAGATGGCGACAAAAAAGTTCATACTCACTATTTGCCCTTCGTTTATATTCCTTCATTTAAAAGATAATGGTCTCTTATTATCGCCTGAAACTTTGTATCCTTGTTGTAAAGTAATCCTCCTGGACAAGTACTCGTTAGTTTCCAATGGAAAGAGCAGAATACTCTGACAGGCTAAATTTTTTGTAAGGTCATAATTGTGAAGACTAGAGAGCCTCTCAGAACGAAAGCCTCTCCACCTCATTCTTAGGAGGACTAGGCAGTAAATTTAAATTGTTCGCTAGAAGTTTTTATTTCCAGCTTTTTGACACTGGAGTGAATCTTTTTCTCTTATCTCTATTTATAACTAAAACAGATCTCTCAGTAATCGTCTTTTCCAGATTTTAAAAAATCTCTGGGCCAGTCCAGCCTTCCTCCCCTCCCTGCCCCCAGTGGCGATTTTTCCAGAAAAACCCTGCATTTTTCCAGCCCTGACTCAGGTTGACAGATGGTGACAAGACTAATCACAATGAACATAATGACTTTCTCTCACTGCATCTATCACTGTGTGTCAGTTGTGTAAATAACTGATGTGCTGATATGTAGCCATGGCAAATCCTATTCTCAAAGAGGGAGGACTGGGACCGAAAAAGTTAGCAAGAATACCGCCCCATTGGTGTTTTCTATTTGACCGTAAAGAGACAAACTGGTCTAAAATCACTTTAAATATCGACCGTTCCCGCCGTCCTGTCTAACCTAGTTTGCTCTCGAAGCATAGCACTACATGGAAGTGCAGTCGTTTTATTTCAATGGAGAATATCTTGAAATTACATAGTCTTTAAAACTTTATCACATCACAATTTTGTACATTTGCCACGTGTTTTCATTTTGTAATTATAGATAAGACTTGTTACATTCTTCTGTAGTCTAACAGAAAAATTCAACCACACTTATGTGACATCTATAATTATTTATTAATTTTTCTACCTATGATTGTGGTGTGATGATCAACAACTCGCAGTGTGTTGAGTATAACTTGGTATTGTACCTGCCTATTATGCTTGCATTGAAATAAAATGTTGAATAGTATACCAACCATCCATGTGAAGTTTTTCATTCAAGTCCTGTAGCTTCTTACATTTTATCTAATTTATGGCAGTATGTGAATGATAGATACCCTCACGAACCCTCTCAGCTCTTACGAAAAGAGACCCTACTGCACCTTAGCAATTAGCATTTTCATTGAACTCATCAATTAAAGTCAGAAGCCCTTAAACTTATTTTTTAATTTATTTTTCGTTGTTGAAATCAAATAGAATGCATGTGGAAGGGTTGGCGATTTTGAACCGATTTTTTGGTGCTAATAATTGAGAAATTATATTGAATTTTTGTTGCAAATAATTAAGAAAATTGTTTTGATTTTTTTGGATGCTTTGAAACCGGAATTGATGTTTAGTACAGGCAAAAGACTAGAATGAGACAATTTTTGTCAAATTTTGAAGGCGTTAACAGCAATGATATAATGTTGATTATTCTTTAACCTAGATAGATCCACAAAATCATTAAAGTAATTAATCTGAGGAAAATCAATTTTTTTACCATGGACTTCTAAAGTTGAGGTCATGAATAAACCAAGGTATTTGATGAGTATCTTAACCATAACTAGTCGGCCTCCCATAGTGTACTGGTTTTAGCGCTAGCTCTATGATCGGGAGGTCCCGGGTTCGATTCCCGGCCAGGCGACCCGAGTTTGATGGTCTCAAACAATGATTGCCTGGGACTGGTTGTTAGGGACGGGACTGAAACGCAGGATTAGCCCTTATGGGCTACTTGAAGTAGTAAAAAAAAAAAAAAAAAAATTTAAGGCGCACGCCATCATCAGAGAAAAATTTTCAAATTTACAAATTCACATGTCAAATTGACATTATGATCATATGTAAATTTGACACTTGATAATTTCGCTGTTGATGGCGTAAGCTGGAAAGCTTCAGTAAAGATACTCATGTATTACCTTGGTTTATTCATTACTTGCCATCACAATGGTGTTGTTCAACTTAAAATTTTATGAAGTCTTACTTAGTCATAGCGATTTTTTGGTAAGAATCAAATTGATTCACTGAAATCGATATTTCCTCTAAGATCGCCATTCCTACTACATATAATGAAAATAAAGAGGCCATCATTTCTTCAAGTCACAAAATTGACCATGTTAAATAGTGAAAGAATGTAAGATCGACCGAAACAATCCAAATCCATAATTCAAGTAATTACTCGCGGCTTCAAGCACCATTCCTCTAACTATTAATAACTTCAGGACATTGACAGCACAGCTGTTATCACTGACCTATGAATGAGTGTCTAAATAAGGAAATGTAATAATCATGATAAAAGAATTTTGATCAATTTACCACTTATAGGTGTACATGAACTTACAATATGTTTGATTTGGTAATTTTAACCATCAATGCCATTGAGTACAATTGAGTCGCAATGTACTGAAGCGCCTATAGAGTCAATCCTGGAGTGATGCTTTCTAGCCTCTTGTTCGCCAGAAAGTGGGAACCATGTGACATTTTTTACACGGCAACTTGTGGAAGAATCACCGGCTACGAATGATTTTAGAGATCTGCCAATTAATTTTGATCAATAATAAGTTACGTAAATTTTGGCTGAGTATGTTGACCAGAGTTGTACCAAATTCAAAAATGTATGAAGATCCTGGTTTTTAGGAGATTAATTTTATACCTCTATTTTTGGAGCATAGCCTGGAACTGGGACCTCGCCATATCGCTTACCGCCAAACACTAATCTCAGGAAAACTGGGCAAAACAGCCTTAAAAGGTAACTCCATCAGCGCTCTAGTATGATACAACTCAATTGTAAGCATTCTATTAGCAATGCAACTGATATATTGTGAAAATATTCATTTTACTGTAGATAATTTAGAAATAATGAGAAAATCTCAGCTGATTATTTTGGCAAATATCCGCCAGAAAATGTATAAGGTTTCAACTTTGACTACTAGTGGTGAAGATTAAATACTCAAGAGATTGCTTGCTCTAATTAGCTGCAAAACATCAGTAAAAATGAATTCTTATAACTTGATTTATGACTTCATGTAGTTGAATCTTAACTCGGTTGTTATACACAAATTTCATAGAATCACTGACTTTTCGTATGTTATGAATCAATAGAAAATCCAGCCAATTTTGCAGACTTTCCAATCTAATATGAAACCAAATTTTTAATCCACTTATTTTTACTGCGTTTTGGAGCATGATGGCAGAAGCGGGGTGAACCTTGGAAGAAAAGATGATCTGAATACTAAATTGTACAAAATTTATTTTTTGAGAAACGATAACAAAGTCCAATTCGTAAAAATAAAAATAGTCTATTCGTTATCTTCATCCTCGTCATCTTGGTTGTTAATCTGTGAACAGAAAAGGAGGAAAACTGAATAAATGAATGAGTGGATACATCCATAAGCAGAAAAAAATAGCAGTATTTCATTATTCTGACGTTACCATTCTGATACTCTCAGAGTGAAATGGACATACTTGAACAGAACGCACTAAGTCTCATTTTGGGGGAAAAAAGAAAGGGAAAAAAAGAAGAAGAAAAAAAGAGGTAGGAGTGCTTTTGAATTTGAGTAGTTGTAAAGTTCCTCCTGCCGAAAATTCAAAGTTGAAAAATAATATTTTGAATGTGAAAATAGTTCTCATACTTTCTCCTTAATACTGAGTCTTATAGAGGAAATGATCTTAAAACCTCTAATCTTCAGTTAAAATATGATGCAACTTCAAGCACTTCTGTAAAACACTGTCCAAATTCAATAGGGAACATATTGATAAGTCAAAATAGGTCATATGAGTTTTTTCCATCGTGAAGGGGCAAAGAAAAGTTCAAGTAAGAGAAAGAAAGACAGAGATGCGTAATAATCCTCTCATGGTACTCTCATAACTGACTGATTTAGCGGCTGCATTATTCTTCAGATATTCAACATGTCGATGCATGATAGTTCAAATCAAAACAGTAGAACATAATTTTAGGCTCAAATTCTAGAGATAGATATGTAAAGTTGATTGGGTTCATTGAAATGCAGTCATAGAAAAATCATAGATTAGTGAAAAACTTATAAAGTAAATACTAGAAATTTCAATCGAAAAAAATCAGCCGTTCTTTCCACTATGACCAGCATCAGAGACAAGATTAAGTGTTTATTTACCAAAATAGAATCGTCAAACTGCGATGTTAAACTATTACTTAGCCACTGAATCAGTCTATAATGAGAACTTTCAGTAGGGGGGTTGCAAAAGCTGCATCGTTTGCTCATCTAACCTTCATGCTTCTAGATCAGCGACATCTTGAGAAAACCAATTTACCGACTGAATTCTCTAACACATTTCTCAAAGGTAAAAAAAAGGGGAAGTGACCTACAAAAGTTACATAGTTGAGCTTTTTTAGTTGAGCAAAAGCTCAACTATGTAACTCCAAGTATCGATGTATGCAAAGCCGCAACTGAGTAAGTCTGTACAGGGTGTCTGCTAAAATTTCATTTTGGATTTTCCTGATATTTGAAATTTCCTAATGTTTTGAGTGGATAAGCTGACACTTCTTTGATTTAACAAACCAACAATGATTACAAAACAACAACTTATGAATTGTGTCAAGTGTTTCACTTTGTCATGTGTCAGTTGCAGACAGTTGAAAAATGCTTGCTGCTTTCAGAATTTCCTGATAACATCAAATTCCCTAGTATTTTCCTGTTTTCACTGACAGTTGACACCCTATCCATAACCTAATTTAATGCAAATCGATAAATCAAATACCACAAGAATGAAATAGCCACTAAATCAGTTTATTTATGGTGCAGAGTTTCCAAAACATATTGTATCTGCCCAAAACTCATGCAAAAAAAGCTGAGCTCTTGGATGAAATTTGTGGGAAAATTATTTCTGATAAACAGTGTAAACAATCTATGAGTGCTGCCAATTTGAAGAAATAAATCTTTTGTGTGTATAATTCTTTTTCCCGACTTCTTTCACTTAGGATAGTAGACATTGAAATCCATAGCACATAGACATAGCACTTGTCAATAACTGAGAAAGAACAACACCGCAAGGGTGAGGTCTTCTCCCATGCAAAAACTAACGTAATTACCTGGAAGTATCTAAGTTCATATGTATCATGCGCGCTTGAGACAACTCTTAGCCAGTCTCTGAGGTTGTTCTTTTTAAGGTATTTCTTTGTTAGATACTTCAAGTACCTGAAAACATAATTTGAAAGGTTAGTGTCTTATCACAATGATTGGCAAACATTCAACACTAATAACTTTGGTGAGGTGAGAAAAAACAATTAAATGGGCCTTGACAGGCCAAATGCGTCTTTTCCCAGGGGGTCAGTGTGATGGCCTTCAAAGTGAGTCCAGTTTTTTATGTCAATTCAGTCTCTTCCTTGGATGGATTAATGTGCTTTGAAAAACAAAAATAAATTGTTTCAACTCGAATATGAACGCAACTCAATAATTTACTTCAGTTGAATCATGGTCCATGATAGCTTCCTGCATTAAAATCAAAGACCGATCAATGGATTTCAAAAAGAAAATTTAAGGACTTTCGAGGAGAGTGGCTGGGAAAAAATGGTGAGAAATTATTGGCCGTCTATGTTGATAAAGGAAAAGTTGTTTTGTAATTTTCTTTTATTTCTTTTTTTTTTCTTCTTTTTGTTTTAAAAAAAAACCAATGACACTAGATAAATTTGGACAATTATTTGGAAGCCTTTTGAGGCATATCTTCCCCAGGAAATTATTTTTCATTCATTTATTTATTCTCTTAATTTATTATTTTGCTGACTGCTTCAGAGAAGTGAGAAAAATTGCACATTTGATAGAGATATCTTGCATTTTGCCATGAAATCAGATGTTTGCTTCTGAGGAATCGGGCAACTGCAGTAAATCAAAAATCTGAACACACACACAATATGACAGACTGCCGCAATCAGTTGGCATTTAGGCATCAGCGCTCCTGAATAACCTGGTCTGGTAGAATGATTTTCAGTCTAAATAAAAATTTAAATAAACTAATTCCGCTAAGTATAAGTTGCTGGTTAAACACCACTGAAACTATCTGAAATGAAGCTTATTACTTACTTCTTTGAAAGGAGAATAGAGGCCTGGACAGAGATTTTCATTTTTTGCCTGTCTATAGAAATTAATTTGCCATAGTTGTTGGTTTTGTTGTTTACTTTTATCCTTTCAGACAAGTATTTCTCCTGTAGACAAAGAAAACAAAATGAATGAGTAAACTTGCCACTAAAAGATAGAGGAGTGGATGAGGAAAGAAATTAACATTTGCAATTGCCTGAGGTTATTTTGTGGTTGAGAGATAAAAAGGTTGTACATGAGACAAAAAAGTTGGCCAAGCATGCTGAGGAAATAACAGCTATATCATTGAGTTAATTTCAATTATTAACTATCTATTTTGGTATGTGTACGTACATATTTGCAACCTCTCAAGACATTTAGATTAAAACAAACCATCCACGAGGAGACATTACTAGAGATGCCGTCAGCTAAGTCGACGGTTGTTTGCTTTTGGTTTGAAAGCGTTTTCGCATCGCTCATATCCACATGAAAACATAAGACTCTCGCAGAAGCAAGAACACAGGCTTAAATAAGTTGTTTAATACTTTTAAACCTTGTAACACTTTATTTTTTAGCCACACAGAAATCACAACCACATGAAAGTCATGAGTCATAACTGATGAGCAGTTTTTTTTACGATACAATCATGAGACGGATGTTTTCAAAGTGGACAGTAGCGAATGACGTTTTGTGCAGAGGCTCAAATTTGTCGTTAACGCTTGGCAAACCAAAAGTAAACAACTGTCAACTTAGCTGATGACACCTCTAAGTGGCACCTGATCCCCTAGTGATAATTCTGTCATTAGCAAAAATAATATCAAGGGCTCTTGCGTCATTCATTAAAACATAGTAATCATCATTGCTGCATGCATTAGTGTCTAATTTGAAGTGTTGATGATTTTACAAAACAATTTGTCACAAACTGTTTGTATGGTGGTTCAACTCCAAATATGAGTATATATTGAGCATGATAGGATAGGTCATCTAAGTTTTTGGAACTTTCTGGTCAAAACTCCATTTTACAGAAGAAAGTAGCTGACAGGTTGAGGACGGATGTGGAAGTTACATAGATGCCAAGATAAGTTATTTTGATGAAGAATTGAAATTTGGAAGATTCAAACTTACAAAGTTGACCATGTCTAGAATTTTGTCTTCAGCGGGATGCGTACAATCCAGATAGAATTGTTTGTGGATCTTCGGGACTTTGCGACCTTTTCCTTTAATGAAGATTTTGGTTTTCTTTGCACCTGTTAGAACTGGCTTCTTCACCACACCTCCAGCCGCACCCTTCTTTTTCGTGTTTAGAGCAGCTTTCTTGGGCTTGCCAGCAGCCTTGGTCAAAGTTGGAGCAGCAGCTTTTTTAACGATTGCTGCCTTTTTCTTGGCAGGTTGCTCCTTGGCTGACTTGGCATCAGCTGGCCTCTTTTGAGCGGAGGCAGCTGCTGCTGGTTTCTTGGCGTCAGATTTGGGAGCAGCCTTGGCAGCCGGAGCTGCCGCCTTTTTGGCACCATCTGCTTTTTTAGCCTCTGGTTTCTTGGCAGCAGCAGCTGGCGCTGCTGGTTTTGCGGCAGGCTTTGCTTTCTTAGCGGCTCCTGCAGCGGCTGGAGTTGGTGCTGCGGTCTTCTTGGCAGCAGAGGCAGCTGGTGCTGCTGGTTTTTTAGCTCCAGCTGCGGGTGCTGCTGGTTTCTTAGCACCAGCTGCAGGTGCTGCGGGCTTCTTGGCTGCTGCAGCAGGTGCTGCTGGCTTCTTGGCGGCAGCTGCTGGTGCTGCTGGCTTCTTACCTACTGCTGGAGCAGATGCCGGAGCTTTCTTGGCAGCAGCAGGTGCAGCTGCAGCTGGCTTTTTGGCTGCAGGGGCGGCTGCAGCAGGTTTTTTAGCAGCAGCTGCGGGGGCTGCTTTCTTTGCTGTCCCTGCGGAGGCAGCAGCAGGTTTCTTTTTCTCACCTCCTAATGGAGCAGGGGCTGGCTTTTTCTGCAAAGAAAAAAACAAAATGGATAAGCAAACATTTTGAGAGTAACATGAGAAAAGTACATGGAGAGTAGTGACAAGGGTGCAAAAAGGTTCCCCCTTCAACACATCTTGAGCAAAAAAATGAAGAAAAAGCAAAAAGGTGCGTTGAATTTTTACATTTCTATACTCAGTAAGTACTCAAAATTTGGCAGAGTGAGTAAATCTGAAGGGCCAGATACACCTGCGTGCTACATGCGCGTGTTGACCCAAAAAGTAGGATCTGATCCTACTTTGAGCGAGTTACGAGTGCCAAGTTGCGACCTGATTGGCTACAAAGATTGCCAAACACGGCCGAAGGTCTACTCGCCGCTCAAGACGCGCGTCTTGCTCACAGGTGTATCTGCCCCTTCAAGGTTGAGATCAGCCTTTATGACTGTACCTCAGTTTCAAAGCAAGGCCAACCCCTCCCTCCAATGCATCTACTACAGAGTCTGTCAAGTAATTTACAGATACATGAAAATTCAGTTAAGTAGTCAAAAGAAAACAAACCTACAAACTCTGGTAATAAAATAATTGTAAACCTTAGTGAGGAGTATCACAGTGGTTGATGTTAGGTTAAGAAGTGACAAAATTAAGAGAGGGCACAAAACCATCAGAAAGGCAGAAAACTCTGCTTCAACAAAAACAGACATGGTGCTGGAGAAGTCATGGCGAGGACATAACTTTTGACTTGACCATAATCAATGAATATTAGCTCCAATAGGACCAAAATATAAGGCGATCGTTCATGATTGATAATGAAGCTACAATTCGAAAAAGTTTCGAGACCTATTTGCAGAAGCATATGGGATAATTAAATTGAAGTTGAATCAGGCTAAAAAAGTTTTGTTTAATATATTTCCATTTCACAGATATTTCGTAAAGTCAACTTCAGACATTAGTGTCTGATATTTTTTGTAAAATCTCTCTCGAAATCAGTCCCTTTCCTTATTTACTGAACCTGTTGCGATTCGTTTCTAGAACTCCTTACTTAAGCTTCTAGAAAATTAAGGGAATATTCGACGAACTTTCCAGAAGTGATTTCGGTGCAGTATCGTACAAGATAGGCAAGAGCAAAAGACAAAATAACAAATGCGGCGGTCCAGATGTCATCAAAGTCTGGTACTAGAGCTAGTGTTACCTATGTGTTCTAGACTCTTGCCCAACATTAGTACTTTAGGGCACTCCTTTGCTGAAATATTGTGGGATTTCTTGGAAAAGTATTTAACCCCAAGAGGGTAAGAGGGGCTACCTGACATACTGAGGAGAGAGGACAGCTTATTAAATCGACAACGCAGGTTCCCTACAGGATGAGGGGCATGCGTTATTGCAGGTAACCAGATACAAGACTTACGGTGTCCCTGAGGGAGACTCATAAGAAAATTGAAATCTAAAGGATGTAGAGAACATCGGGAATCCAGAATAATTAATTCAGTCGATTTAAGCCAACAATAGGACATGGCATTTCCTTCGAGAGAACCGACATAACCTAGAAATCAGTGAGAAACTGCGGAGTAGGGAGGAATTTATCCAGTTGAATCGTCGGTAAGATGCTGGGATAGCGAAAAAATTGGAAAATTTTGGGACGCAAATACTATGAATAACATATTGAATTAGAAATATTGATCATGGAAAGCATAAAATTGTGTTTTTCTGGAAAAATATCAAGCGAGTCGGTGGTTGTTTCGAGCGAGTAAAGCTCCGCTCTTAAAGCTACCTTCAAATTTAGTGCCGGGTAGAATATGAAAATAAGACTAGGAATGAATTAAAAAAGAATTAAAAAATAAGATAGTACTTACGGGTGGCATTTTAAAGTCCACAAACTTTAATCACACAAAAAGATGGAAAATCCTACGGCCACGCTAATGTCGGCCACGCGAACTCATACGGGACGAGAGCGGAAAATTGTTTACCTCGTCGTAAGAAGAGCACCAATAATCAAGCGCGAACGGTGGACGTACATCAAACATCTTTGGCGGGAAAATTTAAAATAACGCTCCTAGGTTTTCATCCCTGCACTAGCCTTTACCGATTCATAATTCTTTCTGGTTTCACCCTGAGAGGGAAGATCTATAAATATTTTGAATTCACATTGTGTTACTATTGTGTGCTACATAGGGCTAGAGTCCAAACTAAATAAGCTTTTAAACCGTGGCAGAAGCTCAGCCTTCTTAATTCATGCATTTACTGACTATCCTAACTGACGTTAGACAATCGTCTTGTCACAGTCCAAAAGTGAACAAGCTAATTCCGCGTGGACTCAAAATTAATTACGCGTGAAACTGATTGAACTGTGTTTCTGCAAGTTATATTGCAATAGGCAGATGGAACGTGAGCAAGAGAAAAAAAAGGGAAAAAAAAAAACTGTTTCTTTTTGATCCACCATCAATCTTTGCATAAATAAAACTGCATGTTCACCTGGAAAGTAATTTAGAATTCAATAATTGAGGTTCCCGAACATAATCCATTAGTGGCAATTTAATACAAAATCAATTCAAAAGTTCTGTCATTTGAAAGAGTAAAAAATTAATAGGTTCAATGCAGAATGTAACTTTCTAAGAGATCTTCTAACTAAGTGGTTAATAATGACTTGACATTAGATGACGGAACAGGTTGGTGTATGCTATCATACTTTTCCAACTTTTAGAAAACTTGGAATTTTTTTTTTTTAGAAAGTGAATATTTAATTTGGTTAAACAAGCATAAATAATAAGCGTAGGAGTTTTCGAATATTTTACTTTATTTCACAGGAAACTTTTGCAGAAATTATAACAAGTAGGTTCTACATGATAAGTATGAACTTAGAAAAAAAGTTGTACATGATAAAGAAGAAAAAAAAACCTCAGACCACATATTTTTAAGTTTAAAATCACAGAAATGCTTTAAAATAGGAAATTTGATAGATCTGATAAGGGTAACAAAAGACTTGCTAGCATATACGGCTTCCAAGAAAAAACTCTGCTTCTCCTTAATGTCTCTACATTTTCTTCTTGATTTCCTTAACCAGCATAGAGAGTTCCGTATCCTTCTTCAGCAAACTACTGTCAATTTTTGGTTTTTTGGAGACCCCTGGTTCCTCCTAAATAAAATAAAATAAAACATACAAAATGACTAAGGTTGTGTAAAATGAAAACATTTCTTATCCGTAAATTCCTAGCAAGACTTTAAAAGACAGACTGTCCTATTCAAGAGGCAAAAATTTCAGGTGTATAAATATATGATGATGACAAGTCTATGCAGGCAAAAAATTGATTCCTTTTTTCAAGGAGAAATTTAAACAAAATTAAGATAGAGACACCCGAATCCATTTAATTAAAACTCTGGCAGTGTACCGAAGAACCTCTCATAAAAATTAAGGTCGATCTTGCAGATGGCTTCCCAGGCTGCCTTACAAAGAGCCACAGATTATGGTGCTACTTTGATCTTTGATCTCTAGAACAATACTCATGGTGCTATCAGTAAAGCAATCTGCACGCAACTGTACAAATTTAATAATCTGTGCTCATTTGTCCTACAATGGCGCTGACAAGTTTCTCGTTTAAACATAGATGTAAACAGATTACAGATCCTCCCTACGTGGGCTACAGAATAAGAATAATACAAAAAAGTTAATTTACTTTAATCAATAAAACAACTTACTTACTACTATACTATAGTCAATAAAACAACAGCCAACTTACAAATTCATAATTAGGGTCAGATTTTCTCCTCCTCTGTTTTTCAGAGATGATTGCTTCCATAGCTTTAGTTTTCTTGAAAAGGGGATTGGCAGGATCAATGTTGAAATGATGAGATGTGTAGAGAGCACTGAAACGCTCGTCTTGGACATCAGCCTGAGAAATCAAGCAAAGCAGTTTCTAGAATTAGGCTCAGTAACGCTCCGATATATACACAGCACAAAAAAAATAATGTTCAAAATGACTTTGACGCATTATGTTAAAAATGAGCAGTTCCGGTGATACCTTAAAAGGAGGGTTTTCCATAATGAAAGACAGTAACTTAGAGAGAAGCGCATTAATGGAAGTCGGATTATTTTGATAAGAGAACCCAACCTACATATGCTAAAAAATCTTGCAAATTGTTACTGACTTTTAACGTATAATATTTCAGGCTTTAAAAGCTCTTATTTTGGCCTTCTTTGTCTGAATTAGGAGAAAACGATTGCTTTAAAATGCCACAAATTATATACTGGAGACTGATACAAATTTGCAAGGTTGATGTACATTAGGTTTAGAGTTTTTCAAGTGTTTCTTGAGGCAAACTTGGTTGCCAAAAACGAAGAAAAAGTGTCTGCAGACTTAGATAATTTAAAAATGTGCCATGCAAATTGTTCATAAAGATGGGAATTTCAGAATTTGTATACTTGCTAAGCATGATTTCTAAACCACTTTACCCCTGCTAAGTTTTTTCATCTTTATCTATCAGGTGGAACAGCCTCATCCTTCCGAAGTTATCTCGGCATTCAAGTAGTTTGCAGTAGCAATTCAATACTTACACTTTACTGCGATACACAGTGGTAGTAAAGAGTAGACAACTTCAATGACTGTGACTACATGATATGAGCAATAGAATAACATTCTATATGATATAATTCAGTGCCTACAAAGTTATTACAATACAAAAACAAAATCTGTTTGAGGATCAACCCTCTGCTTGTATTCTGAGGAGGCCAATTTCCAACTTTACCATAAAATCATCAGGCTCCTTCTCCTGCGGAGCGGAGGCCTTCTTGTATCTGGACTTGCTCTTTTTCTTCTTCTTAGTTTCTCCTTGAACAATTTTCTTCATATCAAAATGATGTTTGTTGTCATCAGCCCCTTCATCCATGAGAAGCAATTCCAACTCTGCCTGTAACAGTAAAAAAAAAAACAATTAATTAAATACAGGCATAAGTTTTACTGGAAACACTCTTCCAGAATCTGACAGATAACAGAGGTAAATTTTTGGGCAAATCTTAAAAAATGATAGTTTTTATTTTTATAAACTTTGTGATTGGCATATGAAATTTATGACCCTCAAAAAGCTCTTAGCCCAATAAATTAAAGACAAATTAAAACAACAATAATCCAGAAAATGATGCTATGATTGAGAGTTGACATTCCAAACCTCGAACTCACGGTCTGTACTGTTACATGATTCTTTACACGGAAAAAAAGATTTCAAAAAAACTACTGACAAAAATTCGATCAAATTAACAATTTCTTTACATTATTTTCTCGTTCTTCATCCTCATTTGCTTTGCTTTTAGCAATGTCTTCTTTTTTCTTGGACTTTTTCTTCTTGGGCATTTCACTCTGGAAAAATGGGTCATTTGTATCCACATCGGACGGAAGCTCATCATCAGAGAATGGAATATCACTGCCTGATTCCTGAAAACAAAAAATTGGAAAACCTGTGAGAGGGATGAACATATTTTTCTGAGGTATTTTTTTACATGAATTCCGATTTTCCGAACTGCGATCACTTGCCAAAAAATCAAAATAAGTTTATTTTAGACTTGTTTCCATTTACTTTGGCTGTACTTCATGTTTTTACCACTCAACATAAACCTCTATTGTACGTCAAGGATCTACCGCCATAATTTAAAATCATGGAGGAAATAGTTGATACATTAGTTTTTTATTTTTCCGAGGTAAGGGACGCAGTCGTAAACTGCACTTTCACAGCATGATCTCTTTAGTAAAATTTGAAACATTGGCATCCAGCTACAAAGAAGAAAGTAAGGTTTTAGCTTATAAAGGCCTTCCCTTTGAAAAAAACCATTGGAGTAATAAATAAAAAAAGATTTTCCTCTGCCTCTGGAAATAAGTATCAATATATGAGTAATCCTTCAACCTGTGTTAGTTATCTTTATTGGAGAGGAAAATAAGCCCGCACACAAACTGCTGACATTTTATCTTTGTTGGTAGGACACAATAAGACTACCCTGAAATGGTTACATCCAATCTTGTTGTAAGAACCAATCTTCATTTCCATGATTTTATGAAGCCAACAGGCTGAAGGCTGCCTTTCCCCCAGAAGGCTACAAATGGCCTACAGAACAGATTCAGCTTGCCTGCAGATCAAGATTCAACACCAACTTGGTTTGGAGCCTTGATACAAATTAAGAAGGTAGTAATGTTAGAAAAATATTGTATCTTTCTTTGTACCATTAAGAAGAGTTAAACTATCTTGGTTTTCTTTAACAATGCTTACAAACATTCATAGACATACACAAACGCAGCACACAAACAAAAAAAGTTGATTTAATTTTACAAAAACATAAGTATCCTCTGTGAAATCAAGTCACACTTACCTCATTAATATTTTCTTTCTTTTGAGTTCTCTCCTCTTTCTTTAAACGCCTCTTTTCTCTCTTCTTCTCCACCAGTTGTTGGAAAGGTGTGAGCTTTGTTTTGGCCTTTTTGTCTACCATTTCTTTCGCTTTGTCTTTTAGTCCAACTCCCCAGGAGATCTGAAGAATAAAGTTGCAGTTGTCAGAGGATAAAAAGGTTTATGGTTTTTTTTTTTTTTTTTTTTTTTTTTTTTTTTTTTTTTTAAATAATTTTTCTTTTAACTACTTACTTAGGTTTTTCTATGCTACAATCCACAATTCAACATCAATATTTTGGTTAAAATAAAGTGATACAAATTTTTAAAGGAGGATAAAAGAGAAGGTTACAGTTAGGAATTTCTTGGCCCATTTAGAACAAAAATTTCAGAAGCTCTAATAGATTTAAGCAGTGCACTGCTTAGGGGAGCTTTATCAAGCATTTTCAGGAATTTTTCTTATATGGTTTGTTCAACTTTAAAATTTGATACTTTCTTGTTTTCAGGTTCTGGTTAAAGCAAACGTTAGTCCCTTTGGATTTCTTTTCTAATTTTGTTTTTCTACTTTGTTGTTTTTGTCCTGATCTTGCTTTAGTTAGTCTTCTTGTGTTCATTTTTTGGCGTTTCTTTAGGTTGTAATTCAATTTTGTATATATTGTGTAAGTAAGTAAAGAAATTATTGAAAAATGGACAATAATTAGGTATGAGGGAGAAACAGCTTTAAAGGCAGATTTCAAATTGTATACACTCAAAAATGACTGATAAAGTTCATTGACTACAGAAAAAAAATCTGCATTTCATGATCAGAATATGACCCTGCATATGGAAATGAAAGATTAGAAAATGCAAAATGCCATTTTACCCACCTCCATCTCAACATCATTTTTCTTCTGTTCTTCCTCTTCCTCTATCATCTTGATCAGGTTTCGATAACGAGCTATGGACTCAGCTTTTGAGACAGTTGTCTCTGCTACTGATACATGATCATTATCTGATCCGGCTGACTCAATGCCTTCATCATCTTCATCCGAGGAAGTAGCTAATACATTATGGATTTCGTCATCACTGATATCACCCCCTTTTTGAGCCGCCTCTGTCACTTTTTGCATGACTTCACTTCGATGTGGGTCTGTTTCATCCCAAGTTAAGGTTACTTTCGATTGCTGCAGAGCTGTTGTGGTGAAATATCTGGGCTTGTATTTGCCTTTTTCTGGAAGACTTGTGCACACTTCTTTCGGCTCCTAGAGGAAACAAAAAATAAGAGTTCATCAATCTTGAGCTGTGGACATTTTTATAATGGTAAAACTTTTTTCTAACAATCTTTCTAAGGGGTTAGGTGAAGTTAATAAGATGTAAACTTGAGGAGGTAAAGTGGATGAAAAAAATGTATTTCATCTGGCCAGCCCAAAAATGCATTTTCTTTCAAAATTGCCTCATCACTCGAGGCAAGCTGCCCCTACAATGCTCCAGAAGTATGTAAAAATTGATAAATAAAGTGGATAATGATGACATTTTCCCCAAAACTATGTGAAGAACTAAATGAGATTACTCAGCAGTAATTATGTTCTTAAAATTATACCAGTGCAATTATTGTCAGAAAAGGAATAAAAAGAAAAAAAAGCTCTTTACCTGATCAAAGGTTGTTTCATCTGGGATGAATCGCAGATCGAGTCTGGCAGAGGATGTTTCGAACTCCATTCCATCACACTCTGTGTAAACTTTGTTTGCCGTTTCGGCAGAGTCAAAGACAATAACCGCATAGTAGTACTTCAGCCTGTTGATCTGATACTGTCTCAATCGCTCCATGTGAAATTTTTTTCCTTCCTGATTGTCATCAGAATCTCCTGAGTCCGAATTATTATTATCATCATCATTAGTTTGACTTCCATCATCATCTGAATGGCCATCACTTTCACTATTCATGTCCTCGTCATTTTCGCTAGAAGTCTGGCTTACTTTTTCAAGGGAAGAATCAGCATCCAAACCAACTTTACTGGTGTTTTCTTTATCCAAGAAACCGTGATCAGTTTTTTTGTCACCGACAAGTTCTGGAGGTCCTATCAGTTCCTCTTCTTGCATTCTTTTCAATCCGAATTCAGATGGATAAATGGTTACAGATTGGATGACACCTTTATTGGGTAAAAAGGAATTGAACAAAACCATCAGGTCTACTGCTCTGATTCGATCCCAATCCATGTGGCAGGCAGCAAGTCGATGAGTGATCTCATCAGTTCTTTCTGCATCTCTGTCTAATTCTCCCCAAGCATGTTCAATATCTGGCTCATCATTTTCAGAGGATTCCTCATCTGAAGAACTATCAGATAGAAGAGTTGACTCACCACGAGCGTAGTCAACAGACATATTTTTTAGGCGTTGACGAATTTTGCTTGACATATTTTTTTCATCAAACTCGTCATCTTCACACTTTTGATCAATATCAATACTTTCGTCTAAATTGTCCATTTTACCACTATTCTCATCATCAGATTCTGTTGCCGCATTGAGCCTAGGTGTGATATCCTTTTTCTTCTTCTGATTTACACTTTTTTTTACTTTAACCATCTTGGAAGTCGAAGGTGCCTCAGGATCATCACCATCAGACTCTTCTGAGGAGATTTCATAATACTTACGGAAATCATCTCCAGAAGATTTCTGGAGAGGTCTTCCTCTCTTATCGACTGAGTAATTAACAGTGAAACGTTCATCAGTAAACATGGACTGGAAACGTTTATCAATCTTGATTTTCCTCTCATACTTGGGGATTCTACGAAATTTGGGATCTTGTGCTACATGAGCAAAACGATCATCCTTTTCTGAGTTGTCCATCATTAATTGAATGGTAGAAGCAACAATTCAAATTCCTGAAAAAGACAAAAAAAAAATACTGAATCATTTAAAGATAGATAAAAAGTACAACAAGTTCAACATTCAAATTTTGAGCAGCAAAATTGGAATGGGGAGGGCAAAGCGTTTGCGTCTAAAAAATCGACAGATGAATGCTAGTGGCAATTGTCAGAATCTTGAGTGTGATGGTGACATTAAAAGTCAAAAAAATTTCCCAATCCAGTTGGTGTGCATAAGGAGGGAACGATTTGAGTCAAATTATTCTCCATATTGTACCTACGGTCAAATGTGCGGTAGCTTTTACCAACACTTCTCTTACCTACTCAAAATTTCCCGACCAGTAAGTCATATGATAAAAGCAAACACAAAACCTGTCACAAGGCATTTGCGTGATGATGCTTGCAGCTCAAAGAGGGCGCATAGAGCTGCACGCTGAAGGGCCTGATGAGCAATTCAGCATGCCATGTGAACACACCTTGAATGACCCTTTCAGATAATCTATTTGGCTTCAAGAGGGGCCTCTCCACGAATGTTTCGATCAAGAAGGAGAGGAGTAAGATAAGAGGGTCCTACTGAAGCCAGGAGAAAAGCCCATCTGAAAACAAAGCTGTGTGACAGCTCCTGTGTGCGACAACAACCGCAGACACACTAGGCAAGTTTGGCAAAATGTACTCACGATAAATGTTCCAATAACTGTACCTTTGGTAGAACGACTTAGTAGATAGAATGTGAAAATTCGATTTTTCTGATCTTGTGGGAAGCCGTGTGGAATTGATGATAAGGCAAAGCAAGAAGTATGAAGCACGAGCAAATCATAACCTTACACCTATCCTTTTAAAAATTCCCTCGTGCTCAACATTTGACGGAAAAGATTAACTTATAGGAAAACTTTTCGTAAACTTCACGCAGTTAACAGAATAATGTGATTGAAAGATTAAAGATGTAGAGCTAAAACCAAAATTCAGCTACTGAACATAATTCATATTTCACTTAAACTTAACCTAAAAATCAGAATGATAAATATTTACCCATGCGGTCGTGGCCAGTCGTGACGTAGAGAAGTGTATATCGACTCATTAGCCAATGAAAAGGAAGGAATCACGCCAATATGACTCAAGACCTGAAAAAGTGGGCGCCCCTGGCGCCCTACGGCGCCCCTCCCCCAAAATGGAATTGGCGCCCCAAAATATGACAGTCGTTGTTTCTTCTCAATCTGTTATCACTGTTTTCTAATTTCTTCGTCCATATTTTTGTTTACTATTACGCGAAACGCGAATGCGTCTTGTCAGACGCCCTTTCAGCCATCGCCTCAACTCCTAGCTATACGAATCAGTGAAGTACTAAAGTGCAGTTATATTTTCCTGTTTTTATCGGCTCCCGATGATCTTGTCACTTTTCTTTCGTTTACCTTGAGACCAGTTTTTATGAGCTATCACAAGGAATTGCTCTTAATGTGTGTGTTGAATTCGAGTCAATGGAGAAGAACGAAATGACTCCGAAACGGCGGAGACGTAGTCATACTGATCAGCTCCAACGCAAGAATGTTATTTGATAACCAGCATTTGCTTCATAAGAAATTCCGTTTTTATTTCTGCCCACAGTCCAGTGAAGATTCTTAAGGCATGTATTGGTATTTTCCTTTTCTCATTCTGCTGAAAACAGTGCGGACTCAAGTGAAATTACTGTCACATCAGTCACTGGGTATCACACTTGTTGCTATTTTACGGTAGAGTTTGTAAGATAAATGTTTTCATGCTGGCAGAATATGGTCTATAGAAATCCATGATATTGGTAGGGGAATGGATTTTTCAGACCATGTTAAATGTCTCCACTTGCGTTTAATTTTGAAAGGAATATCAACCAACACTTCCTGTTAAAATTTTCCTTCAATCATTCCAATAAAACTGCCAAAATACATTTTGATCAGTTTCCCCTGGAGGAAATGAGACTCAGTTGGGGATTTGAAAATGGTTCAGTCTAGTTAGAGGTGTCGTCAGCTAAGTTGACGGTTGTTTACTTTTGGTTTGCAAGTATTTTTGCATCACCACTCCACATGAAAGCATCTGACTCTCAGAAGCAAGAACACAAGCTTAGATAAGTTTTTTAATACTTTCAAACCTTTTAACACCTTAATTTGTAGCCACACAGAAATCGCAACCACATTAAAGTTGCAAATCATAATGGATAAGTATTTTTGATGATACCTACAATCATGAGACTGATGGTTTCAAGGTAGATAGTAGCGAACGCCGCATTGCATAGAGGCCCGAATTCGTCGTTGGCACTTGTTGGTGCTAGCAAACCGAAAGTAAATGATTTGCAATTTATCTGCCGTCACCTTTAATTATGAAACCCCAAGTCAGTCAGCAAACAAATCCATCTTTTTTGGACTACAATATTTTCAGACATCTTGAACATGATATGTTTCTGTTGTTACAGATGAGCTTTGGCAAGAAACTTGGGTGGCTTGGGCTTACAGCAGCTCTCTGCGTATCCACGTTTGGAGCCTTCTACTGCTTTTTAGTCCTTTTAGGAGCTATTCTTTTTGTTGTTGGGTAAGATCTGTTCAGTTTTTTTGAGAAGCTGAAGTAAAGAATTCAAGCTGTTGCAAAATTTTATCGGACAGTTTTCTTCTTCACATAAGATAACTATACAGGTTTCTTGAAAATATCAGAGAGTACACCTTGTACCATTGTGGAGATCCCTCAAACTTTCTAAGTGCATTAGTACAACCATCCTTTCACAAAAAATTAAATTTTTCAATGAAATTGGGCAACGTTCAGCTTGTCACATTACATATGCAACTTGAATTTGCTTCTTCCCAAATTACCACATTCGAGTCTTAAAAATTTAAATATCTCTGAGGATAAAATCATGCAAGTCCTACAAAACATATCAGCGGTTTTCAAACTATTAAATGAAAGTTCAGGTGTAGGTATGATTCTTATTTGCTTAATTTTTTCTCCTTAATTTTTCCTTACTCTTTTGAACCGGGTTGGTTCTTTTTCATTTTAATTCTGATTTTTGTTTTCGTTACAAAAAGTGTTTACAAAAAAAACAGAATGTACTCAGTGCTTCAACTTAGTCTTCGTATATTTTTTAATCCTTTTTTCGGTTGAGTTTTAATACACCTATTTTATTTTTAGTGCTCTTGGGATGACTTATATATTCGTAGAAGAAAAAATGGACTCCTACTCAAGACGGCAATATAGTACCTCCTATTCTTCTAATGGTGCATTGTTTCCAATTGAAGGCTGTGATCAAGTGAGTATGCCTTTTCCAGGGTTCATTTTTCCTCAAAGTGTTTTTTTTTTTTTTTTTTTGTGTCTTTAAGTATTTTTTTTTTTTTTTTTTTTTTTTTTTTTTTTTTTTTTAACAAAATAGGAATAAGTACCCATTCATTAAGAGTGATAAAGCACAAAAATATAGCCCGAATATACAAATAAAGAAGGAGAGAATTAAAACATGGGTAAACAAGGCTAAAACATTAAAAAAACTATAAGGCAGAATGTTTCGAGCTGTTACAAGCTCATTTTCAGCTGCAAAAAAACACAAAAAACAAGTGAAAAATTGAGTGGGGACCTGACCCCAGCCGTCATCATGTAACCACTCTGAGAGTGGTTGGAGTGAGTGGTGGTCTTTGAGAGAGGTCGCCACTCAATTTTTTACTTGTTTTTTGTGTTTATTTGCAGCTGAAAATGAGCTGGTAACAGTTCAAAACATCCTGCCTTTTCGTGTTTTTAATGTTTTAGCCTTGTTTACCCATGTTTTAATTCTCTCCTTCTTTATTAATTAAGAGCCATATAAGAACAGAACAGACAACCAGACGAGGTATAAATTTAAGAATCCTGATGTGTGCTTCCTCTTCTCTATTTCATGTAGCACCCAATTCCTGGGATAAAAATATCTAATATTAACGTTTGATTGTTTTTTGATGCATAGATTCAAACTCCTTGCTCATATAAAAACGATTATCTACTTGAGTTAAATTGCACACTAAATGTTACTAAGACAGTCTCTACCAAAAATACAGCAACCTCAATCTTTGACTTAACTGTTGTACTTGGAACAACTCTGGGCAGGGAAGAAACACTACATGATTACAAAGCCTGCTGAAACCATTGTATTGTGGGATTTGATTTACGTACATGCTGATTTCTCTTGTAAGCAGGAAATTTAAATTGTTCACAATTATTGCTGGATAAAAGCATCAATAACTTGGTTGGGAATTACTGTCATTAATGTTAGCTTCCAAAATCAGGTTCTACTTTAAACTTGAAGATAAAAAGTGTGTCATCATGCCTAAAGTCGGATCTTGTCCAGTTGTTTAGTATATATTTGATAGTTTCGCTGTCTCCAAACCGCCAATTTCAGAGGTACACACTTTTTTTCTGTAGCCAAGGACAGATGAAAATCTGTACTCGATATACAATGCACCTAGCGCTTAGAGGTCGTAAGACAGAACACTACACCATCTCGCTTCATTCTCATTTAGACAGTCTCGCTGGAAATAGATTTACATGAACAGGAACTGATAATAAAAGCGCATTTCTCTACTAGTAAGCAGGAAAAACTTCTGTAAATGTTTAAATCTTAAATACACCATTGTATACTGATATAATAAATTACTATAAAGGGATCAACCTTACCACTTCACAGTTCATTGTTCTTATCATAATTAATTTATTTTATCTCTAGGAATTATTAGAATCTTTCAAGAAAAAATCACCCAGGCGATCGAACAAACCAATCACAGGGCAGTTTGTAATTGACAAGGAACTAGATGATATCATCAGTCTTGTTATGCGTGATTATGTCCATTCATGGTATGATAACATTAGCACAGACTCAGAGTTCCCTGCAGCACTGCGTCTATGTATCAACAGGTTAGTAGGATTCTGATAAGTTGATGGCCACTGTTTTTCTGGAATAAAAGTTATGATGTCATTGCCATGGAAAATCATTTTCTCTGAAATAAGCAGTGTGTGAGGGTTAATAATTAGCCACAAAATTTTCATGGAGAGCGTGGTAGCATGTCTTTTTTTGTACCTCACTCTGCTAGTGATCTTGTAAGTGTTGATCGGGACATTACTAACAACCAAACTGAAATGCCTGCAAGCAAGGCCCTCTGTGTCACAACAGAAATTAAAATTTCTTGTACGCTGGTGACACCTTAGTGGAGGCCAATGATTACTTCTATGGTAGTTACTTTTTGAACGTTACTATTATTTTCTGGCTTTTGATTTTCAAGAATGGGAAGTTTATCTTGGGGAGCTCTCTACTCAACTAATAGAAAGCTATCTGTAGCCTCAGGACATGGTTCTTTGATCAAATATAAGGGCTTTGAAACAGCTGGAATTATGAACAGAGTATTCGATATAAAATTAGCTTTACAACAATCTCTAGAACTGCAATGCTTATCATAAGTGTGAGGCATTATATTCCATGATCATTGAAGACAAGTTGGTTTCCAGAAACTGCTTTATAATTTCTTCTGCATTCTTTATTTCTTTTTCCTTTTTAATTCCTTTTGAAATGTGGGTAAAATTTTTTCAGTGTTATTTTAATGCCAAGAGGCATTTTTGGTGTCCTAGCCAAAATCTACCTTGTTGCAAAAAAAAAAAATTTTTCATTCTACCCCAAGGTACCTTTTCCTGTGGCGTAGAGCTATTCTAATTTTACTTTTTAAGTGAAACCTAGCTCAAATGATTCTTCAAGATTTATAGAATCAATCTCTCAAAATTTTCAATCCAAAATCACTTATTGGCTCCCCCTACCATTTTATTAAGATCACTTTCACCAAGTGTGTTGCATATAATGATAATTGATCATCTAATTGTCAGCGTTTCATATTTAAAGGACTTTAACAAGAATTGCCAGTCGAGTAAGTGAGATCGATTGGACACCGTACTTCACAGCTCGTCTTGTTGATGATGCTGCATCTCACCTGCGACTTTTTCGTCAAGCCAGAACAAAAATGAAAACCAAGTATCATGACACATGTAAGTGTCCAGAGTTGGAGTCAATTTTTTTTGATCTTGAACTGATGATGGAACAGAACCAAGTTTGTCGGGATCATATTTGTTTGGATGAACAAAGTGAAAAAGGTAATTTTCAGTTTATTAATATGTATGTTACGGTCAATGTTAGGGGGCCGGCCGATGCTGTCACTGACCGGCCAATGATAGCATCGGCCGAAATCGAGGGCCATTGACATGATTGGCCGGCCAATCATGTCATCGGCCAAAAAGCCCGGTCACTGTTAACATTTTCACCGCGAGGTGAACAATGGCCGGCCGATGATGACAGTGGCCAATGACTGACGGCCATTGTTCGTTCACATTATAAAACACCGTAAAACTGAAAACATACCACATGAGAGGAAACAAATGAGTGAATGTGTAATTACTACAGCTGTTTGATTTATTTTTTAGAAGGTTTTTTTTTTATTTATTTTACATTTCTTTCGACTTTAAAAATTGGAGCATTTTTTTTTTCGTTTTTTTTTTTTTTTTTTTTTATCCCACAGCTGTAATAATTATTTCAAGAAGCAACGTTGAGTTTTAATTTTTGAGACTTATCATCACCCGGCATTGCAGGATACACGGTGACGCGGTTGCCGCTTGGTCACTCAACTCTCTCACGTTCAATTGATAAATGATAACAGATCCAACATTGGCCGTCACCCCTCGGCCAAACAGTACATTGGCCGGCCAGTGACATCAGCGGCCGGTCAATATGTGACGGTTTTATTGTTAAGAAAACATTTCCCAAAATCGCTGGCCATTGACGTCATTGGCCGGCCAATGACATCTTCGGCCGAAACGCCCGGCCACGGTCAACATTGGCCGGCCAATGACATACACTTCCCCATTCCCTCACATTGACCGTAACATGTATACTACTCTGGCTTATAGAATGTTGAAACTGGAAAAGCAAGAAAATGTTGACTCTTTGCGTCTGTTTCACAAGTAATTTTGACTTCTTAGCTCCATTAGTTGCTTTGCCTTAGTGATCAAACTTGGTCAGTTCAATCCCAAATATCCTTAATTTTATGGTGGCAATAATTGATTTTTGTTTTCATTCGAATTTTATGCATTAAATTTTTGGGACTTCTCTATTTTAACACTCAGCACTATCTAATAAAGTGACTCACCTCAAAGCAGAAGCTAATTTCAGATTCTCTAAAACCTCATATTTTTAAGCGCTCGAAGGAAACCAGCCATGCAACATGGGTTACAATGTTTTGTGTTTTGTTTCCTCCTCATGCATGAATCAGTCTCCCTTTATTTATTTAAAGCGTGTAATGTCCTCAATTTAATATACTTTAATTTTTTAAGTAATGAATCAATAGTAATCTGTTTTTATCTGAATACATAGTTCAGAGAAAAACATAATTTAAATTGCATGAACTGTGGAGTTTGATTTGGAAATTCTTTATTCCAGGCTACCTACAACAGGTGTCTGAGAAAATATTAGAGCTGTTTGCTCCTGAAGAGGATTATAATTGTCAGACCGTCAGGTTACTGACCCGAGAAATTCTAGTCAATGCTGTGTTATTACCGTTAGTTTCAAAACTATCTGACCCAGATTTCATCAATCAAATAGTCGTATTTGTGGTAAGTTCTGTTCAATTCCTCTTTTCATTTTACTTATCTTATCTTGAGGGACCTTAATAAATGATATCATCGAACTATTATTAATACTCGTTGAAACAACCTGAAAACTTTTGTGCCCACAAGGTAATACAGCACAAGCTCAATTTACTGGTTTTGTCATTAACCGCCAAAAAATCCGGTGAATCAAGCAATCCACTAAAGTGGAAAGTCACCTTTTTCACTGCAGGGGCACTGAATTTGAAGTCCAACACTTTTTTTTATAAGTTTTGGAGTAGGAAAAGGCTAATTAGCTGACATCTGTAACTGCCAATTTTTTTCTCCAATATTCATGTCTTTCCCACACGAACAATGTTAAACAAGAAAATGTTGACCCTAGCTGAATTCCCCCCTTGGTAATCTGAAATTTTCGACCCTGATGCCAGACAGTAAATCTCCATTCAGGGATGTCATTTTCTATCATCCGTTTCTATCATTTTCTTTTTCAGTGCAAGCGGTTTCCTGTATCTAGTGATAATTTTCTAACAATTCTACGCACCACAGATAACATCGATGAACTGCATGCTACGAAAGAGATGCTTACCAAGGAGATTGCAGATCTGGTAAATTTTTTCATTTTTCAATGATTTAATTATCCTCATCAATTTACAGGTGTACACTTTATGTTGATGTATTTTTTACCATTTTTTGTATATTTTAGTTCCTATATTCTATATCAATTGGTTTCACATTGGTGGTTTATGTATTTTGTTTATTTTAAAGTTAATTAAGTTCTATGTCGGTAGTGCTCTGGTATACATACAATCAACATGGTTTCCTTTTTTTGTTTTCCATGAAGATAGTCTCTGCTAGTCTCTAGCAGC
The DNA here is from genome assembly GCF_918797505.1 of Bemisia tabaci. NCBI lineage: Eukaryota > Metazoa > Arthropoda > Insecta > Hemiptera > Aleyrodidae > Bemisia > Bemisia tabaci. The sequence goes on from NC_092793.1 coordinate 27,779,358, forward strand.
TACGAAGCTCTCATTAAGTGTAAACAAATAAACATGTATTGCAGTGCTTAATTTCTTACAGTTCAGTTCAGTTGTCCTTTGATCCTGTAGTTGCCAGATAGTGGAATTATGTTTAATGGTGATGCTATTAAGTGCTGCACAGCAATCATATCAAAGGATACTACCTAAAGTTATGTATCTTCTAAAGTAGAAATGGTAATTCAATCGACTGTTTCTTTTGTCCAAGAAATCTTGCGAAGCTGATGGAGAGGCTGGTTATGTGTTGAGAAACGTATTGAACAACTTGATGTACAGAGATCGCACTATTGATGAAAGAGTGTCTCAGTTACAGAAAGAGCAACTGTGCGTTCCAGGTAACGAATGCTTAGTCATAAGTTCATGTAATATGGTCAGAAACTTTTTCTATAACGTTGGAAGTGGTTATTTGCCTGACCAGACGTGACAGCAATGTAGAGCCTTTGAGTGAGCACTATGTTTGGGCTACATTTTGCGATCAGAAACTGCAATATTTGGCTCATCCATGAAAACACTTATGTGCATAGGGAAAATAATTGTAAATATGTTGTTTCGAAACCAAGCCAGAAATTATATTTGTTAAGTGCAAAATGTAGTCTTATTTCTAATTTATTTATCAGAATACTAAGCAACATGCTGGCTTAAAATCCTGAGTATTTGTTTAATAATGTGATGGAGGCACAAAAGGAGTTTCAAGGTGCCACTTTTTTTAGTTTTCATCTGAAAAAGATTAAAGTAAAACCTTGATTTAACGCCTTTCAGCAGATCCGCAAAAATCTTAGTTGTATCAAAACATGTTTTAAAAACATTCAAATCGGAGGGGTCCAATCAAAAGTTTGGACGGTGGGAGCCCTTGGGGGAGAGAGAGCTAGGAGAGAGGGTAATGAAGCATTTCATCCTAGTCTGAGGATCATAAAGGGTCCCAAAAATGCAACTCACCTCAGGAGGATTACTTTAGGAACAATTTGTTTTAAGTGCATCATTTGTTACTCAGAATACTATGACTTCATCCAAATTTCCTTTTGCCCTCATTCTCGAGGTTTCAGTTCATGGTGAGAATAATATCTTTTTCTTATTAGAGACCCATCATCTGATTTCTAACAAAAATTAACATAATATCCTAAACTTAATTACTGTTTTTTTTTGTTTCCTTTAAATCAGAGTTACCCTCCTCACATTCCGAGGTTCCAAAACTAAGTGCCAACCCACGGATGTTTTCGTTACCATTAGATGTTATTTTAAAAAATAATGTTGCGCTCACATATTTCATCGACTACATGTCATCGATTGGAGCAGGCTCTTATCTTTTCTTCCTGTTAAACATTGAAGGTAACCCTCTTTTTCATTTTTTTTTATCATCTCTTGTCCTGTTCACCATTTTTGTGAACATGTTTTCAAAGCATGAAGCATCCAATATTCTGAAACCAAATCCCAGTAACTCTATATTGTTTCTTACTTTAAAAAAAAATTGGATGTGCCTCTCACAAGAAAAATTTTTACATTCAAGAATATAAACAGACGCCCCTATATTTTGGCAGAAACTGATTAAATACTTCTATACCACAGAAATATTAAAAAATGACAGAGAATTTTCCACTTACATAAGGTCACTATGTGAGGCATTTGTTCTCAGAATCTAACCTAATAATGCAAGGGTTCAAGCAGTTTCATATGCTTGTTTTGGGTGCTGTGTTATTCATTTACACTTTTGATTCCTGAAGCTTGGCAACCCTCTCATCACTTGATTGGATTGTACATAAGGCAAAAGATATTAGGTTTGCTTTCACTCTGATGCACTAATTTGGTGTACTTTCCACACCAATAAATTCAGTCAAAATCCATGGTCAAGAGTGGAAGCTGAGAGAAGTAGATGAGATAAGTGGAGTGCTTCTATTCAAGATGATCCTTAAACTCATATTTCAAAATCATGAAGGTCTGTATGCTCATTATTTTCATGCCTCCTCCTGTTGGGATCACCAAGTTTTCGTAACTTCAGTAAAATTAAAGCCCTTAGACCTGTCAAGCTCTTTAAAGAGGTAGATAAGTTCTGCAACCTTCTTCTAACAATTAGTCCACTTGTTAGGTTGGCGCACTTCGGCAGAGCAGCAGCTGTCTGACATAAAACTTATCAAGATGGTGCAACTAAATAATGCTGAGATTGGACAAGACTTGAGTGGCACAGAGGCAACATCTGATCTCAAATCTGAGACCGTATCACAAGATGAAGAGCAAATTTGCAATCATATAAGAGAAGCTGCCTCCAGCATATTCACTCAGTTTCTCTCAGAAAGTGTAAGTTCCCTGTTACTGTAATTACTGAAAAGGTTGCAGTGTTTGAAAAAACTGAAGTTGTTTAAAAACCACAGCTCCATGCCAATTAACCATTTGTAAAGGTCAACTTTTCCCGCTAGGGGAAAAGCCGCCTCATGGGACCGGAGTTGCGGAAGGGTGAAGAGTGAAACAGCGAAAAGAGAACACACGGAGTTGGAAGGAACCCAACTCAACCGCCCAACCTCCACACGAGATCACACACTATCACTATGTACTAAAACTAGGGGTAAAACGATAATTCAGCCCCGAAGGGCTGATTTCAAAAAGGACTTACATCACGAGACGCGGTTTCTAAGATGAGGTCAAGACGAGAATGGTGGAAGGCCAGACTTGTGTTTTTGGGTTCCTGCGCCTGCGCGCTGTTGGCGGAGGGAACCGGAAACAGCAAGTTTCAAAACTTTGACGGGAGGGCTACTGACTCTTTACACATTGATGTCGATACCCTGAAATCGGTTGCAAAATGGAAACAGTGCTTTCAACTTTATTTGAAGATTGCGGAAGACTATTTTTGGCTTGAACATTCTTTAGTATTTGGATCAAAAGACTGAAATTTCTATTTTTCCCAAAGAATCCACCTAATGGTTAGAATTAGAAATATATGCCCTGAATGCATTGTCCCAAAGCTGAAGTTTCTACCTTAAACTGTGGCCAGCAGCCACACGCATGTTAGAGCTATTTTAATGGGATGTTAACATATTTAACACGAGTTTTTAACATTCGAGGCTAGTGACGCACTACTGTAAAAATGGTGGGAATTACAAATCCAAAATGCAGCTGGTAGTTCAGATGTTTCCTAAGTCAAATTAACTACACTTAATTTCTCTATTCGATTACCATTATGATTAAAAAAAAATTAATTTTGATTGCAATTAACTTTCGTGATTGTACAGTTCCAGGGAAAAGTGCATTTTGTGTAGGGATGGTCGAGTATTTAGATAATCGAATATCTGATATTCGAATTATCGGCACCGAGATAATCGCATCACATTGGAATATTTGCTTCCAAAGTATTTGAAATCGCAAGATTCGATTTCTCAAATAATCTCAATAATCGCAATGGAAAAGTTTCGAATATTCGAATAATCGCATTTGAATTCGATAACGTCCATCCCTCGAGTTAGGCAATCTCGTTATTAATTAAAACTCGTCCACAACTCCACACGGGGATGACTTACGGTCTTAGTTAAAAGTGTCATTGATCTCTATCAATAACAGTACCATGTTCCTTGGTTCAAAAAAATAAAAAATCGAAGCAATAATCAAAAATATTCGAATATTCGCTTCCAAAGTTTTAGAAATCGCAAGATTCGATTTCTCAAATATTCGCAATAATCGCAATGGAAAAGTTTCAAATTTTTGAACAATCGCATTGAAATTTGATAATCGTCCATCCCTATTTTGTGTTCATGGCTTTCTTCATCAGGGCATATCAAGTTATATTGTGCTGAGAGATATTGTTTTCCTTTGCTCTAATTTTAATTACAAACCAAAATCCTGTCATCGCTGTTTCCTTTTACCTCTTCAGCCTCACATCATGGAGCAATACAGGAGAAAATGAGTGTTTCCAATTACTCAATACAGCATTTTTAGGTCATTTCGTTCAATTTTTTCACACTTTATCATTCTCATTTGTTTCCATCACCAGCCAATATTTTTCCTGTCAGTTTGAGACGTCTGAAGAAACGTCTAAGTTTAATTTCATATTTTCATAGTTTCTTGTTTGTTTTGTTGTTGCATTTTTTCAGTTGTCATGGAATTTATCGTAACTTCTTTGTTTCCTGTTATTATAAAACTTTCATGCAGATTACATTCCAAAGACTAAAATTTATTTGATTAATTTTCAGGCATCTACAAAATTGAAGATTGATCCAGTCTTGGTAGAGCAGTTATGGGCGAAGATTTGCTCACAGCCACCAGACGAAACTTGGTTTGATAATGTGCAAGCAGCAATCTTGAAAGAGCTACAAGTAAGTTTCCTAGGGACATCGAGAGATGACCATTTAAAAAGGCTTATCTTTTTCAAATAGCTTACATTTTATCAATCTTAATGATGTGCAGCCTGAAACCTTTATCAGGATGTACCAAATCTATACATAAGATATTACGGGATGTTGGAGTTTTTTAGCCAAGGTGCGTAAAAAGTTCAGCGTAAAGCTGAATAAAATATTACATAAATACATACAACTATTCTGCAAGGGGACAAAAGAAAGAGTCTCAACAGAGTTTTTTACTGGTTGCCAGTTTCACAATGTTGTCCACCTAGCTCAGTTTCCATTTACAAAAACTAGTTTTTGTCTGATAACGCCTAATCTAGAGAATATTATGGCTGGGAAGTCTTTTTCAGTGCGAGGTTAGGAAAGATTTCAAAGACTGAATGGATTTGTGCGCATTGTTGTAGGCCTTGTCGCCACAGGACTAACTTCTTACCATAGCACATTTTTTGTAGCTGGATGTTCAATGATGCACACATTTTTTATGTACATTTGAAGTTAGGATTTAATTTTGGACTTTCCCCATGCACTCATCATGATCTCTCAACAATATCTCGTTAGAAAAAACTCTCCTGTTTGCCCTAGTAGTCCAGTCAATAGGGGGTAAAGTAGAGACAATTTCTGAGGAAACTTTTTGATATACTATTCCTATGTATTTTTCATCGCTGAATCCGAATTTCATATTTGCGAAAAGATCTGAGGCGAGCCAAAGCCGCCATCTTGAAAAAATGGCCGAAATTTGCGTTTTTTCGGCCAAAAAACGGAAATAACTCGTATATTATGGAAATTACGGCAAAAGTAGTTATTTTCTAAATTAAAGTACATAAAATTTCCATTAAAACGAGTCCAAGATGGTTAAGATCGGATGATAACAAATGCCGTTACAGCGTTGCAAAGTTTCAGGCAATTATTGAAGTTAGGCAATTTTCGTAACTCTCCCTGCAAAAAGAGAGCTTTCAAGGCAATTAATCATTAAATCGTAGTAAGTGTAAGTATGAATGATAAAAGGAGTGCAGTTTTGAGTTCTTGACTTTCAAGAACGGCAGTGGATAATGGGGGGGGGGGGGGGTCCGTATAAGCGCAGCTGCAGGGTCCTCCGTTCCTCCCCCATTTTCATGGCCCGGGTGCGGCCGGTCGGCCTTCTTTCTCCAGTTATTAGTTTTCCTGTCCTCCACAGACGCCCTATCCGGACATAAACTTGATGTGCCTACGTAAAGGTATATTCGCTGATTACAACATTAGCTGCCACCGAGCCAAAGAGACAGGCACTGCTAGCTTATGTCAAAAATATAGTAGGTCAAACTTTTGAGTCCGTTAAGTTTAAGCGCGCCGACCGCTGCGCTGTGATCCAATCAGTAGTATGAGGAGTTTAATTTGAATTGAAAACGATGTTGTTCCAATAAACCCTCTCATATTATTTCGGTGCATACTTATCATTAAAAAATCAGATGAGGAGCTTCAAAATTTTTAGTCGCACGAACTTCCACCCTATCCACTCTTGCTATTTACCGCAGCAGATGTCATGAGTAAAGCTACAATGTCCACATTTTATAATGCATTTACACCGTGTCATGGCTCCCTCTGCGCCCCACTGCCTCTTGTTTCATCCACTTGTCAATCTCATCACTTCTCTGCATTTCATAGTCATTGTCCAAACATTCAGTGTCTTCTGGATCATCTACGTCATCTCCTTCTCCTTCCATTGAAAGTGCGTGTTATTGACTATTTTCGCACGAGCCATGGCAATACCCGCCAACAAGACTGCAATTAAGGCCTTTCTTCCGAAAACCGCGGGCGCCGCGACTTTCTTCAATGTACTTGCATGAGATCTTGCTTAAAATTTCGCCCGTAGCGGGATTTTAAAGGTAATGCCTACCCTATGGGGATGAGGCCATTTTTGCTATTCTTCCACCCCCTGTCACACGCGTATTTCTTGATGCTCATCCATTGCTATGTATTTGAGGATAGGAGCATGAAATGTGGCAGCGTCCTCTGAAGGTGGAAGACAAGCGAGATTTTGTACATTGTGGAAAAAAGTCGGAACATAGCTTTCATACCTAAATTCAGCCAAAGTTTTCTCTGCTCACCCTTGAAACCATATAACCGGAGTAATAATTTATTTTCCTGCTTTAGAAATTTCTTCTTGCTTTGAGCCTGATTTTTTAAGCATCTGAGCTGCTGGTTCACTTATTAAAGCTGAGTTGTTCCCCAGGGTTTGCTAAAAATTTAACTTTGATTTGCCTGAAGAGTGATGATGTTAAGTGATGATGTTGTGTCACTCCCACTAATGACATGAATGAACGGTATGTGTTCGGCTTTCACTCCATTTTCAAGGCTGCCTCGGTTGAAAAGTATTTAAGGAGTCTCACCTTTGCCTGATTTTAGAGGGAAAGCATTTTTGACGTTACTTGACTGAGCTGTAAGGAGGACAAGGAGGTCAATATCTTTTCCTACAATTACAGCAATTTCGCCCTGTTTTGCAATTTTCAAAGCCTTTGAAACTTTGATTGTGTCAGTGACTTCTTCTGCTCGAAATACAGACATGCTCTCAGCCCTGAAACGTTTCATGAGCCTTTGGATCAAACAGGATTTGTTTTCGCCGTTTTTCAGAAAATTTGCTTGTGATGTTACTGGGACCATACTTTTATGGAATTTTATTTCCACTGATGAAGCTTATCCTCTTCGCCATCTTCCAGGTGTTTTCGAGCTGCATCTTGTAATATCCTTGGGATAGCCGCCGAAAACGATCACAGAATTAGCGGAATACACATGGTTGTTGCATCTTGATGAAAATCCTCATTTTGTCTCCAAATCACTCGATGGAGCAAAATACGGACATTTATGATATACGTAGGATTCTTGTCATCAATTTTATCTACACACGGTGTAAATGTAAAAAACATACCATAAAATGTGGGATACACATGCCGTCTGCTAAGGTCAACAAAACGGTATAGGGTGAGAGTTCGACAAAAAATGTTGAAGTTCCTCAGCTGATTTTTTATTAACAGGTATGTGCCGAAATAATAAGAGAGGTTTCATTGGAACAACATCCTTTACAACTCAAATTGAACTTCTAACCCGGAGAACGAAGGCCGACCGGCCGCACCCGGGCCATGAAAATGGGGGAGGAACGGAGGACCCTGCAGCTGCGCTTATACGGACCCCCCCCCCCCCCCATTATCCACTGCCGTTCTTGAAAGTCAAGAACTCAAAACTGCACTCCTTTTATCATTCATACTTACACTTACTACGATTTAATGATTAATTGCCTTGAAAGCTCTCTTTTTGCAGGGAGAGTTACGAAAATTGCCTAACTTCAATAATTGCCTGAAACTTTGCAACGCTGTAACGGCATTTGTTATCATCCGATCTTAACCATCTTGGACTCGTTTTAATGGAAATTTTATGTACTTTAATTTAGAAAATAACTACTTTTGCCGTAATTTCCATAATATACGAGTTATTTCCGTTTTTTTGGCCGAAAAACGCAAATTTCGGCCATTTTTTCAAGATGGCGGCTTTGGCTCGCCTCAGATCTTTTCGCAAATATGAAATTCGGATTCAGCGATGAAAAATACATAGGAATAGTATATCAGAAAGTTTCCTCAGAAATTGTCTCTACTTAGCCCCTATATGTGCTCTATTGACTGGACTATAGCAAAAGTTTGGGACAGACCCATATAGCTCCAGGTACTTGAGTTGTACTTAATTTCTGTTTTTTAACTATTTTTTCCCCCTGATTTTCAGACTGATGAAAATTACCTGAATGGTTTCCGTGGGAGTCAGTCATACATCAAACTCCTCTCAGACCTTGAGTTATTCCACCATAAGGAAGAAGATCTCCTTTCTTCAGATTCCACCAGTCTTTCAGATAATACAAGTGTTGCCTCTTTGCCATTTGATTCCATCAAAGAATTTGGTAAGTTTTGAGGCCAATATCTTTCTGAAAGATACTCTCAAGTTACTACATTCTGCTCAAAGTGTTCACTTTACTTTTCATATCACAGCAAATTATCCAATCTTCAAAACCAGAAAACACCCTCACTTGAAACTCTGTGCATTTTTCTTGTGTAATGATTGTACCTATAAGGAAATTTTACACCAATTCTGCTTTATAGCAGAATCGTTGTCAAAACTTGGATGGCTCAGCTCAGTTGGCAAAGAAAGTAATTTTTACCCTGAAAAAAACTAAACAGAAGTTATGTATGCCACCATGTGCAAGCACTATTTTTGGGGGGGAGGAACTTTTATGAAACTTTATAGCAATGCGGTGTTGGGAAGTTCTGAACACTCAAAAATATTTATATTCTATTTATTTATATATTTATTCATTAGGGCTGTGCAAATACTCGCAATTCCGACTATTTGCTTCGTCCGCCTCGCGTACTATTCGCAAATTGCGAATAATCGCATCGCCGCGAAATAGTGAATTTTTGAACTGACATTTCCAAATATTTGCGCCGTCATGAGGAATGAATTTTCAAATATTCGCGCCATCAAAAATAACGAATTTCCAAGTGGCAATCGTGAAACGTTGCGAGGACCTGCGCAAGGCTTCCGCTTTCACCCGAGACATCGCGAATGGCGGATCTCCTTTGATCTTTACCGACTTTGCCGAGTTTACGAACAGCGAGCGCGATTGCGATTGGGGGAACTAGCAAAGAGCCCAAATTAAGGATTGAAAGACACAGAAATGTCTGAAATAGAAAAAAAAAGTTCATAAACACATTTTTATTAACACCGAAAAAAATAAAATACTAAAATGTGTCTAGTGATCCTTCGATACTTGCTTGACTGCCCGCGCAGTAACCTTCAAATCCTGGAAATGCATACGTAACTGCAGGGACAGTCAAGTCAGCATCCAGGGATCTTCGAACAAATTCTTAACAGTCTAGGCTACTATCATAGCATTTCATTGTTTTCTGTGCAGGCGTATGAGCAAATGGAAAATTCTTAAAAAATTAATCACATTTTTTTTGTCGACTTTTGTAATATTCGCGAATTTTCACACTTAAAAAAGTCATTTCTAATTATTCGTTTTACTATTCGTAGCTGTGAATAATTGACTTAAATTATTCATTATTCGCTTCGCTATTCGCGAATAGTTGCCGAAATTATTCGCTATTCGCTTCGTTCGGAAAATTCACTATTCGCACAGCCCTATTATTCATTTATGTTTTTATCCATCTACAAACGGGCTGTACAGCCCTTACAAATAAATAAATGCAAATTCAAGAATCGAAACATTGCCATGACAGGAGTAAAGGGGAATTTTTAAAAGAGTGGCAAGAACATTTTGAAACAAGCAGTAACAACAATGAAACTGACGCACGTGATGAGAAGAAACACTTGATTTGATAGAAGTAGGGACTTGATAGTAAAATGAGCCTTAGTTAAAAGGAAGGATTAGGCCCTTTAAATGTTTTTTAAAAAATGTACATTGACATGATTCACCGTAGCTAGACAGTATAGTGGTTTCCAAGATCTTTTGCAATAAACTAAAACAGAACTAAATTTTCATTTCTATTTAAAAATGCAGGGTCACCAGGGAGGAAGTCTTTCAATGTAAACGTGTCAAATAATTGTAAAGTAATTTTTATTTTTCAGGGCCAGATGACTTCTTGATGGTTCAGTCAGACGATTCATTGAGTACAAGTTCAGTTCCTTCTAGAATCAATCGTAGTGCAGATTTTATTTTACAAGCAGAAATTGTGGAGACTGGTGTTGCACAAGGGAAAGGGAAAACGTTTGGTATCTACGATGTCTCTGTGGTGAAATGTTACCAGACTATTGGCGAGCAGGAAAATTGGCACGTTTTCAGGAGATACTCAGATTTTTATGAACTTCATAAAAAAGTCACCAGCAATGTAAGTGTTGTTTGTTCATCAATTTTTCTTTATCATTATATCTGTGTGAAAGCTATACTTATTCTTATCTGCGAAGGGCCAAAATGGAAAAGGGATATCTAAATCTGTGCTCATTGAGCACACAGTTTGAAAAAAAAAAGAAAAAGAGAAGAAAAAGAAAACAAATGAACAATGCTGAGCATCTAATGAGTAATACTAGTGTATTTTTCAAGGTTAATTATCGTTTACGGCATACATGAGAATATTCCTTGCTGTTTCTGATAATGAGATGTTTGCAATCATTTAATTGAAACTGTTCATTTATCACCATATTACTCCATTCCATTGCTTTGCCGCCAAAAAGTTGGGTAAAATTTTTTCCCATGTGTCTGATGCTACTCCAGGGGGTAATAAGTTACTACTTTTTACAAAATTGAAAAAAAAGTTGGACAAAAATGTAACGCTCTAATTCTAAGCTAAACTTGTTGTTCTGGACCAGTTCCTCCATAAGTTTTGCTGCCATTATCACGATTTTTTTTATACTTTCAGTTCCATGATCTCGGAAAGTTAACATTCCCCAGCAAGAAAGCATTCCATAACATTGATAGATCGGTATTAGAAAAACGTATGAGAATGTTGAATAGCTATTTGAAAATCCTCTTACAACCCAAATTGTTAGCATCCAGACAGCAGCTGAAAGTACTTTTACTGGAATTCTTTGAGCAAGGAGCCTATGATCGAAGAGTGACTGACAGTAATCTAACTAGAACGGTAAGCAACTTATCTACTTTTTTCCTTTTACGAGGGGAGACCCACAGCACACTGGACAACTTTTGCCCCAGTGTCATGAACATATTGACTTCTCTTTTTAGGGGATTTTCAAGTCACCTCTAATGATGCACTTTGCCTTTCAATGCATGAAATGTACTCATAAATGTTAACGGCTGTCTAGCTGTCACATGTCGTATTTCTACTGCATCCTTTCATCCTGTGCGTTTTATGTCACAGTAGTCCGTGACTTCTTTAATATCAATGCATTAGAGCTTTCCTGCTTGTTTCTTATTTCTTTTTATATCTGTCACAAAGTAAAAATAGATACTGCTGTTTCCAAAAAATTGAATTTGTCAATGTTATCAAGGACTAATACATCCCTGCTTTACTTGAGGAACAAGTTTGAGTAAAGCATAACACTTATAGTTTTCTTCCTTTATTTCTCTGTATATGTCCAACTGGCATGATTTTTGGTAAAACTCACTGCATTTAAACGATTTTATATTTTTGATGCAGCTGCAGAATGGCTCATCAAATTTTTAGGGTAACTTTAGCTTATAATGGTGCACCATCCGCAAGTCATGGATTCCAGCACAGTTCTTCCACGATAACTGGTGCATCGTATCCACTTCTTCTGTTTGACTGAAACCCCTTATAGCAGATTATATCACAAATGATTTTTGATTCATGAATTATCTCTATTTTTTCCAGTTGGACACTGTCATGGTTCCGTTCAAAGAATCAATGAAAACAATGGGTCAAGCTGTAAAAACAGTACCTGATAATTTGATGGTCAGGGTGGATGGTTTTGTCGACAATATTTCCCGAGTTTTTAGCACCAATGGGCCGGATGCAAATTGTGAAGAAGCGACTAAAGTAGGAGCTCTCCTCGATTTAGAGGTACGTGTATCCTAGTTTTCTTCAAGACAGCTGAAACTTTAATATGAAGAACTTAAAAGAACCAATGTATTTTTTATTTTTTGACACAGCTGAATAGTATCTCAACCGTTTTCATCAACATTTAAGGAAGGCAGTTCTCCTTTCATCCCTCTGTATCCCTCCTCATTGCCCCTTGGTTTCTATCTTGAGTAAGAATCTAAGAAGTAGTTTTCAAACTTGAACTCGTTTAATACCAATGTATTTTTTCAATATTGTTTGTGTTGGGCCAAATGATGCACATAAAAACAGCGGAATTTGTCCACTCCAAACCATGGCCTTTAATTTTTCAGTCTGAAGACTAGACTTTCCTTTGTTTCAAAAAGTGACAAAGCCATTCAGAATGTAATTGTCAATTTTAAGAAAATGATGCTGGAGGTTACTCCTCACAAAACTATTAGAAAGCATCATCACATTTATCTGCCTGTTAAAAATAAAATATAATTTACCTTGGCCTTTCAGATGCTAATTTTGAGATGGACCGATCTTTCTTTGCAGTGATGTATCGGAAAGTCTAGTATCAACAGGAAGATTAATTCTCAAATTTCGAAATTAGCTTTATCTTTTGTTTCTGCTTTCTTTAGAATTTTGTGACATTGTTTATAGTCTACAGATTGAAAAGCCACTCATATTTCCACAACTTTTTCAGAATGAAAAATAAAATTAAGACTGAATTGATGCAATTATTTCTTTTAATTATTTAAAATCTTCAATTTTTAATATGTATAACTCTCTTGCTGGGGAAAAGAGAAATGAAAAACGTGTTTACTTTGCTGCGATTTCTTCAAAAATGAGCAGAATTATTGGTAAAATAGGTAGTTTAGAGCGTAAATACAACATTAAATGTAGACAGAAGGTTGGTAGTGTAGCCAACGTCTGTTACAAATCAGCATAAAGCTGAAAACCAGCTACACTACCAACTTTCTGTCTGAATGACTCGTGCATCTACCGCAATGAGTTTGTAATTTCAAATATATGATCATTAACTTTTATGAATTTAAAGATCTTTTGATTTTTTATTCTGTTCTAGTCCGATGAAAATATTCCACTGCGAATACTACTCCTCCTCATGACAGAAATTTTTGAATTAAAATCACGAAATCAATGGTTGCGGCGTCGATTTGTCATTTTGTTGCGTCAGATACTTCGAACAATGCTGGGTGATGTAGTGAATAAGAAAATTGTAGATTTTGTTTCAACTTTATTGGATCCACAACAGATTGCAGAGTACCTGAGGACATTAAAGTAAGTCATTTTCTGTAGCTGATCAGTTGTGCGATGAAGATTTCACAGCTTATTTTATCAACCGAAGCGGTATGTTCTCCTGGTCTAAGTTTCAAGTCAAGTTTCCAGCTTGTCTTAGCAGCTTACTTTAAAAAGTAAAAAAAGAAAGGGTCTCAGCTCACAATAAGTTTGCGGACCTAAACGATGAAGAAGGTGCTCTTACTTAACTCCCTCTTCTCCTCCCTCCTATCTCTCCGCTATCTATCCCCTCTATCCCTCTCCCCTGCCCGCAAACGGTGAGAAAAATGAGGAAAACTGCCGCTTCTTTTGTGGCTAATTGGCAATTGCCATGGTTACCCACTGAAAAGGATTTTAATTGGTCATTTTGAGTCCAAGATGCTCCTTTGTTAATTCATTTCGCAATCCTCAGGGGTAACCCTATCAAAATGATTTCAAAGATGATGGATGGGCTTGCCTACCTTTCCTCCTAAAAGTTCCCTGTAAATGAATTGTTGAGCAAAATGATTTTTTTCATATGTGGAGTCGTACCGCAAGAGAATGAGAAAGACTAATTTTAATGTTGCATTGACATATTAAAAGAAAATTAAGCATCATTTGGAAAAAAAAGATTGACCGAATCAAAATTATCATCTTCAACCACATCACTTTCGGGAATCCATCTGAGAAGACTGATTAAAAAAGAACAGTGGTAAAGACTCTCAAGAGCATCTAGCTCTGGTGAGGTCAATATCCACTAGTCAATCACGAGTCACAAGAGCATCTTATATAGCCAGCGCTGCAAGAGATTATCGGGCATTGTGTGTATGAAAGGCTTAACTACGAAATAAACCACCTTTTCAGCCAACATCTAGCCTACTGTCACTGACCTGTAAATCCTTACCCACTGTGATATCACTTGAATCTTTTTCACCTACAAAATCATTGAAGCATTTTCCGTCTTCTCTGGAGGGCAAATGTTTATTTAATGCCTTTCATGCTTCGTTTCTAGTAGTGAAGAATAAATTATGTCCTTTTTACAAATAGTGCGCCAGCTATGCCATTTTTATAAATGCAAGTCAACAAAATTACAAGAAAATATACTCTTTTAGCTCAGTAAGTGTCAATATCAAGCCACTAATACCATTTTTACAAAATTTCATGCAAAATGTACAATTTATAATTAGTCCTATAAAATTTCATAAATCTTCATTCAAACTGCTATCAAAAAACACTTTGAGACAACTCGAGGGGCGATAATTAAAACCATAAAGTTAATGAAACCAAGCAATCAAAGAAATGAATTCATAACTTATAATATACCCCAAAACCATTGGTTCAATAGCCATTGAACCCACCGTTGTTGATTTCTTCTTTTTCTTTCCCCCTTCTTTGACAAACAGAATCGATCTTCAGATCTTTCATAAAATACTTAAGAAACTCATTGCACCCATTTATAAAATTTTTCATGTTTTTGGAGAAATCGGGCATTTATATTTTCTGGGAAACCAGTTAAACTTACCAAAAGAGAAAAATGAAAAGTATCTTAAAGCTTTTGTCTTACAAGATATTTTCAAATCAGGTAGCTCAACCTGAGTTTTGATATTTACCCGATCGAGAACATGTATCTGTGTGTGCATTTGTAAATTTGTATGAGAAATGGGCTGTTAACACCATCTTAATATTCATATTGCTTAGAGAATCGTGGTGGCCAAATGACAAGAAACGACGACCTTCTCCTCCTAGAGATGATGCAGCCAAAATGAGGACTCGAGTTTCAGCCAAAGCTGCTCTCCTCGCTAGTTTATCAGGTAAGACAAGTTTTTTTTTTTTGTTTATCTCTTTTTTTTCTCTTTAGTGAAACCATGAAGTATTCAAACTTTTTTTCCTGTCCAACTTGAAATCTCTTAACTAAATGAGTGTTCATAAATTACGTATCACTCTTTTTCGGAATTTTGGACCCCCTCTCTCCTTGTAACGCTTTTGTGATGCAGGTCAATTCCTTAACATGTGAAAAGAAAGTGGCTCCTCGACTTCCAAGCCCCTAGAGTGTTATGTAGTTTTTAAATGGCCCTTGATGTACTTCTTTCAGAAATTTCTAGAGTTACATTCTTAACACAATCATCAAAGGAATGAATAAAGGAAAAGAAAGTGTATTGGAAATGTATTATAGCTTTTTGAAAATCCGAGAAATTTTTATGTTGTTTGTAAGTAGCTTTGAGCGGTTTTGATTGTGTAACATAGTTGTTTTCTCCATTAACTACTGGTTGCTTCCCTGAAGACCAATTTGAAGTGTTGCTCCTATCGTATTCCTCAATTGCAACAAAAGAAGTGATTTGAGTCCAAAACACTCTATTTCAAAACTTGATGATGTGCGAGCTATTTTTAAGGTAATAAGTAGTTATTTTAAAGAGAATGGATTCAATTTTTAGTAATTGTCACCTCTTACAATTCCTGAGTCATCAGAAACTTTTATTTTGATGGCATTTAATAATCAAACTCGAAGCCAATACTTTATGTGCTGCTTCAAAAAAAAAAAAAAAAATCCAGAGCTTTGCTGAACTAATTCTCTTTGATCAAAAATGAAGCGTGATGAGCCTATTTACCTTTTCTTGCTCTTTAATTTTGGCGGAAATGGAAAGCTGTTCTCTTAAAATAGAGACAGCAATTCTCAGGCTAAGAACCAATTTCTGCAGAATCAACCAGAAGCAGATAAGGGGAATCGAGCTGAATAGGCCAGGGAGAGTTGATCTGAATCAGTTGGGGAGAATTGGTTCAATTCAAGGATTAGGCACAAAGAATCGATCTGTTGAAAGATCAATTTGAAGATTCTGATCGTTCCCAATGATCTAACATTTCATAATTGATTAAGTATGCCTAAATTGTCACATGGCGACCTGTTCTTTGACATCGGGGAAAAATTGAATGAGATAGGATCTCTTATGAGAAAAGAGGGCACCAATAATATAATCAATGTGTTTGCTGTGAATAATCATTTCATCTGACAAATCATGAGCCACATCAATTGATCAACATGCGAATATTGAAGAAGTTCAGAATTGATTTGTTTGACTCAAGAAAAAGAGGTAAAGAATCAAGTCAAAGTCTATTTGAGGTGATCAACCTTTTGAATTTTAAGAATTGATCTTTTAAATTATTATTTAAACCTTCACAATTTCAGCATAGGTCATGGATATCTATTTTACCTTTGCATCAATTAAGATATTTCAATTGCAACACTCAATACTCATTAATTCAAAAACAGCTTTAACCTAAGACTCTGGGTCTTTTATTGGTTCTAATGGTATGAGCTCCAATTGGCAATGGATAATCATCTGTTTCAGATGAGTTTAAACATCTCCTTGGGAGCGAGACATCTCGACAAGGAATCATGTTAGTTTTCTCATCGTTTCAAGAACCTGTTCTTAATCGGAGACTGGTTTATGTCTTATTGGAAGGGCTGCTTATTACACTACTTCCCAGTATGTCTGGCATCTTCACTCAGATCCATGCCAGCTCTCCACGCGTCATTAAAACGCATAAAATGAACAAAGTATCAAGATGACACGCGGAAGACTTATGAACACCTCTTTCTTCTCGGTTATAAACCCTTTGCATTTAAAGCTTTTATCTTTTGTCTGTGACCTGTTATGCATCTAATAAAATATCTATATTTTTATATAATTTTTATCCAAAGAAGTCAGTGTAAGCTTTTACTCGGTGTACATTTACCATGTATTTGAGTATTCCATGTAAGTGCACAAATTTTATCTTCTGAAGAATTTTTTTATTATGCGTTTTATGTACCTATTGTTCACAGCTGGTAAGGAACTTTTTTTCATTCTTCAATCTCTTTTTCATTCACTCTGCATCATTGATATTGTTTTTGCATACACTGCTCAGAGACATTCAAATACTGCAGTGTCAATGTAATTATGAGAACATCCTATTTTTTTCCCCAGTGAATTGTTTTGTAAAATTTTTGAAACTCTACTGATTTATTTCATGACTGTCTCAGAAAAATTACCAAAATAGTTAAGAATACCATTGTACTCATTTTTTTGAAACAACATCAGTCTTTAATCAGGTAGATTTTTGACGTGTATTAAGAATTTGGCAAAAAATTACCTTTTCCTTCCGGCATTTCAGTAAATATAGCTAAATTTCTTTTGCCTCTAAGATAAGTATCGGATAATGGAAGTAACTTAATATACCATTTAGAATCCCCCCCAATCATACGAGATAGTTTTTCAAGGCAGTTTTTCAAAGGAGAACAATGTTTTGTATCATTAAACAAAAAGAAAAGTTCTGCGGCAAGATGAATAGGCTATTAACTCATGAGATTGGTTGTTAGGATCTGATGAAAGTTTCTCATAGATGGTGAAAGTAGGAAAAGTTGTGTCTGGATAGTGGTGTTTCAAAATCTTGTACTTAATTTTTTTGAAATAGCTACCCACTCTTTAATTAGGCCGGTGGCAATGTTGCAATGGATGTTTTTGTTAATACTGGTCCCTCAACATTTTCACTCAGGAGATGCACAGGAATATTTTCAGGAAGTGTGGGTGTAATATCTCCTGAAATTATTGTCAGGCGACATTTGCAAGGGATTTTGATACAGTTTTGTTTGGGAATATTAATGTCATATCACCTGGCAATTGATACTTTGTTGCTAAAAACATTGAAATTGTTTTTTCCAAACAATAGTGACTCAAAAATAAAAAGGTCATGCGTTCGAATGAAACTTAGTAAAAGTTATCATCTAGGTCAAGAAAAGCACCAGGACTGTTTTTTGCTAATATCGACGTGAAACATAGATACAATATCCCCTGGCACCACTTTTTTTCATGCCTCATAAGTAATTCAATGTTCAGTCCAGTCTAGTGGCCAATCTGTGCACCTTATGCACATTTTATTGTAATTGAATCGCCTTTTATTGCAATTTCCAGCCTGCTAACATTGCAAAAAATCGGTGTTGCAAAACTTGTGATGATCTACTGATGGCATCTCAACTTATTGCAATCTCTGCTATTTAGGTTGATGTATATTTATATACCACCTGTAGTAGGTCACGTCAGGTGAATTTTCTTGATCTAATATGTTAAAATTTTTTAATCGGTAAATTCTGAACAATGCCATTGTTTTGTGAATAATTCCTTTTATCAGAGGCTAGTATAATTGAAATGAAATTCACGAGGAATTGAAATGGAGGAGATAATTTGATCTAAGCTAGAGTAGGCGGGAAATGAAATGGTATTTCATTTGGAACTAAATTATATTAAATCCATGCAAAAATGAGGAAGTTATGTTTTTCCATGCCTATAGTCATCCTTTATTTCTCTGCGTTACCCTGAGCCTATGTTTAAAAAATAAAATGTTGATCAATCATAGGGAATCGACAGAGTTGCTATTGGAATGAAAAAATTAAACCTCAAAGAAGATTTCACACCACTATAGCTTACTATATTCTTCGTCAGATTGATCAGATCTCGAATTAAACAACAAGGATGAATTCAGACATTATTATAATTCAGTTCAACCTCTTTAATCGATGACAAGTCTTGAGTTGTACAGTTAAAATTCTGCAGTACTTACTAATAGAAAAGTTTCATCTATCTGTGATCTGATTTTCAAATTGATAAATTAAAAGAAGTTTGTTTAGACTGAAATGCCGGCAAGATTTACAGAGGCAAAAAAGATCAAGAGCAGTTAAAACATTTCTTGAGCTTGCAATATTAGTTTGTAGAGTTGAGGAAAAAGTGAGATTCAAGCACTCTTTAAATCAATCATTGCCGTTTGTTGAATAATTTTGTTGTTAGTGCCATGGTTTGTTTTAAGATGTGCTACAATGGAATCATGACTATTGTAATAAGTTAGGAGTTTTTAAGTGCAATCAATAGCACAATTTTGTGTTCAAAACGATGCAGATCTATACAGTTACGTAGTTTTTAGTTTTGCATCAGTTAAAAAGTAACCTGCAAATGCAATATTTCAGTATTCTTTCATGGTATATATGAGTCTTGTAATTGATCATTTTTTAAACAAATTTTGTTAAGAAAATAAAAGAATGAATTTTCAAGTTCAGTAATCTTCATTTCAAACAAAAAAAATTGATATTTCTATTGTGTATCGGAGGCAGGCATTTGTGTATTTATCTCTGAAAAGGGCGCATTTCGAGTTTTTAAGTTTCGAGAAAAGTACCTCGCATTTAAATGCTGTTTGAGCCGAGAGACTTTAACGAATATGTTTACGCACATTAAACTTTCCCCTAAATAACATGTTTTGCAGATTTTAATTTAAAAAATGCCAGGTGCTACATAGGTTAAAAAAAAATAGACATCCGCCATTTTTGTAGATAACTCATCTTTTTGGACCGAAATCTACTACTATCAACTAATGATAGTACAACTAATTAATCTAGCAATAACATTATTCATACCAAGTATTTTAATAAATAATGAGATGATGTAAATGAATGAAACATTCGGTATTTTCTGAAAAAACAAGAAATAAAGTACCTATTTCAGTCTTTTAAAATCAAATCACAATGATTCCTGGTCGACAACTCACTAAAAAAGCAAGATCAGAGTCTTAAATCCTTGTACGAACATGCTTGAAGGTTCGAAGATTGCAAAAATCTGTCGCCTCGAAAACGATGGATGTCGACATTTACCCCCTTTTCAAGCCACGTCTCGTTCATTTATTTGGAGGGAGATGGCTGGGAGTGGGTATGGTATGACTATCATGACCGGCTAGAGATTACATTAAGGTGTTTACTCAACTAGAAAAGATTACAGCAACAGCATGTCTGTTTGCCTTCAATTTCTGTGCAGGCAACAAAGCACTTATGTGGTCGAATAAGTGGTATCGTCGTGAAATGGTACGCTCACTCGGAACACCTTCAACAATTAGCTTTTTACCAAACCGGAGGAGGTTATTTTCCTGTCATTTCAATTAGCCTTCAATTTCTAATGTAGGCAACATGAGTTCCCAAATCAAATAGTAATATCTCTGTATAATAATGGTCGGGCGGTCTCAACTTTTGTCCATCCGACTTATTTCTTCTTCTTCTTTCCTTTTCTTCTTCTCTCTTTATAATTTTCTTTTTCCCTTTTTGCCCTCTTCTTTCTTTTTCCTTCATATTGTTTCTCTCCTGCCGTACTAAGGAAAAACGCTGTATGAGCCTTCAGGCGTTGCCGAATTTTTTTCGGTGAATTACCAATTTTCGGACAAATTTGTGAAGATTTTTCTTCCAATTTTTCCCATAATTTTGTTCTCAATTTCACCTAAAGTTCCTGAAAGTTTTAAGGAGAAGTACTCATAATTTTCTTTAAACTATTTTCTGAGCAAGGCCGGATTAAGGGGGTGGCCATATGGGCCGTGGCCCATGGTGGCAAATCAAGAGGGCGGCAAATTTTGCAATTTTTTTATATGTAGAATTGAAAATAAATCGGATTTAGAAAAAAAATTACAAACGAGAAAAGGCGACAAAATCTCTCATTTCCTGGAAGTATAGTAATTTCTAATTTTGTCGTCTTCCAGTGATACACGATACAGCACCTTTAATTAGTCGAGTGAAGAGAGAAACCAAATACGCAATTTGGTCTGGAACGGCGCGACTTAGAGAGAAATGATGACGAAGACTTGAGATGAAAAGGAGAAGCCCTCGGCGCGGCGGTCGGCATGTACCTAACACATATTAGCGCCCACAAGATTGCACGAATATTTCACGCATTGCATCAAACACAGTGCGCTCACTCCGGTCAGCGTAAAACGGATAGCGCCTACAAGAATGCACGAATACTTCACGCATTGCGCCAAACGCGGTGCGGTCGGCGCGCCGCGGCGGTGGAAGTTAAAATCATTAAACCACATTTATGTTTGTTCCTTCATAATTTTTTCGTCCATTTCTTATGAATGGAGGGCCTTGTCCACACAGAGATAGGTTTACGAAACTTAACTTTTGCGCAAAGTTCCGTGAACTTTTGCTAGTAGTGTTGACAGGGCTTTCCCAAAAAGTGTGTGCAACACGAGTAAACGCGTCTTATGCACCCCTCCTCCGCTGGCACGTTCACTTGATGATTTCTATCGATGTTTCAAAACGAATGAGAAGGAGGCGGCAAAATACAGGTGACCCATGGGCGGCAAGTAGGTAAATCCGGCCCTGTTTCTGAGAGGAAATTTGGCAACTCTCGAATGTCTCGAATGTTCATACGGCGTTCTTCCTTAGCACGGCAGTCTTCCTCTTTTATTCGTCTTCTTCTTTCATTTTCTCCCTCCTTTTTCTTTCTTCTTTCTTCTTTTTTCCTCATCTTCCTCTTTTCTCTCTCCCCACTCTTTTTTCATCCTCTTTTTCTTCTTTTTCTCCTTCTCCTCTTCTTTCTCTTTTCTTAGTTTTCCCTTTTCCTCTTTTCTCTCTCTTTCCTTTTTCCTCTTCCTCTTTTCATCTGCCTCTATTCGTCCACTTTTCTCTCTCTTCTTCCACCTTTCTTTTTATTGTTTTCCTCTTCGATCTTTTTTGATCGCCCTCCTCTCTTTTTCCGCTTTCTTTTTTGCTCTTCTTCTTGCTCTATTATTCTCTGTTGTCATCATTTTGCCCTCCTCCTTCTCTCCTTCCTCCTCTTTCTCTCCCTCCTCCTCTTTTCTCAATCTCGGAACACACTAAAAAAATTGCGTTTTACCAGATCGGAAGAGGTTATTTTAACGCCGTTTCAGTTCGCCTTCAATTTTTAGTGTAGGCAAGATGAGCTCCCACGTGGTCGAATAGTGTAGTGAGTGGTATCTTCCCCGTATAACAGTCAGACCGTCGTCGGACGGTCTCTGTCAACGAATTTATTGTAGTGCAAGAACTCATTGAGCGCTCCTCACTGAGGTGAAAAGATACCTGCCACCCTGAAAGTCCATCATAGTCTTTTATTTTCGTACGGTTTTTTGGAAGAATAAACGAAGAAAAACTAGAACAAATGCTTGGGAACTCTATAAACACTATTTTGGATCGGCTGCTCGCTACGACTTAAATTTTGCGCGATTTTTGTGGCTAAAAATTACAATTTGGCTGGTAAATCTCTCTTTTCTATCCCAGCCGACCCGTGACATGCTCGTTTTTTCAGTTTTAAACGTCTTCACCAGCGGTCAAAATCGAATCGCGAACGCGCGCCAGGACTGCCAAACCCGCCTCCTAATTCCCTCTGAAAAATGAGATCATTTAAAAAGAGAAGAGTGGGGCTCTTCGCCATAGCTCCCGTGAGGCGCAGAATCTCGGATTTTGGACTCTGTCCCAAGGGCAGCCAAAATAACTCCCAAAGCTGGAGCGCTGTACCTCAACAAAATTTCTCTCGTGCAGTCGCGCGTTCTACAAGTTTTCAGCTTTGTCGCGCGGGAACGGAATGGGCACGTTCACTCGGGCAAAATCAATACCCAACGCCCTTTGCTACACGGTCGAATGAAACCCCTACCTACAAATGAAACCGCGGTTTAGCCTCATAGCGTAGCTGCACCCGCACCCTTACGTAGCATTCCCTCGGAGCTACTACGCGTGAAGCCGTGAACAGCTCTAGGTTCGTTTAACCCGCGCGAGAGACTTGAAACTGAAACTGACGCCTCTCGTCGCCATGGCTTTTTCGCGAGGATGAAAACCGCCTCAAAATGGAGGAGGAAAATTTTCGATTGCAACCTGATTGGATCAAGGAAGTCCAAGCCAAACATGTGCTCCATTGGAACTACAGGGGGTTTGTGGAAGTTCCGCGGGAACTGCAGCACGCTGGCGATCAGCTGGAGGAGATCTACATGAAGTGGAACTACATCAGTCAGCTGGTGAGTCCTGCTCCACTTTCTCTCTATTTTCTCTCCCGCCTTCTCTCATTTTCTCCCTCCAAGTCTCCTCACTCTAGAGCTCAACCTCCTTATTTTGATGCCACATGTTGCTTCTCAAAAGTTTAATCAACTTCTCTAAGTTGGTTTCTCAAATTTTTGGAGTCTGGACTGCAGACCCTCTCAATGAATTTTTACCCCTATTCAATTGGTTCACATACAGTAAAGAATACTTCATAGGAAAGTTGGCCACAATACGTAGGTATCGAAAATTTACTCTCATACTTATTTTAAAATAAAATAAATGAATAATTACATATTAAATAAAAATGAGAAAAAACCAAAAAATCCCGTTTCACACTTCAAGGGACAGAGCCAAACTCTTCCCCTAATGAAGTAAAGAGAGTGAGGGTGTTCTTATTTTTCTGAATATTACTGTTTCCTTGCTTATCAGCAGGCCTGGAAGGAGGGACGTTTTTGAAGTTTTATCAGCCTTTTGAATTTTATCCTCTTTTTCAGAAAATTGATTAAGATCAAAATGTTTGAACTTTACCTACTTTTCAATTTCAACCGTTTAGTCCCCCCCCCCCCCCCCCAAAAAAAAACGTGCAACTCAGTTAAGTTCAACTGAACAATACATAGCACAGTTCAAATAACTTGAAACTTTTTATGTCTCAAATATTCAAGTATGGTCCTCACCATAGACCTTGCAAAAAAGCCAATATCTCTTGCAGAAATAGATGCAGATTGCTTAAGTACTTTTGTTTTGCAATGTTTGTCCTCATTAGGTTCATCTGCAAAACCAGAAACATTAGACATTTTTCTATTGTCAAGTAAGTATGCACAGTTCCTTTAACCCATCAGAATGGAACCAAAAATATTTTAAAAATACTTTTCACGAGAGAAACTTCTCAACTTTTTAACATGACAATTAGAAGGTAGGTACTAGGCGGAGAATATACTGAATGTGAAACAAGCAAGCTTTTTTTGCAAGGTCAATGGTGTGGAAAAATTAAACATTTAAGTTGCAAAAATTCAATTGTTATTTGAATCGACTCTCATACCTAATTTAAGAAAAGTTTAGCTGTGTAGAATAAAAACGTTTTTCGAGAGTTCACCAATTATAGCTTACTTACCTCTCGAATTTATACCTTGAAACTGAATACCATATTTTCAAGTTCTAATTTTCAGCCTAGCTGGTTCACTGCCATTGATCACCTGACAAATTTGTACTTGTTCGGCAATGAAATATCTTATTTACCGGAAGAATTGGGTTCGATGACATCATTGTCTGTCCTCGATTTTGGTCACAATCAGCTTACCAATTTGCCTGCATCAATAGTCAAACTAACACGTCTACGCTGTCTTTCTGTCGAATTCAACTCTCTTACCCAGCTTCCGAGTGGTAAGTCAGAGTAAAACCTAATTATCAATCATAAAAATAATAGCACACAGTCTGACATTGACTCAGAGAGATCTGATCCGAGGCTGTATTGTTTTTCAATACAACCACGTGTCAACAAAAGGGGGGTCCAGAACAATCTTTCTGAAAGAGGAGGCTTGGAAAAAGTGAAAAAAAAATGAAAGAAACAAGACAGCAAAAATAAAGAAAGGAAGAAAAAAGAAAGGGAAAAGGGAGAGGAGGAAAAGGGGAAAAGTAGGTAATGGTGAAATAAGATAAGGGAAAAGTAAAGGGTAAAAAATTAAAGTGAAGAAAGGAAATGTATTTATTGTTAAACAAATATTCAACATAGCTACTCAAGATTTGTAAAAGTCTCAATAGGTACTTTATTTTTCAATTATCATTGGAAAAATTGTCCCATCCAGATACAATTTTGACTTACAAAGTTAAAAGTATAAAATCATGGCACCAGAGTGAATACATATTAAAAAATATTTCATCAGCAAAGTTGAACTTTTACCTCCATGTATTTTAATGTTTTCAAATTTATGCACACAGCTTTGTCTGAGGAGATAATACCTGAGAATCACACTCATTAGAAGGCTCATTAGAGCCAGAAAGTTGAATGTAATCATGTTAATGCACGTTCCAACCTCCTGCTAAGCCAGAGCCTCCTGTTAAAGCTGCATTCTAGAGCAAAGATACTTTTTTGTCCACCCATTGCTTAGAGCAAAATAAGTGACTGACTTTCTGATTTCTTCTTCTTTCTGAAGATGTGCAAAAAATTTTCCATTTTAGAACAGTGTTTCGGTGTTTTAAGTTTTTGCCTATAATTTATTTTAACCCAATAAGTAAGAATCTTTTTCTTTTTTAAACCAAAAATCGTGGCTCGCTCTTCATTGTTTTAGGTCCCAAATTTTATTTTTCTCATCACTATGTTTCAGATATTGGAAAACTGAAGAAATTAGAACACTTAAAAGTCAACGGAAACAAACTGAAATACCTGCCAAATTCTATTAGTCTTTGTGAAAATCTCTCTGAATTAATTGCTGATTTGAATCACTTGAAGTTCTTACCACAGAATATTGTAAGTATCTCTTAAACTTATCTGCCAAAGCTATGTGCAAGTTCCGAGTTTGAGGCTGAGATTTTAAGACTCCTTTTAAAATCTCTTTGACCTGAGATCACCTCAATCTCGGTACTTTTGCTTATACTTAAATTTTTTGTACTCTCTTGAGGTAAGGGGCAGAAAATTTGAAACTTTTGGCCGCTCAGATATTAAAATTCACTGTTTCAAACAGAGCTTTTGGTTTTTGCCCATCATTCGTAAGCCAGGAGTAAGTCATACCAGAATTCACCCTGATTATTATTTCTTAAAGTTAACGGTGAAACTCAGAAGCTTTGTATCTCAAAAGCAGTGTTTTAATATCTCCATAACCCTTTTATTTTTTTAAAAGAGAACAAATTAACATCATTCCTTGAAGTCTCTCCAGAAGTTTTTTCGTAAAGAGAAGAAAGATCACAGACATTTTTAAGAATTTATTGACGTTGGATAGTTTTCCATTTAAAAAATGAAGTATGACAGGAAGTCTGCAACATTGCAAACCAATATATGTGGTTCAGAAGTTTCTTTTTTGAAATATTCCTTCAAATTTAAATTATCTTAAATCCCAGTAACTAGTAATTCTGACTTGAATGCAAAAATGTTCAATTAAAATTGATCTAGTTTCAATAAGATTTATCAAACAACCTACTTTAACCATCCAATGATTACAATAACATGGAAATTTCAAAATGATTTTTTTAAGGCTGGACCCTTAGAGTTTCAAGTATGAGTTAAATAAAAAAATAAACAGTTTATTCTGACTATTTGCAAATATCTTAATTTTGCTGTAGCCGAATTTTTAAAGTATTTCCAATATTTTACTCCTCCTTCTTTTAATTTTTCAGGTATATTTGCCGAAACTAAATTTTCTCTCAGTGAAAAGTAATCAACTCCGGTTCATGCCAGCAGTTGCATTTTTCAAAAGCCCCATTGAAGTGCTAGTGGAGGATAATGAATATCTGAACTATCTGTCGTTCGATATGAGTTCATTCATCGCAAATTCTCGCATACAGATGGGGCGTGATGAAGTTTTTGATTTTTGTAACAGGAAAGAGAAGTAAGTAGACTACAATTTTTTGTCTCCGTGGATTTATTTGCCAAGTTCGCAGATCCAAAAGTTTTAATAATCAAAAGGAGAGTTTCATGCACATTCTGATTCAGAAAACTCAGAATATCAATGACTAAACTGAGCAACTCCTTATTTTGATTAGTGCGTTTCAATACGTCTACCGCTCCCTCCATTTTCTGTTTTATTTCTCTGTTGGAGGAGAACAAGTCTGCTTTACTGCTTGAAATTTCCATTGTATATTTGACTGAGAGTATTCATGGTCAAACACTTTGGCCACATCTTAATTTGCACCAAATTTCATCTGCAACTTTCTTTAGTCTCACTAACATTTGACATTGTTACCAAGCTGTAGCTGGAAAGCCAAATAAACAGGATTTTTAAGATATTTTGAGTGGATATGATCCGAGAGAGGGGAAATAACTTTTAGATTTTCTCTGAAAAGTGTGAGGGGTGAATTTGAAACGGAATTGTTCTCCAGAATTTTCTGAACCGAAAAATGACATGGTTGTCTATTATCAGATTAAAATAAACGTTTTTGAGTGATTTTTGACTTTTATTTACTACCAAGGGACAGAATATGACATCAGAAAAATTATAGGAAACTGTAAGTTATTTTTTCACTGGTTTGCAGCTTTTGCACGCCCTCAATTTGCGATACAAAATAAAAGTTGGAAAAAACTTAACCCTAGTAAACGTCTTAGAAAGTCCAACAGCAACTTATAAATGAGAAAGGAGCTTTTATTATTTAATCAGTAGATTTCAACCTTCCATTTGCTGAAAAACCAAAATCAATAGAGATGGAATCAATCATTGGAAACAAAGTTTTATATTTGGGAAATAACTATCATAAACCTCTGTGAAAATCTCCTTTCATCTTTGACAAAGAGTGCTCGGAAACTTTTGTCCAGAAAAATTTTGAACACAATGAAAAAACATTTACCATTGCAAATCATTCTGAAAAACATTTTTAATCATGAAGTATGCTTAAATTTATTTGCTGCCGAATATGATTCAAGTAGACTTTGGTTTTTTGGCAAACAAGAAGTTGGAAGCGATGCTGGTCTTGCTTTCTCACTCATGAACTTAGGGTTTTGGACTTTTTGAACATATTTAACAAGTTCAACATGAAATTTTGACAGAGATAATTTGTACTTGGATTCTCAATATCTACCTCTGTTGAGATGAAATCAAGGGGCACATATTAACATGAAGCAAAGGGAAATTCCAACATCGAGCCTATCAGATTAAATCTAAACTTTTTATTTTTTTATTTTAGGAATTTAAAATTTTTTTGAGCACTCTGGTACACAACTTCCTTAATGCAACTTTATCTATGCAGCTTTATGAATTCTTACAACGAGTTGATATTCAACATATCTGGTTTTTATGTACATAAAGGATGATCCCTGCACCACTCTTATGACCTCCAAGGTTCTCTTCCCCCTTTGAGGCGATCTCCTTAAAATTTTAGGGGGTTCCATGAGTCATTGCCATTGACCTAGGAGAATAAAAAATGTCAAGTCTCTATCCTTATGAGTTCAAAAGTTATATGGGTGATATCAGGGGCTGGAGGTGCGGTGCCTCTGGATCGCCCTGTATTATTCAAGTGTTTGGAAGTCTAATTGGCATGGTAAAGGACTTATGAATCACTTTATTGTTTTTCAGGTCGTCATCTCCAAGTGATCAAAATTTACACCTCATCAGTAACTCCATCCACCTAAAAAATTCAAATGAAGAGGTAGTCCTACCGCCAACCTTAAACAAACTTCATGGGCATGCAAATAAAGGCTGCATCATATCCCTCCAAGAATACTGTCTACGAATAGTGTACTCAATGATTTATCGGTTGAATAGACTAAACAGCAGTTGTCTTCAAAATCAAATATCCAACATACTTCCGGTGAACATTACCAACTTATTTTTAGACGGACCTACAGCTTTGTGTCACAGGTGCAAAAAACCAATATTCAGAGAAGCCATTATGATCCTATTTTCACGTGCCATACCATTGATGAATTTAAATTTGATAAAAAAAATGAAATTGACTGTGTTTTTTTGTGAAAGGTCTTGTTATTATGAATCTGATTTTTTGGAAAAAGATAGCATTCTGCAGAGGGAAATTGAATGGGTATCATAGTGTTTCCTTTCTAACTCCCACAACAAATTGTTTGTCACTAAATGTTCAAGTAACTATAAAAACCTTTGTTGAGTATTCAATCATTTTTAAAAAAGAAAACGCTATCATGTGACAGTGCAACTCATTAATCCAACTTTTTGTTCTACGTTCTCCCTGCACGATCATTTAACTTTGTGCAAAGCCGCATAATTAGATCTGTCTATACTAAAAAGAATTATGTGCCAAAAAATTAAATAAAAGGAATAAATAAGCACTCAGACTATACATATAGTTCCTCTTGTGTGATTTATAATTCATTTTCATATAGTTCTTTTTATCCTAGGTATATCCAACTAATAGTAAAGGCAAGTTGAAACAATACAAGATGCTGTTTCTGTGTCAAATCATATTAAGGATGGCCAAAGTAACATGTATCTCTGATTTCGACATTGCAAGTTTCAGCTCATTATATTTATTAACATATATATTTTTTAAAAAAACAAACCAACATTATTTTTCCTACATTTTCCATTAATTTTTGTCACTCACTCAATAAAGTTCTCAGACAGTTTCAAAGAGGTATTGAGTTACTTCTTTTGTGATAAAATGAAGTATAATCAAAGTTTTTTCAACTTTGCAATAGAGGTACACAGTTTTCAACTTTAGTCAATAATTTTTTCCCCCCCCCCCCTCCCCAAAAATCATGAGTTTTTATTTTGGCATGGATTTTTCATTTGTCATGGTGACATCTTCCAAAAATAAGTAGAAAACTTGAGGTTTTTTGTAGAATATCAAATCTATCAAATCTTTGTTAATTGTGTGATCCTTCCAGTCAGTTGCTTTCTTTTGTTTGTCTTAATTTTTTTCCAAATGCATACACATGTTCTGTGCAATGAGAATTTAGTTCATATTTGAATGCCTAGTGGCCAGTTGTAGATGTGAAAAAGACTTTTAGGACTCAAAAAATTCTCACTATGTTGAAAACATTATCCAGAATTTATTACAATGCCACGGCTAGACTTGCTGGGGCTGTATAATTTAACTGTCTTCAATTTTATGGTGCTTCTTAATTTTTAGTATGCTGGGAGGATGGGTGTTAAAATCAAAATAATGTGTGAAGAAAATTGTAAGAGTAAATTTCTGGAATTGTTTATTTAAATTTTTAAACCTGAAAGTTACATAGTTACTTAGGTTGTTATTCTCATGATTTTTTCTTTAAAATTTTATCGATGTTATTATGTTCTAAATCAATTTATCTGCCTATCTACACTTTGGCTGTCTGCTTATCATTGTTAGGACCTAGATGTTACTTCTTTTTGTTTTTCTTAAAGTATTTATGAATAAATTTATTTTTGAAAATGTTATTTAAATTTTACTGAACTCTCGCTTCCTAAAATGCTTAAGTTTAAGAAACCTTAAAATGTTTCAATGCAACATTATTTATCAGTAGCAAGTACAAGAAAATTAACGTATTATACAATTATCAACCTCTTTCATTAACAATTTTGTATATGAAGTGCAGATAAAGTTCTAGGACAGCTGAATATTTTTTGAGCCCTCGTAGCTAAATGATGGTAAGGGTCCAATATCTAGCTCACTGAGCTTGGAGTCCATGCCCACTCCCTTAATGTTGACGGGTGCATTAGCTCCCCCCATTATGGAGTCCATGCACCAAATTACATAGAGATACAACAAAGATGGTGCATGGAGTCCACACCTTGTGAAGCCAATGCACATATGCACCGATCTCACATTGTATCCTTTCTATAGCGTAGGGTCATCTAGAACGCTCCTCATTTTAATCCTACTAGAATTTAAATCATCAAACCCCCCAAAATCTGCATTTTGCATTTAATTCTAAAAGGGAGAGAAAAATTGAAAACATAGTGTTTTTGCCCTAGAAAATGTGCTAAAAAATCAGACTGAGTTCACTAAACTGTCTGGGTAGTTGAGCAAACAGGACTGCAGTTTTTTTAAAACATGCTTCGGGCTGATTTTGTGTGTTCTGATAGATATGAACGCTTGACACAAAAAATATTATCACTAGTTTGATGAGACACATTATTGTGTTACTCTTTATAGTAAACTCAGTCCTTCCTAGGTATTTTTTAATTAACCTTCTCAAGTTCTCACATGCACCTCCTCAAGGCTGCAAAATTTTTCAAAATAATTATATTTTTCAATTATTATGCAGGCTGGTGGAGCTTTTAACTTGGGCTGTCTTTGTTTAAAAAAATTCCTGGCTTTGAACATATCAAGATTACCGGGAACGATCCTCTGCATTACATCATTGCTAAAATTTTGCAACTTTATTTTTTCTTAGAAGAAACCTAAGAAGGTTTGGTGGCTTTTATTTTACCACAAAAATAAAAATTAAATTTCGAAGATTAAGATTTCACCATTTGCTTTAGGTTTTTCCTCCACTCCCAGTTTTCTATTCCTATTTCTGTTCTTCACTTTCAACTTCCGGTTTTCACTTTCCACTTCAGATTTTCACCATACGCTTCAGGTTTTCATTTCTTTTTCCTGTTTTCATTGTACCGAACCATTTCTAGTTTTCAAATTCCCTTCCTGCATGGTTTTCCCTTCCTGTATTTGGTTTACACCTCCCAATTCTAGTTTTCGTTATACAACTTCCAGTTGTTCCTACCCTTCTCCGCTTTTCACCTCTTATTTCCGGTATTCATTTTTTCCGGTTTTTACCTAATTAGTCGAGTTAAGAGAGAAACCAAACACACAATTTAGCCTGGAACGGCGCGATTTAGGGAGAAATGATGACGAGGACTTGAGATGAAAAGGAGAAGCCCTCGGCGCGGCAATCGGCGTGTAACACATATTAGCGCCTACAAGACTGCACGAATACTTCAGCATGCATCAACCAGTGCGTATGTGGTCAGCGTGAACGATAGCGCTACAGATGCGATACTTCACGCATTGCATCGAACACAGTGCGGTTATTGTGGTCAGCGTGAAACGGATAGCGCCTACAAGACTGCGTGAATACTTCACGCACTGCGCGAAACACGGTGCGGTCGGCGCGGCGCGGCGGCGGAAGTTAAAATCATTGAACCAAATTTTGTGTTTGTTCTTTCATAATTTTTTCGTTCATTTCTTATGAATGGAAGATATCACAATTTTTCAGTTGTGCTACCCCGTTTCCTGGGAAGAAGCGATTTTGTTTAAACCTTCTATCACTGCTCTGTAGGTTCTCAAAAACTTGTGGATCAGTAGAGAGAGAGCGATGAACATAGCTTGCAGCAGGGGCCCATACGACCCCATACGTTAGTATAGGGACGTTAGTATATATTCGGCCAACACGTTAGTATATATTCATCCATGCCCAGCCCTTCTCAAGAGGCGTGTGGTCCTCCCCCCCCCCCCTCCCCGAAACATACACTGATTTTTCAACACTTTGTTTTTGTAAATATTACTTCAAATATTGTGTTTAAAAATCACGTTTTTTAAAGGGTTTTCTAACAGTTCACTTACTGAAATTTTGCCTCCCGCAAATTTTACGGAAAAAAATCCCAAAATGAATTTCCTTCTTTGTATTCTTCTTGGAGGTTTCTCAACACCCCCCCTCCCCCCTCCCCCCCCCCAGCTTGGCGCTTGCACCCACCCAGCAAGTGCAAATCGCATGCAATCGTCACCTTCCGGTCAAAGTATCACAAGCGCCATGCGACGTTTTAAAATTTTCACCGTCATATTATTTTTTTACAGAGAAATTGTCCAATGAAGCTGGTCGAAAATTTCACTGAATTTTCTTTGGACTGCCGATAAAATTCAGTGAAATTTTCAAATAGATTCAACCAACAATTTCTCTGTAACAAAATAAAATCGCGGCGGAAATTTTGAAACGTCGCATGGCATGGCGCTTGTGATACTTTGACCGAAAGGTGACGAAATATGCCCCGCCCTAATAGTAGACGCGTGACGTCACACTAAATGCATTTTCCAAACAACAACATAACCTAAGGCACCATCATCAAATATCAAAATTTTGAGCTTTTAATTCTTATTTAAATTATGTTCTTGAGGTTGAATTGCCGAGTTCATCCAAGTTTTGGATAGGTATGAAACCGTAAAATGTCTACTATTGTCAAAAGTAAGTATTTTTCAGTTATTTTTCAGTTTAGTAAGTACATACGTGGGTGCTCAGTTACTGTGTTCAGTTTAACATTTCAACTGTATCTCTAATAATACTCAAGTCAATATTTCCAGTTTTTCATCTAAAAGAGAAGTACAAGCCCAAAAATTTCCAGTGTATTCACAAGCTTTTCAATGGCAACTTTCCATAATATTTTGCTAAATTAAGAAGTATGTTAGGTATGTACCGTAGCAGATATACCTGGCATCAAGGAAAGTTATCGGGTAAATATTCACCGGTAGCCATTCAATTCTAGATGGATTTTATTTCTATCCAAACTGCAGGGGGTTGTGATGCACTTTTGTTACTTTTTTATTGGCCCTCTGCTGCGGTTCAGCCCGATTCATGCAACCCAGTGGAATGTGTGCATTGCTCTTCAGAGGTGATTGTCAGGCAGCAATGTGCAATCCTAATATCATACTGATCCGCTGATGAGCCAGTTCGACGTGTTTTATGGATGAAAAAAAGACCTCAGGTTGAACATATGTTACATTATATTTAATATTTATGATCGGAGATTTTTTGCTGGAGGACTTTTTATCTTGCTGAACCTTTACTCATAAGGAGAACATTGTTTAGCGGACATGTTTACATGGGTATAGGGGACAATCGTCATTTTTAATAGGAAATTCACATATCTCTCGCATGTTTTGCTGTACTCAATTATTGAATGTTAAGTTCCAAGAGTCTATCCGATCAATGAAGTGCTTCTTCCTTCATTCTCTCTAGATTACTTCCTACTACCATTCTTTAATAGGATGTCGATAGTTATCAATGAAAATTTACCCAGAAGTGGAACTTCCCAAGCTGCCACCTCCAATCAGGCTGATAAAATTGGTACGAACTCTCTGGATGAATCCACCATTAGGACTGTGTTTTTTGTTTTTTCCAATGCGCCCTGGAAACACCTCCGAAAATGCCGAAAAGTACGGTTCTGAGTGCGCGTACACAGTGTGTACCAAACACTCAGTGTGCGCTGGGAGGGCTGGGCGAGGTGAAGTAATGCTCCTTCGTCTCGCCCAGCCCTCCGGTCTCACACTGGGTGTCTGGCGCGCACTGTCTACGCATGCTCAACACCGGACTTTTCGGAATTTTTTGGGGGTGTTTTCAGGGCGCATTGGAAAAAACAAAAAAAAACATGGTCCTAATGGATTCATCTGAAGAGTTTGTATGAATTTTTTCAGCCCGATTGGAGGCAGCAGCTTGGGAAGTTCCCCTTGTTAGTATGCAAGATCTTCCTGGGGTGATTCTCTGACACTGTTTTAACAGCATTTTACCAAAAGGAACTAATAGCATGGATATGTTTTGAAGATTGTGCAAGTTCTTTACTCGCAATTAATTAAGTAACTGATGTATTCTTCAAGGCTATGGGTTGATTTTTCATATTCTCCCTTAAGTAGAATTTCTTTTTGACGAATAAGTGTTGAATTGATATCATAACATTTTTATTTTGTTTGCTTTTAGGCATTGGTGAAGTCTATAGCCGTCTTTTCGATCATCAGCCATTTCTTCAGAGTGAAATTAAATCATTCGTTTATGAATTTGAGGTAAGAATATATCCATGGCGTGTCCAATAAGTAACTTCAACCTCAGTGTCAAATCCTCAAAAATGGATCGATTTTGATGATTTGTATCCCAACTTTTTATTCAGGCTCTGCTGAATCCAATTATCGAAATTGCAAGGCTCCTCGACAAAATGCAGTTGCGAGTGAGCTACAAGTTCCTGCCACAATGTTAAACACACCTGCCTTTTTTTATGTACAGTGCCAAGTGCATGATGCAATGTGCAATGTTGTGCATGATGTGCAAGTTGCTGATTTTTGCACAAAGTCGCATCTTGCTGTATTTGCACTGATTCCTAGTTTTAAAAACTAGTTGTTACCTCGGTAAACATGAAGGGTGTGGGGAGGGGGGGAAACAAAATTGATGAACAAAGAGTAATTCAAAGAATTTTAGTTCATGCACTTCCTTTTCAAATTATTCATTGTTTTTTCATTTAAATTTTGCAATGAGAACTGTCAGGTGACATAATTAATTTGGAAATCACCTTTCAAACTAACTACTGAATTTATGTGATGAGTCGACACTGTAAAATTGAGGATGATGCTATCATCAGCTGTTTTGAAGATGTTTTATGTAGCATTCACAAATCAGTGCAGAAGAAGAGACTAAATGTATTTTCAATAATGATGTGTGAATACCTCCCTCTGCAGCCTTGAAATTACCAAGCAACACTGCCTCTTTGCCATTCAACCTTCCTTATTGTATCTAACAATCTCAACCTAAAATCCCGTCTAAAGCATTTTTAAATGTTTTTTATTTTTTTTTCCTCAGGAAAAAAGAGGTGATCAAGAAGTCTCTGATCTTTTTGAAATTTTGGAAAAAGCTGCAGAAATCAAAGATTCTCAAATTGATAGAGTGGGAAAAGCAAAAGACAACTTGATTGTCCTTCAAGCAGAACTTGACAAAGTATTAGTGACTTGCAACAACGTTTTGGCCATTGAAGATACTTTAGATAGGGTAAATATATCTTAACTTGTTGTTTGTGCAAAGTGCAAATGTTTGTTCAGAAAAGGTCTCTCAAGGAGGCTGTTTAAATTGTAGTTTCTTAAGACCTGTAGACATGGAAAATCACTTGGGGAGTATGGCTATCAAAAGCTCGGATTTTTTGAACAACCCTCCTTGCCATAAACCTCGGCAGCAGCACTACACACCTCTTCACTGCTGGAAATTTTTGAAAAGATCTTTATTGGGCCACCCTACAACACCGTACTTATGGAACATAGAAGCAAGTCTGTGTGTGCTTTTGCTCCTATGCATAGATATTTGTTTGATTCTAGAAACAATGCTCAATCATGAAAAGTGTGACATTAAGATAGAAAAAATTTGATCCGGAGGCAACCTAATTCTGCCAGGTACACAAATTGAATTCTGTATTGATGAAAAATTAGAAAAATTTCATATCAGTTTGCAATATTGCAGTTTTCTTGTGATTTTTTTCATAAGAATTATCAATTATCATTAATGGGCAAAATTCCACACCAATGACTTTTCTCAAATTCTCTTCAAATATTGGGCTAAAATATCAATGAACACTCCATTACACATTCAATTGAAAGCAGATTAGCCCCGAGAAACTCAGTGAAAATTTGCGTTTCTGTAGTTCTTAATTATATATTTTGTCTATATCATTCTGAACAGCAGTTTTTTACATCAGAGATTTATCATAAATGTGGTTTCTCCAATCAAAACATTTTTTCTTTCCTTTCAGAATTCCGTAATTAAAGCTGGTCGAGAAACACGAGCTGCTGAGTTCCAACATTTCTTTGAAAATCTAAACGAAAAATACAAAAGTGTTGATGAATCCTTCAAAGAAAAGGAAGATCATCTGAAGTCTTACTACAAACAACTAGAATCCAAACTTAATCTAACTGCGAAGCCTCAGCAATTATCTGCCTAGCAATATTTTCTTCTCTAGAAACGGAAGCCTTTCATAAGACCTTTACAGATGGGATGCCTGGAAAATTCTCAGATCCAATTTAAGGTCCCTGTGACGCTCCTCAGGGAAATCAAACAGGATCTCAAACTTGAGACCTTGGAGAATGCACCCCCTGTTATAAAAAAGGCTTTGGAGTGTCCAGCAAAGGGGAAAATCGTTTATCTGGAGGATTTGTCATGGATGCATTCCAGAGTATCGAATAAAGCATGTTTCCATGAGTGGATAGCTCAGTGTACTATTTTGCTACCAAGATTGAAGGAGGAGCCAAGAAATCCTGAGTTAGAGGCCCGATGTCAGAAGCTGAAAGCCGACCAGGCTGATCGAGAGTATCGAAGAATGATAATGAATGTAGATAGTTCAAGAAAACCATTCACTGATGACTCAATCGGATCTCAGAGTAAGTTATCTCCCAGGAGTCTTTCCCTTGCCTTTTGTAACAGGTTAGCAGATGGTTTACCCCATCTTTGGGTTTATAGTTTGACCAATTAAGAAACAGTTTGAAGATGTGTTTTTCTGATTTTTTCAAAGTGATAAGACATGACATCATTTTGAAGAGCTAAAGCCAGATTCTGCATCAGAACCGAGTCAGGAACCAAGAAGTTGGATATCTTCCTCTGAAATTTAAATACATTGCAACCATAATAATTTTTCCTTAAGGTAATGGAGATAATAGTCAATTCATTTTTTATATCACGACTAAATTATTTGCATCAAAAGGAATAAAACAAGAACACATCTTGACAATTTACAGCATCTAGTTTGCATGATGAATCGTGTAATCTTCTATTCATATTTGGCATGTAAAGATTCATTTGATAAAAATAGGTTTGTCTTTACTTAAAATTGAAAAAGAGTAGGAAGAAAGAAAGAACTAGATGAGAAAAAAAGGGAGGTGGGAGAAAAGAAGAAAGAGGGGGAGGGGAATAGAAAAAATAAGAAAAGAACAATAGACTAAACATGCAAAGTATGCTCTCTGTTTTCTGAGACTTTTATCACGTATCTGTGCTATCTAACGCCTTATTTTGTTTTTTTTTTTATTCCAGTTCGACAGATGAATTCCCAGTTGATTGCTGTTGCACAGTTTGTGTTTTCTGTTGCTGCTGGATTCTTATTTGGTTTCGTTGGCATTGAGCTCTTTGTTGGCGAGCAGGATACAGGTTTCAGGTTGTTGCTGGGTGTGATTTGTGCACTCATAATCGCCCTAGCAGAAATATACTTTTTGGCCCAGCAATTAGCAGATGTTGTCACTCCTCCTGCACCACTGGCCCCTCCAGGTTCCAAAATTCATCGAGACTAGGTATTTAGGAATATGAATTTTGAATTTTCTGTTATTTTTATTAAAAAGCTAGTGGGAGGTTAAGTATTACATTTTCAATTTTAAGTCGCAGTATATTAAGCCCTATGTCTAATCAAAGCAACAGCTGACAAAAGTCCCCTTGGCTCAAGACTCAGAATTGTATAAAGAGGGTTGCTGTATCAGCATATACAGATATGACAATCCTTTGATTTCCATGTCTCCGTATCCGATATGGCCACCTGAATTGGATTTAAATTGCATTTAAATTGGAACTTTGGACTCAAATCGCCCAGTGTCACTCTACATTTGAGGGCCTCTCCAGTATAAGCCGGGCATCCCTGGCCATGCTGTAACCTGTAAATTTTCAGCCTGACCATTGCTTCAAGAACTCTCTCCTCCACAAGTTGTAGAGGGGAAATGCCGAGAACTGCCCCTATTGCTAAGAAATATTGTAGTTTTCAAAAATCAAATGATGGCGGCAAAACAGATCTTTTAGCATCATAATTGGAGATGATTTTTCATTAATTTGATATACATATACATCTAAAATGATATACTATACTCATATCTGGCCAGCTTACAGCTGTTGCTGAAATAAATGGATAAATATGGTAAACTGGAAACTTGTACATTCTATTTATTTTTTTATTTATTTATTTTTTTTTATCTCTCTTGAAGTGATATATTTCTGTTAGATAATTTTATTATTCTCCTTTTCTTTTACCTTTTTTCTCTTAATTCATCTTTGCCAAGAACCTGTGTAAAATATGTTGTGTTGTTATGTTTTATTTTTTTTTTTTACATCCAAAATAAGAAATATGTTCAATAATTTTAAACCGTAATAAAAATGATTTCAGTTTTGTCTAAAAGTCATGTCCATCATTTACTTTTGATCTTTCATTGAGGCATTAGCTGAGAGATGGGGATGTAACTGCAAAAAGAATGTTTCACGAAAAACTTTTTTTATGCTTGTATTGTGGACACCGCAAACTTAATGCCAGGGAGAAACCTAAGTTTAGTGATCTTTTGCAGCATAATTGCCTCCCTTGTAATCCACCCAGTCATTATTGCAGTAATTTTCATTTCCCATCATAATGCATGAGTTTTACAGTACAATTGTATTTAAATATTAGGTATGCTATGAGCTCTTTTTCCACCAAACAAATAGTGTAAACAGAAAATTGCAGAAGAACCTTTGCCACTTGATTAATGAAAAAACTTTAGAGATCAGTATGGACTGTCCTCATCTATCATAATAATCTCATGGGGGATCAAGACAGTTTTAGGCTTGTCAGTAGATATTCATCTGGTTATGAGCTTGAAGTTTGCAAATGCCCTGAGACGTTTATGCAGTTTTTTGACACATCTCTCCATGTCTCTTTTCAGCATGCTTTAAAAAAACCAGATCACAAAGAAAACTGGTCTAAACTATAAATAATTTATTCGAAAAATTTGAGATCTTTAATACTAGACTTTGAATGTATAATCAAAGTAACATTAATTTCACTAGTTATTTGTAGTTTTCTTCAAATGAGCAGAGACTTCTTACTTGCTGCAATTTTACAAGTAAATGTATCCTCTAGGATGATCTTGTGCTTCTTAGGAAGGTAAAAAAATGTACTCTCATTCAGACTTGTTTTTGCTTAGGTCTTGTTGACCCAAAAATTTAATCAGTGGGAATGAAAACGCCCCAACTTGGAAAAATAAAAATACTCAGGAGGTACAAAACTTGCGCAGTAAATGAAGAATTTAGCCCAGGAAAAAGCTTCTTGTTGCTGCTATTTCGATCACTTCTGGTCACAATTTTAGAATTTCCTTTTATGTTTAGTCATTGGGAATGCAGAGGACTCATGAATTTTTATAGATTTTCCCGTAAACCAGCGATCCTAAACAAACCCGCTCTCATTTTTAGACATCTCAGGAGATTTTTAGCAAGGCGGGTGTCCAAAGTTTGCCTTTGAGGCATTTTTCCCATTCTCTGAAACACCCCTAGAACAAGTCAAATGTCCACTGAATTCATTCTATAGGTATTTACCTTGAGAGGGATATTATCTATTTTGGATGGTTAAGCATGATTATGTCAATACCTAGATTTACTGAACATTTTCTGCAGCAAGTGGAAACTAAATGGAAGAGTGAGGATGAAAAATACTGAAATGAAAAAAAGCTAGGTAGTAGGTAGCTAAATTCAAAAGGACGTGGACATTAGAGATATTGCACAAATTAACTGGAAAAAACAGTTTATTTAAAATGAGTTACCTACTTTAAACAAATGAAGGTTGTTGTATAACAAAAAACTGGCATGTCTCATAAAAATTATTCAACATTTTTCTAAACCAGTAAATCTCACAGTGCACGTTTCTCAAAGTTAGATAACATTTCTCCACTAATGTAATATGGCAGAACAATGATTCTTTCTCATCATTTAAATAAAATATAGGTTTGAAGACTAATTAGTTTGATTACCTACGCACCAAATTCTGCTTGAAAGTGATGACTCATAATTTTATTGTAAATTTTACGGGAAGTTTCGATGTGTGTGCCATAGAGCAATTCTTTGTGTAATTCGCTCACATAGGTAAGATGATAAAATATAACTTTAGCAGCAGTGAAATTTAACCATAATAGAACACTAAAACCAATTTTCAGACACTGCTTACCCAAAGAAACAAATCTCCTGAAAACAGCATGAGGTCACTTTGCTGGAATCACAAGTGTTGACTTGTGCTTTGAAACCCAATTGTAAATCAATTCATTTTCGTTCAAACAAAAAGGCACCTTATAATTTGTTAATAGACTCAGTATTTGTTCTAGTTAGACGGAATTTTAACACAAATATTTACATCATATAATTAAAATCTTAATTATTAGCTACGCAACATAAAACAGAATCAACAAACACATATAAAATATTTTGAACACATGGAACATGCATGGATGTTTACTTTATCTTAGTACATTGATTATTTTGATCATGATGGTCATGCTGATTTATTTGTACGGATTCTTAACTACACAGCTTATATTAAAATAACAACAACATTTTAATAAAATTAAAAAGCCTCAGTTGGTTTAATACTGTAGATATTGTTTTAAAATATCTTTTCGCAATTCTACATCACTTTTGTACCTTCCTAAAATATATCGGAGCTGCATCATTCTCCTCACATTTTGTTTGGAAGGAAAAGTTACTCGACTATTCAAAGAATAGTGGGCTTGGATGGTTTTTTAACTTAATTATTCTACTTTTTGAGGTGCTCGCTTTTTTATCAGGCACATGGTGTTAAATTTCAATCTCAGTTTTGTCGTTGAAAATTAAAGCAGAGGAGAGAGAAAAAAGCGGCGCATCATGATGCAGGAGAATTTTATCTCTATTTCCATGATGATATTTTGCAGAAACAAACAGAAAAGCAAGATCATCAGCACATACATTTGGATTTTTTGGAACTTTCAGAAGCATTATCCAGAGCTACTTTCTCTTCAGGTTTTAATTCTTTGCCGTTTTGATGGTTGATTGAGTCATTCTGTAGGATCTGAAATCAGAGTTATTCAAATGATTAAGACAATATGTTTTTTGGCGAACAATAATTTTGTAGGTAACCGACAAATTGAAGGTTTCATAGTTGAATTGGCTTTTGTATAAAAAGTTGATCATTATTCGATCTTTTGAAATTTTTGGTTTTAATAACCCGAGGTTTGGAAATTTGGATTTTATTTGTGGGGCTCAGAGGTTTGGTGGTGGGCTTAGCGGTTGGGACTCGCTCTTTCAAATTTTCTGCGTCCGCGGGTAGTTTTTAAATCAGTCGCCACTGACCAGGTCTGCCAGAAGCGGCAAGAAAACCTGACCTCTAACCATAACAAACGATTTCGCAAACGTTTTTGATGTATGTTTAAAAGAATTTGTTTCCTTCCTCCTTTTTTTTTGCAAAAAAACTTTAAATCAACTGAGATCTTCCTCGAGAGAAGCTGAAGTAGGTACGCGCATTTCCGACAGCCCCTTCTTGCGATAGTACGAGGTTGGCAGTACGGCAGAAAGGGATTTTCAGACAGCCAATGGGAGCCTCTGATCGGACCGGAAAGTCACTGACCCATTGACGTATAATACAATCTAGACCGCGCATTACGAAATTCAAGCGAGACGATAGGCAACCCAGCAACACACAGCAAGTGTACCGGCGAGACAATGATGGAATTCGTGGAAATGCCAGTCTTGCCAGTGCCGTTGCCTGATACGGGTACACTTAGCTCGTATATCCGGCGGTATCAACTAGGCTGAAGGCGCGTCTTTACCCCCCTAGCTGTCTTACCTTCCCCGTCTAAAGTCGGGCCCAATGCGCGGTCTAGATTGTATTATACGTCAATGCACTGACCGCGCTCTGGCGCTAGGCTAAGCCAATGGCTAAGCATATCCATGTAAACAAACCCTTGAGTACTCTGTCGTGTCGTGTGTCCGGATGATCCTGCGGTTACTTAAATGCAGATTAAACGAAATCACAACTTGTGACAGCGAACTCTCGTTAGGTTTTTCATTTTATTGGTTTTTGGTCGTTGGTGTGTTTGTATTTGTAGTTGTTAGTTTGTGTCAGGTGCTTCAAAAATGTCCAAATCTCCACCGACTAGTGTTGCTGCTTCGCCGAAAGAGTTACAGGTCCAAAACCTTCAACCTAATCAGCCCCCATAACGCCTTCACTGAGTTTACGAGGTAAGATAAAATTGTTTATTCATAGAGTGTCTAGATGTGGATTGCAGATATTTCTGTCCACATACTTATTGAAGTCAAAGCTTCAACCTTAATTTAAGTTGAAGCTGCCACAGGGGGTTCATCAGGAATTTTGTCCTACATTCAATAGATTGGAAATGTCTTTTCAAACTAATATGCTACGTCATTCAATATGCCTCACTGCACTCTTCACCATGGGATTCCTGTGAAGTTGTATTCGACATTCTTTCATAGATTACCTACTTTTATCAAGAATGGTTAAGGATTATTAAGAGTAAATCCTCGTTAGACAGTCCAAGCGTTATCTATATTCGTAGCCTACTTATGTTGCTTTTAATCACTTGTCAACCTGGAGTAACTTTGTAAAAAAGCATGCCTATGTCAAGGTTCTTTGGACAAGCACAGAGGGTTACAATTCTCCAAGTTTCTCTACTTTGTTCTAGATCCCTTCGCAAGATTATTAGTTTATTTAGAAAAACAAGGTTGCAGTAAGGGTCAAGGAAAATCTGGAAACATCAGGGTGTAGAAAAGAACCTGGAAAGTTAGGGAATTTTACTCCGAGTTAGGGAAATTCTCAGGGCTGCAGCTCAACATCTAAAACTTTCATTGCGTGTTGGTACCGCATGTCAGTGTTGC
Source organism: Bemisia tabaci (assembly GCF_918797505.1). Classification (NCBI taxonomy): domain Eukaryota; kingdom Metazoa; phylum Arthropoda; class Insecta; order Hemiptera; family Aleyrodidae; genus Bemisia; species Bemisia tabaci. Next base: position 27,822,270 of record NC_092793.1, read on the forward strand.
CGAATTCTCAGAATTTGTCGCCAATAAGCATAAGTCGTGGATACAAAATCTACAATTTGTACACCGTATCTACTTTTGATTAGTTTTTTCTACCTTTTCTTCTAATCTCTCTTATTCAGGCACGGAATAATTTATTACAATATTTTCAGTTAGCATGTTGTCGCACCTATTCGGGTTATTTGCAAGTTCCGACTTGCACACAATTGCGATGCATCAATGTTTGTATTGCTTTTTATAAATTAACCTTTTCTTTTTCCTTTGTAAGAGTTCAAGGAAATGTCATCGAATTTCAGCGCCAGATTTTTCTGAAAAGTCAGGGTATGCATGTGGTAGAATTACATGATTGATTGTGATAAAAGAGCTATTAGAACTGGAGAAAGAAAAGAATAGACAAATGTCACATCAATCCGGGATTAGGCCAATGTCTTGGGGAGACCCAAGACAAACAACATAAACCATAAATTTAGGTTAAATGGTGCCATTCTCTGATGTGACATTTTTCTATTCTTCATTTCCCCACTTCTAATAATCAGTTATTGTCTACTTATTGAAATTCCATAAATTTCCTATGGCAACATCAATCTTCATGTGAAATACAAATTTGCTCTTATGTCATGTTCGATTTTTGAATTCCATATTTATAAATATATAAAATATGTATAATAGTTTATAATTTATAAAAAGCTATTTTGATTGCAATTTATCGCTATGAGATCGCTATTTTTTGTTATCTTCATTGCCCAATTTTTTAATTTTTAATAGCTACTCAGGTAATTGCTATTTATCACTATCAAATTCCTATCTTTGAAAACTCTGCTACGTGGGAAAGAAATATAATTTTTGAAGATTGCAAGGCAATTTGAACGATTCAGGAGTTGAAAAAGTTGTATCACGCTTTTTCAACATGTGTCCAGGGACGAGTGACTTTCGTTGTAGGTAGGTAATCTTTGTGTCTTTATTGACCAGCGTAGCGAAACGGCCAGTAACTTTTATTCGATTTTTCCCGCAGGATATTTTTTGATATTGACCTTAAGATAACTCGCTGAATCTAAAATGTATGTAGCGCAGCCCCGCCGCCTTCCCTCGCGCTCATTAATCTGAATAATGGAGACTGGAGTGAAAAATCAAGTTCGCCTTCAACTCGATAGATGCAATTTGAGCGGCCTAGGAGTTGAAATAGTTATATCACGCATTTTAGCTCAGCGTGATTTTCGAGGAACGAGTGACTTTCCGTCGTAGGTGTGTGTGGTTTAATGACCTTCGCAGCGAAACGTTTAGTCCAGTAACTTTTACTCGATTCTCCCCGCAGAAAAATATTCTGATATTAACATCGAGAAGTTGAAATTTAGCACAGCTCTCGCGTTCATGTCTGAATAATTGTAAACGAGAGTGCGATATCAAGTTCGCCTTCAACTCGACGCATACAATTTGAGTGGCTCAGGAGTTTATTTAGTTCCATCACGAATTTTAGCTGAGCGTGTCACCCAGAGACGAGTATTGACTTTCGTTGTAATCTTCGTGTTTTCAATGACCATCGCAGCCAGTGGCGTGGTGTGCTTTGCGATATATCGATCGATCTGCCATTTAAAGTTAGGGAAAACGATCGATGATCAGGGTGTTCGCAACGAACACCTTAATAATCGATCTTGTACCACAGCTTCAAATAGGGAAATATCATTAGCGGAACGGCCTGTAACTTTTACTCAATTCTTCCCGCAGAAAATGTGTTGATACTGACATCCAGAAGGGTTGCTAAAACTAGAATGTGCCCTCGCGCGCTCATACTAAACTTAAATCTGATTAATTGAAACGGGATTAGTAGTAAAAATCAAGTTCGCCTTCAACTCGGTGGATGCAATTTGATCGGCTCAGGAGTTGAAATAGTTGTATCACGCATTTTAGTTCAGCGCGATGTCCGAGGGATGATAGTGACTTTCATTGTAAGTATACTTTTAGTGGTTTAATGACCTTCGCAGCGAAACGTCCAGTCCAGTAACTTTACTCGATTCTTCCCGCAGAAAAAAATTTTGTTATAAACATTGAAATAAGTTGCAAGAGTTGGAATTCAGCACCATTTCCGCCAGCTTTCGCGTTCTGTATTCGGGCTGTTTGTAAGTTTCAACTTCACACACAATAATTGCGGTGCTTCAAAGTTTGCATTTCAGCTTGTAATCAACCTTTTTCTTCTTTCTCTCTATGAAGTTAGGGAAAAGTCAGGGAATTATAGCGCCAGTGGTCAGGGAAAAGTCAGGTGATTTTGAAATTTTAATTAAATTTTCAAACCTGGTCAGGTTTTCTTGAGTCTTTCTTTGGCCACCAAAAAAACTACTCGCTGACGTGATAAAGAAGTGGTGTGTGACAAATTACGCAGCTTGTGCGCTGAGGAAAGGATTTCAGACATTTTTATCGTGCCCAACGTGGTTTTCATGCGATTTTACCGGAAAAAAGTCAAATCGCTTGGCTGTATTTCTCGCATGTTGTGATCCCATTCTCATTTTTATAACCATAAATAATGAAAAATAAAAGTTTACAAATTTTGCTGAATGAGCTCAATCAGAAGCAGCCCCAGTCTTCGAGTACCGAACAATTAGATTTCCTCTGAATCTAGGCAATAAACTCTGACGACGTCGGCCGTGGTTTTTTTCTTGGAGGTCGCTCTCTATGCGAGGGTCGCCAAAAAAGTAAGGTTCCCTACCCTCTATTTTCCAAATGAAAAGAGATAAACCAAATCGGTACATAGCACATATCAGGCATACTCTCAGCCTTAAAACAAGTTCAAGTTTTTGAAAATCGGTCCAGAAAGTCGCGAGAAAACTCAATTTTACGGAGTGCCCACCTGCTCTGGAGTCAGGTTACGCGATGCGCGGAGAATCGATCATTTCAGATTAGGGTTATTGCCGCTAAGCATCACATCAAAAAGGAATTTAAAAGTTTTTAATGAGTAGACCTTACGTCACTTTTTGACATAGTCTCTATCCCTGTTTTGAAATTTTTGGTAACAATATAGCAGCCTCTTGACGTTTTAGCGTAGAAGCTCTTGTCTTGGCACTGAAACCAGTCGTTAATAACGCTCCGCACTCCTGAATCAGTTGCTTTGCACTGGAAAATTTTCTCCAATCTTTCATATTCTCTCAATTTAGCCTCGTGTGGCTGTCATTTGTGGGTGACCTGGAAAACTTCCTCGGTGGGAAGCGGTATATTTCCAACTGATTCGGAAGGACGGAGCGCTGTCAATTAGGTACTGGTTTCGGTTTCAGGGATTCAGGGTGGGCTCTCAAACGGCTCTTGGCAATACCTCTCTGATACCAAAAGCGTATAGTTTTCTCACTTAAAATATTAAAAACATCGATGTTATCTTTCGACAAATCGTTTATTTCTCGCAAAGATCGATTCTGTGAGTTAAAATTCGCAGGTATGAAGCTAAAGTTTTATGCAAGTTCTGAATCTTGCGTAGGCGCAAAGAGCTACCCCCCTCCCTTCCTCCTCGACGATTTTTTAGTTTTCCAACCAACTATTTAATTCTTATTCATCCTTCTTAAGTCTGTTCTATGAGACAGTATAACAACACTCACCTTCGTGACTAGACTTTTGGCTGCCTCTTCTATGTTTATATTGTCTTTGGCTGATGTCTCAAACCAGCCTGCAAACTTGTGCTCCTTACAAAATTCGTCCATCTTGGCTGCATTGCTACCCTGACCATCCTTGATTTGATCACACTGAAAGAAAAGGAAAGACAATTAATATGAATGCGCGCGCCTCCAGTGCTGCTTGATCTGTTATTTTTTTTTTTTTTTTTTTGCACAGTTTTATTCATTCGTAATCTTCTACGTAGGAAGGTAGATATGCGATGATGAGAAAGTGAAATACTTAGATTTCTACTTCATAGGATTCCGTCTCTTAATGCACGAATTCCCAGATTTTCAATTTAAACAAAACATACTTAAGTTCCTCTCAGGTCGCTCGTAGTCTGCTAGTTGGATTACATTTTGCAATGAGGAGCCACTATTTCTGGCTCATTTTAGAAACAACATACATACCATTGGTTTCCCTATGCAGATATGTGCTTTTGAAAGAGCCAGAGATAGTGGTTCCTTATTGCAAAATGTAATCCAGTTGAGAAGTCGACTTACGATCCCACTTTTGCTCCCCCATTTGAGACTTGTGGTGGGCGTTTTCTAAAGGTGATGTGGCGTACCTATATTTTCAACGAGTATGAAGTCTGAATCCGGACGCAACGTACGTTAAACTTGGCTGCCATACTGGAAAGGGGGAATCGAGGTACGCCTAAAAACCTGTCCATATTAATTACGAAAAAATATGCGTTTTTTAAAGAAAATGTCCTAGGATAGAAACTGCTTAAAACAAAATTCTAAAATAAAATCTCATCAGACCCTTAAAAATTTATAATCTTGACTTCATCCGTAAATTTTCCGAATTTTGCCCCCAAAATGAAAAATTTCACCAGGAAACCATTCAGTATGCGAAGATATTGAGTAGGTACTTACTTTATTTGCTAACAGAATACACGGTATTGGATTTCCATCTGGTAGCATGACTTTGGAATCTAAATCTTGTTTCCACTTTACCACGGCTTCAAATGTGGCTACCCTGCACACATCAAAAACGATAAACGCACCGACTGCTTCTTTGTAGTACACTCGTGTCATGTTTCCAAATCTTTCTTGACCTAAAATATTTAAAAATCAGATAATTAGCTGCCCCACTAGCCAAAATTCGATGTGTAATACCCATCAAAATAGTATTCTGTTAAGTGTCCTTTTTCCGATATTTAATACCATAAAATATAGGCGTAAGAATAGGTGTAATCTAAGCTTGTATGCAAGATAGTCTCACCTCTTAAAGTCGTTGCAACACGAGAGCGAATAAATGAGGTCAATAAGTACTTTTGTAGTTTTTTACAAATCTCCCATAATACATATGAAGCGCATATTATGTGCCTGCAGAATGCAATCTTTTTGAGGAGCTCCAAAGTATCCCACTTTTAAAACCGTAAACATTATTTGTACCCATTGAAATTGTGAGAAAAATATTCTTTTCGCGCCATTGCATTGCCTTCGTGATTCTTACCATTGTAATTGAGGCACTGGATGCGAAAAGGACACTTCTCGATTAACTGTGTTTCAGAATCTCTGTTGCTAATTGGAAGTATTTCTACCAAACGGAACTAAGCGCCATAGGGGGAGGAAGATAGATGGGGGCTTGGATTGGCGGCAGAAACGGGCGTCGGGCTCGTTCCGTCCTATACCCGCAATGCTTTTCCATGGAGCTTAGTTACGTTTGACAGAACGCGCTATCCGGCATTCTAAATTCCTCAAAAGGAACTCAAATTGGCGCTTAGTTCCGTTCGACATAAATACGTCCAATTAATCCTTTGGAGAGGAATTAAATGTGTGATTTTTCCAGAATTCTTTCCGTAGAAAATTGTAGAATCATAAGGAATATTCGGTAAAATTTTTAATGAAATGGATGGATTCACTCTCCTTACGATGAATGAATGCAACCGAGAAGTGCGCTCCTGCACTATATTTTGACTTTTAAAAATATTTATAATATTCACATTAAAAAATAGAAACAAACAAACGATTGTGCGATGTGCGCACACCTCAGCGAGATTTGCAAAGTTTACCTGCGATATCCCAAAGTTGGAGCCTAATAATAGTTTGAGGGTCATAGTTGAGTATCTTCAGTGCGAAGTCAACACCGATCGTGGCTCGATAGTGTTGCGAAAAGAACTGGTGCACATATCGTTTGATTATTGATGTTTTGCCAGTTCCTAACTCTCCTATTACTAAAATCTTGAATAAAAGTTCTCGTTTGTCCAGTGATCCAGCCTGCAACAGAAACATAATAATGACATTAAGAATTGAAGTAAATGAGCCTCAAAGATAAGGTACCCTGTAAAAGGCGGGAGTAGTTTGCGTACCGGGGAGGACCAGGGTGGTGCGGTATAGACTATGTTCGTCATGAAGGAAAAGGTCTCCCTGTCATTTTTAGCAGGGAGATTCTAGAGTCCCTTTATACTGAGAGTCAAGACAACACCTTTCATGGAGTCAAAACGGGATAAAGATTATCAGAAATTGAACGTTTTTCGTAATCTTTGATCGGCCATTCTAAATTCCTTCTCCATTCCTTCTCTCATTCCGTTTGTTCCTTGTCGAACCCGAAATTCCTGGTCCATTCCAGATTATAATATTTGCAATTGGTGAAAATGTAATCTTTATTCCCGTTTGTGACACTGTGAAGGCCTAAATCCGGTTAACCAATCAGAAATGGATTCGCATTGTCTTGACTCTCAGTATAAAGGGACTCTAATTCTAACTCGAGGTAATGGCAACTCCGGCACGCGTCCAACGGGGGTGAGCAGACAGTGGTATCAGTTGACCGAGACATCGCACTCTAATGTTTTGTGTAACATAATCACTGTTTTTGACGGATCTCAGGTTGGAGAGGGGGGAGGGGGATAATTAACCGCGCGTAAGTCGCAACTTGAGGGTATTGAATATCCCGCGCTGCGTACAGTGGACCTCCAACGACATGCATGGTCAGAGCGCGGTTTGCAATGTAGAGCGAGCGGGTGGAAGCGACTGCCCAAGCGGAAACCATGCATCGAAACGATACATCGGCGATGCATCGGGATGAGTCACCGAACGCGATCGCGTGCCGTGATTTTATGACCGCATTGAAGAGGTGAATTTTTGCGATCGAATGGTACGATTGATCCCAATGCACGGTGAATATTGTACACGGAGAAAAAAAACTCCGTGCGTGGGACCCGAAGTTTAGGTCGTATGGATCTCTGAAGTTTTCGGATTGAGCATCTGAACACTTCAGGTCCAGCTGCTGAGGTTTGGATCACGCATCTGAAACTTCAGTTCTTACATCTGAAGTACTTCGGTTTTCACATCCGAAAAACTTCGGTTCTCACATCCGAAAACTCTGAAGTACTTCAGATGTAAGAACTGAAGTTTCAGATGTGTGATCCGAACCTCGACAGCTAGACCTAAAGTGTTCAGATTATCAGTCCGAAAACTTCAGAGATCCATATGACCTGGACTTCGGGTCCCACGCACGAGGTTTTTTCTCCGTGTAACCAATCAGAGCAGAGGCAGGCTAGGTGAGACGAGATTCGTAAAATACCATGAAACATAGGATATTTTGATTCGCGGAGAATAAGTGCGGGAAAGAATTTGGCGTCCAATCTGGAACTAAATTATATCTACCGATTGGGTCAGTATTCATTCATATTAATGCACCCTATTAAAACAGGATTATTTTCAGGTGCGGCAGAGAATTAATGAGGGCCGTTCTACCGTGCTAAGGAAAAACGCCGTATGCGCCTTCAGGCGTTGCCAAATTCTCTTAGACAAATCAGTAATTTTCAGGAAAATTTGTAAATATTTTCCTTTCGATTTTTCAGATAATTTTTTATAAAGTACCTGGAATTTCAGGGGAAAATATTCATAACTTTCCTAAAAAGTAAACATTTTATCGGAGGAAATTTGGCAACTCTCGAATGTTCATACGGCGCTCTTCCCTAGCACGGCAGCGTTGCCCCCGGTTGCATCAATACATAACCGCCGCGCCGTCTGCGAGTAAGTAAATTTAATTTTGAGGCTCGGAATTACTTTTGCACTGGAACCCCTCTAAGTACAGCGGTCTTATTTGAGTTCGGAACATCCGATTAGTCCCTTCCAGACACTCAAACTGGAGTGTCAGTCTGGGGGTATGTAGCTGTTGAACCTCAAAGGCCCGCGAGCTGATGACTTTTGAGCAACAACTCCGAATCAACTCTCACCGGACGCTGTGCTTGACTGTGACTTGAGCAATCGTGACATCTGAGAGTGATACCACTATTCGGCCACGTAGGAGCTCGGGTTGCCTACACTGAAAACTGAAGGCAAGCCGACAGTGAGGTAAAGTCACCGCTCCACGCTACCTTCAGGAATTATTTCTGTTTTTTTCCTCGAGCAATCGTGATATCTGAGAGTGATACGACTATTCGGCTACGCGAGAGCTCTTGTTGCCTATACTTAAAACCGAGGGTAAACTAACCCTGAACTACCGTCAGATCCAAGACGTTTTTCCAGGTTATTTCTGATGCTAAGCGATTCCCTGATAACGATTTCCCTGATTCGCAATTTTTCAGGTAGACAGACGCCCTGATATTTCTCGTTGTCATATCTTACGTTTGAAGATCTTTAAAAATCAGTCAGGACCTTCGGAATCTGTCTTCGTAGTATTCCCTACCCTCAGCCATTTGGTTTTTTATCTAAGTACTTTGTCGGTATGTTGGAGTTTTTTAGCCAACGTGCGTTAATAATTCAGCATAAAGCTGAGAATCTCAATACAGAGGGAAGAAGCTCACATGAGCACAATTTTCCCTCAAAGAGATATGCTGTTGGGTGCAACACTAGTTACGACCTTTCAGCACCAAACGGCATATCTCTTTGAGGAAAAATTGTGCTCGTATGAGCTTTTTCCCTCCGTATTGAGATTTTCAGCATTATGCTGAATTTTTCACGCAGGATGGCTGAGAAAACTCCAACATACCGTCTTACGACCCGTGCGTCCACCGTAATCAGTTTGTGTAAGTACTTTGTATTTATTTCTGATGTAAGCTTCATTACTTTCTTAGTTTCTTATATGTATAAAGCCCCGCTCTGAATCCTGAATTTGGATTTTTTATAACCCTTATGCATTTATGATACAAAATGATCATTTGCGAAATTCGTGCTTTTTTCTTAATAATTTTTTCGAGGAGCAATCATTATTGGTTTTACCCCTAGAAAAGTTTGTGAAATGGCAACAATGGCTCAATTTTATTTATCGACTCAGGGCTCTAGTTCCGGTTCCTTTTGGGCGGTCGCATATCCATGTGAAACTGCAAAAACGCGTATCTTGTTTGCGGTGGCTCAAACTCTCCACTCCGATTTTATCTCATCAAAGGAGGACAAACCAACGCTATTGCTTGAAATGTTTACTGAATATTCTTTACAAATGAGAAGGAAATTCAGGGTAGTTTTCAAGAATCGGCGTAAAGCCTTTTCCGTTGAAAAAATAAATAATGAAAAATAAATTTGCAGTGTCGCAAACTGAGATACGCGTTCCTGCAGTTTGAATTTCACCATCGGCAGGGTTGCCGTAGTCAGGGAATACCAGGAAACCCGAGAAATGTCAGGGAATTTTGAAAAGTCAGGGAAACTCTGAAAATTTCAGGGATAATCACGAAAGTGTTGGGAAATTTTTTTTTTTAATTGACCTCTATTAGCTTTCTAGAGTGGATTTGACGTTTAGAACAACACATTTTGCCTGGAAACTTTCAAATCGTGTGTTTTAGGCTGTGTTGCATATCTTTAATTTTCAGGGAATTTTACCAAAAAGTGTCAAGAAAATCAGGGAATTTCATTTTCTAAATTTTGTGGCAACCCTGCATCGGCATTGTCGTCGTGCTCTGCTGTGCTGAGGAAGAACGCTATATGAACATTCAAGAGTTGCCAAATTTTCCCAAATCAAACAAGTATATTTGAAAAGAGTATATATTTTCCCTTGAAAGTTTCAGATATTTTAGATTTAATTGTGAAAAAAATTTCTGAAAAATTTGAGAAAAAATTTTCAGAATTTTCCCAATGAATTCGTTTTTTTTACAAGAAATTTTTTATAAAAACTGCAAATGTTGAAGTTTATTTCATCACCCGTCAAATTTCAATAGGTCTCTCTCGAGGAAAATTTCAAAGGGGAAACCAATACAACCAATTTTAAAACCTCAACTTTTCGTATAAATGGAGTTGAACGCTTTTAAAGTTTCCAAATTTTGTCCGACCTCTTTCATTGACTCGATCCACCGTGCGGCAGTGCTGTCACCCGGACTTACCAATGCTTTCTCAAAGATGGACCGCATTGATTAAAGGCCGAGGCAGTGGCCGAGGGCCAGCGGAGGCCCTCCCGGAGCATTTCGAGACCAACGGTTTCAAGAGCAGGTCCAGGGCCACTTATTGGAGGGCAGTGGGAGACGGAGGGATTCATTCAAGGGAACAGTTAGACAAAGGTGGTTATATAAGCGACGAGTTACGTGACATCGCATTCCTGGTGCCTGCTCGCCGCAGGTCCACGCGCGGAATCGCACAGTTCAACGGAGAATGTCGTGGGCACAAAGCGAGGTATCAAGTTCGTTGATGCGATGTACGTTCGATATTTACGTTATTGGTTCGAATTCAAGGTTGATTTACGAATGAATCACGCGAAACACTATCTTTGAACCAATTTTCTTGAACTATAACACGGCAAACCCCTCCTTGGCTCGCATAAATATGTGATGCTGTTTAAAATCAGTATGAAGGAGTTTGGGGGATTTAGGATTGGGTTGGGGGGTTTGGAGGTCCCCGTGTTGGTCTTAACTTAAATTAATTGGAAGTATTAGATCATTCCTGCATTTTAGGAGATGAAAACGGCAGAAAAGGAAATTGGACTTCATTTTGCAATTAGGAATTATAATTTTTGGCTCATCCGAAAAAACACTTATGTGCGTAGGGAAACTAATGGTACATACGTTGTGTTGAAACTGAACCAGAACTTATATGTACTAATCGCAGAATTTAGTCCGCAATTTTGCTCATTAGGTATAGGTACTTGGTTTTGGCCGGACTCGATTAATGACACTTATCGTGTTCCACTTTTCTTAGACCAATTACTTACGCGCTTATAAGTTCGTTAATTATTCTAAAAATAAGATTGAATGAACATATCGCAACGTCCATGGGTCAGTTGCTGCGCTTATCACAGAATCGTGTTCTGCTGTTTTAAGTGTATAGATTAGGAAAAACTAGTCTGCTCTAGTCAAATGCCAAACTACAATTCATTGAGAGATGTAAAATGTTTGAAGTTTCGTGAAATTTTTACTTTCCTGAAGAGTGATTTTCCATGTTTCTAGGGGTTTTCAGGGGCTACGTTAGGTACACAATGCAACCCGCAACAATTATCCGAGAATGTGTCAATGAACTTTGAAGACTCATAATATTTTTTTTTTCTTCAAAATTTCAAAATCAAGAGTTTACGTACTCTCTCTTTCCGTTTCATGGCGTGCTGATTTTGAGTCCATTGCATAAGTTTTAAAACATTTTATGCTGAGTTTCGTGACCCATCAATATGAATGGCATTATGGCTTGGAAGAAGGGAAAAGGCCAACATTTTTGTTTTCTTTCCCCAACATTAAAAAACTTTCGAAAAGGGGGAATTTTCAATGGCGCAAAGATCAATACCATTGCATCAAGAGGGATATTATAGCCAACAAGAGAAAATCCTATAAGATACCGGAAAAAACACAGAATGAGTAAAACCCACCTACTCAAACTTCAAAAATTTGCCATTTACATAAAATATATATTTCTGATCGCAATTTTGCCAGCTTGTAAGTGATGAAAGATTCTAGAAATGAATGACTTTATAGAATGGAATTTTATAAAAAGACGCATGAAGCTGCAGAAAAGTCTTGCAGTTGACGTAAATCACTCACATTATGTAAGTATATGAGGACTTATCTGTAACAATAGTGGATGTGAAAAATTACCTTTTCGACACACATCCAAAAAACTGTTTTGGCATCGAGAAAATTTTGAGAAAATACTCGAGATGTGATCTTCGAGATCTGTACATTATGCCAGAGCCAAACATATTAAATTTTTGTGTGAACAGAACGTTTTTTTAACGTGTTTCGAAAAGGTAATTTTTCACATCCGCTATTGTTATAGATAAGTCCTCATATGCTCGTAAAGTGTGAAATAAAACTTCGTAAATTTTAGCGTTAGAAAATTACTGATCAAAAACACAGCTGGCGTCAAACATAAAAATATAACTAAAAATTTGACCGGAAAGTGGTAAAAACTAGGACAAGTTAAAAAATAAATCTGAAGATGCGACGAAAAATTATCCGTAGTTTGCTTAAGTGGGTAGTTCAAGTTTGAACGATTCCTTCTGAGGTGTAAATCACCATTACAAGACAGTATTGTGTGATTTCAAACAAGCTGCAATATTGCTTCAGACGTTGCTAAGGCAAGCTAATAGCCCTGGCCACTCAAAGCTTGTCAAGCGAGATAAATGTGTGTTTTTCGAATAGATAACTATTCGCACTCCGCGGTGAGTCTGTTGCCTACACGGGTAAATTGAAGGCGAGCTTTGAGCACACGATCTTTGCCAATTTGTTTACGTATTGTTCGTTGGTTCTGTCAAAGTCTATGGAGCAAGACAAATGTGTTTTTCGAATAAAGAGTTGGAGAAAAATGATTCATAACTTGCCTAGGCTGTCAGTTCAAGTTAGAATGATTCACTCCTTAAATGTAGGTTATCAGTTAGATATATTATTGCTTGATTTCAAATAAATGCCTCGAGCTGAAATGACCTCAGAAATTGGTAAAGGAGTGAAAAATTAGCAGCGGTGTTTAATCAAAGATTGTAGAATGAAATGAACGTGTGTTTTTCGATTGGATAACTATTCGCTCTCTGCGGTAAGTTTGTTGCCAGTGTTGCCTATGCGCGGAAATGGAAGGCGAGCTTAAAGCATACGATCTCTGCCAATAAGTTTACGCATTGTTCGTTGGTTCTGTCAAAGTCTGTGGAGCAGTATTTTTTTAATACATGACGATTTGCGATATCTGCTAATAGGTTTATACAATGTTCGTCGGTTTTTCAAAGTTAATGTAGCGAGATAAATTTAGGTGTTTTTAAGAGTTTACTTTTCGTGCGTTTCAGTAGATTTGTTACTTTTTCGAGAAAATTGACGGCGACGTGGAACTTTAAATGCACGATGTATTTATAAAAAATTAGAAGTGTTGAACTCCTCTTGCATGGCACGGGTTGATCAGGCACTTTTTTTGATGAAGATCTCAGGCAGAGATTTTGATGATGTAATGATTCACCCATTCTAACATTGGAATAGGAAATCCAAGTTCGCTTCAAAAGTCCTCATATTCTGTACTCAAAAATGAACGACATTCAACGATCAAAGCGAGACAAAATAAAAAGTGTCGTTCTTAGAGGCTTTTTTGGACTACTTTTGACCTTAAATTGATGTGGAGTTCATTTATCTGAAAGCTAATTACACCATTCGAGAGGCAGTAAAAAATGCGAGAGTTCGGTCTGATAACGCATAGTGAGCAGAGTTGCCGTCTTCTGAAATCCGCTCATATTGATGAGTGTATACTTCGCGTTTATGACCGTGTCGTCAAGTTTGATCAAGTTTTTCCTTTCGAGTTCAGTTCTTCATTTAGTTCGAAATGGAAAAAATAATCCAGGAAGATTATCCCATCGAAATCGGTGTAAACCAAAAAAAATGGTGCCTTCACAAGTCTTTTCTGATGGACTGCAACAGATTTGCTAACCTTGACTATGGGTCTCCACATAAGAAAAAAAACCTTATGCAAAAACGGCCAAATCCCCCGCAGCTCTGACCCCTTTCATTTTTTAGTATGCTATTCTACTATAAAAAGAAGCCCATTTTCTGATAGTTTCCAAGTCCCACAAAAATTTACCCGCCTGATTGCAGCGTTGCCAAGTCGTCTCATTAAAAATTGGAAAAATTTGAACTTGGGCAAACCGCAGGTCAATAACTTAATTGGTTCAGAAGTTATCGAATTTTTAAGGTGGCAACTTAGCAACGCTCCCATCGCCCGGGAAAATTTTTGTAGGACTGGAAATTATTAGAAATCGGGATTCTAGCTATGATAGAATATCACACTAAAAAATGGAAGCAATCTGAGCTACGGCGTAATGTTCACATTCCTCTTTAGACGGGAAAAGAGTGAAGGACATTTATGTTGGCTGCATTTGGGTGCGAATTTGGTCGTTTAACGCAGAAAACTCTCGTCAGGAAAAGTAAGAAAAATTCGTGAATTCAACGGAATCGTTGAGATGCATTCCGATGTTTTTATGGTTGTAAATTAACAAACCTTTTTCCAAGCATGCACGTGCTTTTAAGCAAATTACATTTTCCAAAAACGTAGAATTTTCTGGGAAAACTTAGATTTTCTGGAGAAACTCGGATTCTCCCGGAAAACTCAAATTTTTCGTAAAGTCCTTACGCTTTGGGGAAAAGTGGATGGTATTCCTGATTTAGAGCCAATAATCTATTAATTACCAACAATGATCCTTCTTTACATTTCGGCTGTAGACTTGTGACAATTCTTACTAATTTCTAATTTCTTTTTTTAATATCGAGAAAACATTGATTTTACTGAAGTGGTATTTTAATTTGAACTTTAAAATATTTCGAAACGGGGGAATTGAACTCTCCAAGAAAATTATCATGTAAATATATTTCAAGGAAACTAGTTTTTCTGCGTACGAGGCAATTGATCAAAACAAATAAAAAAAAGGCAGTTAGGTCCTCTGCAGAGTTTGCAGTGTTGAAACCGGTTGCAAGTTCATAAACAAGGGGAGTGAGAAAGTAAAAATAACTCGAATCTTCAACGCGTGATGATTTTCCGGACAAATTTCACCAACCACCTGATACATTTTGAAAATTGTTTTCCATTTGTTTTCAGGCACTCTCGAGCTATAGGCATGCCTTACACGACGTGAGGGGCAGCGGGGTGTTTTCCATAGGGGACTGGATATCCTCTCTCGCTCTCCCTGAAGAAGGTAATGCTTAACTTTTTATTTTAGCTTGATTTTTTCCGAACACAAGTATGCATATTTTTGGTCTGGAGAAGGGGGGGGGGGGGTCGGGGGCCAAATTATTCCCTGAAAAGATTGTGACATCTTGTCCCTTTTTCCCCCCTTGCCTCTTTTATCTGAGACCCTGGGAATGTTCCATGATGCCACAAGCATGAACTTAAGCGTCAAAATTGGAGATTTCAATCACGTACAAACAAACAAACAAAGCAACTTTTCACAGTGATGTAACCTTTATGTAACTTTTTTCCTTTTTTGGACCCCTCCCCTCCTCCATGTCAAGTCCCCTCTCCTCTTGCGCTCATTCAAAGGGTTGCCAGGTGGTGCTGGACACTCTAAGCACTCAACGCCAATTGAGGGTGGCCCCCGAGATAAAACGACTTTCCCGAGGGCGCACCACGCACCGAGAGGAAGCGAAACCCATGCCAATAATTCAACAAAAGTTCTTTACCTTGGCTCCATTCTGTCCAGGACTGGTGGGCTTATCCTCGAACTTTGCAGCCTCTGGGCTGGAATCCCTTTTCGCACTGACCGGTGCCGTGATGGATAGGATCTGCTCTTTGATGTTGGGCGTTTTGGGGGCTTGGGCGGGGGTGGCGGGAGATTTTGGCGGGGTGGCCGCCGTTTTCTCGGGCGCGACAGGGGTGGGGGTGCGATTCTCGGCGGCGAGCATTTGCTCGCTAAGGGTGGTCGAACTCTGACTGAACGAGACGTCGGGGCTGGACTTTTCCGCGTCGAGGAACTCGGTCTCCGTTTCGATCTCCTCCACACTGGGCGGCAAGGAGGTCGCTGACGAATGGTCCGACAGGGCCGACAGGGTCACGTTACTCCTCGCGTCCGAATAGTCGTCCTCGGTCGTCGTTACGCTGTCCGGCGGCGAAGGGACCGGGTTCTTGGGCGGGGACGGCGCGTCCTTGTCCTTCTTCCCCAGTTTGCCCAACTTCCCCAGGCTGAGCTTGCGACCGATCGATCCCTTCCGCTTACCCTTATCGTCGAGGGTCTCCGTGGAACTCGACACCTCCTCCGCGCCTTTGGACAGCTTCCCCTTTTTCAACTTCTTCTTGCTCGCGTCCAAATCCTCGCTCTCACTATCCGACTTCTTCTTCGACTTCCCTTTCAGCCCGAGCGAACTCCGGAACGACGAACTGAGTTTCTGTTTGCCCGACCCGGACGCAGTCGACTTGACTGACTTGGCGGATCCCGGCGATGAACCGGCCGAATTCACCGTATCCGTGCTCCTGTTCATCCTGGCGACACTTAACACGACACTATTAACCGCACTCGGGGTGGTTTTTCAACGTATCGCGGCACTTTGGGGGGATGTGGGGGGGATTTAACGGGAAGACGTGTGTGGATCGGTGCGATGACTGTTGGTGAGCCGCGCGGCACTGTGCGTTTGAGGGCAGGAATCCGAGTGTTATGTAACGACGGTAGGGACTCTGAGCTTATGTAACGCTCCGGACGCGGCCGAGTGCATCTCACGAGTATCCGCGACGGCCGTTCCGTGCCTTGCTGCTCCTGCCCCGCCACCAAGATACAAAGTCACTGGCTTTATCAATGGAGCCCACTCCTGAGTAGTCGATCCACGCTCCGCTTCTCAAGAGCACCTTCCTCCGCTGCTCCGCTGTTAGAGGTTGAAGACTGTTTTGGAGTTTGTTTTCGACTCCTCGCTCCGCTCCTCTGGACCCCGCAGCGCTGATTGGTCGCAGGGGGTGGGCTATTCTTCTCACGCGGGACGCGGGCGGTGGGGAGAGAAGAGGGTTTAAATATTTCCGCGGCTCCCCGGCGCCACGAGTGTTTCCTCGAAATTGTGCTACAGGCGTGAGTAATGCGACTTATCGCGAATCGAAGTACCCTGGTAACGGCCACCGGCAACCAATATTTCTTGAAAAATCTCTAAAAAATTTTAAGGATTTTTTAATCTTTAAGGAATCCTTTTTGATTATTTTTTTAGGTAACATTTTCGTATTATGAAGTTTCGTAGGTAAATAATTTTTTGAAGAAGCCACTTTTTTTATAACAACTTTGCAAATATTGTAAGTGTTGAAAAACTCCGGTAGATTTTTCCGAGTTGTTTTTTAAAGATTTTTTTCTACTTAAATTTTACGTGTTCGTAAATTTTATTTAAAGAAATTCCCAAATTACATGTTCCTAAAATGTTGATTTTTCACAGTTCCCATTAAAACAGTTGTTAGGTTTAGGGAAAGTTTAATTTGAATTACTTTTTTAAATATTTTTTTTTGACAGTCGTTGCTACCTATAATCTTCACAGTCTTCATAATCATAATTATCATCTTCTTCTTCTTCTCCGCCTCTCCTTATTTTTCTTCATTGCAATCTTCTTCTTCTTCCCCAGAGAGTTTTATGGCTATTTGAGGTGTTTAACAGGGTTTGAAGGGTAATGGGGTATCAAGGGTAATAATCTAGGAGTATTAGGATGGCTCCAACAACTGGATTGCATTTTGAAAAAAGGAACCAAGAGCATTCCAACTTGCTAGGATAGTGCATCGTACATTCTTTAAAATGAAAGTATTGAAATCATGAAAAAATTCAAATTTAAAAAACGTAATTTTTGCCTTGAATTTATAGTATATCGGGAGCACAGATAAAACTCGTTTAGATGATCTGATTATATTTGCTAGGTTGAAAAAGTTGTACTGTCTTAGCGACATTGAAATGCTCTTGGCTCCTGTTCGCAAAATGCAATCCAATCATGATGTGTGATCCACACATGCGGAAAGATACCTTAATCGGATCGAGGAATCAGTGCAGGTCAAAGAAGAATACCTGTGTTCAGGCGTGGAATAGGAAAAGAAGAAGGGGTTAATGTAAAATGGCGAACAATAGGAATAGGATAAACTTAGAGAGAAAAATTAAGATGGCCTGATGAAGAGTCGCCTAAAATACGATCTCGGAGTAGCGCGACTCATTATAAGCGAGCGTCTACACGAGACTGAGCCTTCCTTTAAAATTTAAGGATGCCACAAACGGTGGAGTAGTGTGAAATATTTCACGTGAATTTGATCATTCCATAAAAAGTTATCTAAAATCGAAAGGTCGTAATAACTTCATTTTGATGACAGTTCTAAGGACCTAAGTTTAAAAAAAAATTTAGAGGTCTTCTCCAAATGGAGGTACCGGTACCCCATACGTTTGACCGAAGAACAGAGGATTTGAACTTGTATCTCTGTAGATTCTTTCCTCAGTGTCAGTAAATGATTACCGTGGTATGAATGAAGTGCCGTGAATGTATCAATAAGCTCATCAATTATTTATCATGACTTATTTTCTTTAATTTTTTAGAGATTAAAGTGTTTTTTTCCCAGTCCTTCAATTTTTTTCGCCTTTGCTTCATAGGAAGTCGTTATAGAACTCAAAGATTATTAAATATCCCATAAAACCTGCAATAACTTATGAACAGCTGAAGAAGACTAATCGATGAGTTTGTGTTTATGGTCAACATTACTGAGAAGTAATCAATTCAACCTCCCGTTTACGAAAAAACCCTAGTCGCAATGTTGGTCAAATCGCACGCCTTTAAAAAATGAATTTTATCCTTCGACAAACAACTTAGGCATGTTGGATTCCACAAAAAATATACGTATCACTCTGATCTACAGTTTATTCAAAGTCAAGAAAAAATTAGCGAACTGAGGAAGTAATGTCATTGTAAGTGTAAGCCACGCCGAAATCCACTTTTTTCTCAATTCGATTAAGTAGTCGTGGGTATTTTGACAAACGGAGTTTAAATCGACAAGCACAGAAATGCTAATTCCTCATTCATAAACTGAATTTGGATTTTTTTTGTCCAGCCTGTGTGGTATTTTAATGATATGTATTGTGACGCTGAAGTGCTTATCCTGGACAGTGTATAGGGGTACATTTTTCATTAAACGCAAATATTGACAAAAAATGAGCTTTGTTGGCTCATTTTTGTCAAAGTCATTTTTTACAGGGTGTTATGTAATGATGGACTGGGGCCTCGGTTCCCCATGTCAAACGATGGAGCGAATTGATGAGAGATGTCGAACATTATGTGAAAACCTAAAAAGCGTATATCTTCGTCGATATTCATGTGCCACTAGTTTTCTCGCAAAATTTTCATGTGGACGCACTCCTTAAAATGTCTGATGTGATGGAAAAAGTATCAACATTTGCAATTATAACAGAAAATTTCATGTCCAACCTCTCCCAACGGCTGTTCCACTGTGCGCCACGTCCATGGTTGAGGCCCGAACCCCTCCCCACTGTCCACTCCTCCACTTATTACGTAATTCTGACGTAGTCCTCCCTTTGCTCTGGTACTCTTTTCACAAATTTTCTTTGCCTGTGATAGATTAAGGGGAAGGGGGACTTGAGGCGAAAATTGGAAAACATGAAAGAAACAAGTTAATGTCTTATACATACACTGGAAGACAAACTGTATTTGGTTATCAAGGAATTATTATATAAATGTTTGGAATATTATATAAAAAAATACTTAAATTTGTCCGTTTTTTGCCCTTGAAATTATTCTATGGACGCTGTAATGATAGTGAAGGTCCGAGAAGTTTTTGGAAGAAAGTTCAGATTTAGAGGTGCCATCTATGGAAAGAAATATTTTACTCAAGGTTTATTTTTCCTCTATGATGTATTGCCCGCAATTACTCAACAGCAAAATAAAGAGCACTTCAGCTTTGGCCGATTCTTTGCACTCGGAACTATTTAAGGCGACATGTTATGACAATGAAATGAAAGTCAGATGATTATGAAAGGCTGTGTTTTTACCATTCTTATAGAGGAAAACTTTTACCCGGCACTTATCAAATCCCTCGTTGTTCGTAATTTAAAATGCCAGTTGCATCGGAAAAGTAAAAAATAACTCAATTTGACTGTTTTTTCCCTCTCGAAATTTCTAGATAACCTTTAATGACAGCGGAAGTCCGAAAATTCGTGGGAAGCAAGTTTGCACTTTTTAAATGTCGGAGTATACCTGATATCGGTTTTTTATTTCCCTGTCTTACAATGCCCACAATCCGTCGCTCTGTTAACGCAACGGCGTATCTCAATTTTCTCGTGAGCCCTGTTCTCCGTACATGGAAAAAGAAGAAGTGGGGTTTAAATCTCAACTTGGACATTTCCAGTTAATTGTGGTGGCATTCCAATAAACTAGGTCACCAACCTAGATATCACAGCATTACCCTAACTTGAGTTGCGGTACCACCAAAAATAATTGTCCTTATCATCCAACATGTTGGGGTAGTACCACAATTTTAGGGGACAACCCCTAACTCTTTTTTCCAGTGTATAATGGAGATGTTGCATGTGTGAGGAATTTGCGATTTGACTGTTGATTCTTATGTAAAAGTTCGCGAGAAACACGATGGTGCCATTGGTTTTCTCTGAAATCAACTCCCAAGCTCAAAAACAGCTCTCAAGTTGAGGCCAAAATGGAGGGAATATCCCACGCTATCCTGAGAGTCCACCTCTCTCATCAAGACAAACTCTCCATGCAAAGATAGGGAGCAAATACATTAGCAGTGATGCCGTGTTTCCAGTTTTAGAGTCCTCAAATAAAGTGGCAGCCCTGTCAATATATTTGCTCCCTATCTTTGCATGGAGAGTTTGTCTTGATGTAGAGGTGGACTCTCAGGATAGCGTGGGATATCCCCTCCATTTTGGCCTCAACTTGAGAGCTGTTTTTGAGCTTGGGAGTTGAGTTCAGAGAAAACCAGTGGCACCATCGTGTTTCTCGCGAACTTTTACATAAGAATCAACAGTCAAATCGCAAATTCCTCCCACATGCAACATCTCCATTGCTTTCCGCGTCACCTGTTAAAATAGAGGTACGCCCTTACACCAGAGAAGCGACGGATTAAGTGCTTAAAAGATGCCAATGAACCCGAACTTTTCCATTTTTTCATCCCCGGGGAAAATTTTTCAGTTTTTTTTAACGAGAATTACAAACTCCAAGTTAAATACATCTTTTAGGTAAGAAAATATCGCAGGACTCAATATATGTGTCTTAATGACACTGCGGGCACCCTAAAACTCGTATAGTCGCCGGAATCATCTTGACGTTCCTGTGTCTAGGCTCCCCATAAACAAAAAAGGAGGATGAGAGAGGTTTTAGTCATAAGGCAAGAGATTTTATGAGTCGTAAAATTACCATATTCCTCCCTTTTATTTTTCTCCGCACATTGTCAACCTTCTTTGCAGTTAAATCGTCTGAAAACAAGAACTTGCTTCATCTTGTCATACGCTTCGGAAGCACTACTTGCAGTTTCTTACTATCAGCGGAAAAAAGAACATGTTAAACCTGGTATATACCTAGAACCCCGTCAATAACGGTTTCACAACGCTGATGTAATTCATGTGTTTTGTCTCCATAACATGCTGCTTAAATTGTATTCCGCAGCGCAAAGACATTCAGGTACGTTACGATGATTCTGGCGTTTGTTTTACGTTTTCGGGCACCATAATTTAACTTAGAACGAAAATATAATGAGCCCTGTAATATTTTCTTACCTATAATGAATTAGTGCAAGAGTGAAAATGCTCCAACTCGGAAAAACGGAATTGTTCAGGGGACCTGAAACATTGTACATTAAGTGAAGAAGTCACTAAAAGAAAAAGCACCTATCTTCGCGTGAGAGACAAGCACGTAAGACGAGCTCTTAAAAATTCCCCTCAAAGTCTATTGGGAGAACCCTCTCATTTTCCCCCTCTCTCACCCCTCCCATGTAAGACACTGCTGCGACTTGACGCTGTCTGTCCTCATAAAATGTAGACTATTAGCAGGGCCGGATTAAGGGGGTGGCCACATGGGCCACGGCCCATGGCGGCAAATCTATAGGGGGCGGCTTTTGCGATTTTTTTAAATGTAGGTATTAAAAAAATCGAATTGAGAAAAAAAATTACAAACGAGAGAAGGCGACAAAATCTCTCATTTCCTGAGAGTATAGTAATTTCTAATTTTGTCGTCTTTCAGTGATACAAGAGAAAGCACCTTTAATTAGTCGAGTTAAGAGAGGAATCAAACACACAGTTTGGCCTCGAACGGCGCGACTTAGAGAGAAATGATGACGAGGACTTGAGATGAAAAGGAGAAGCCCTCGGCGCCACGGCGATCGGCATGTAACACATATTAGCGCCTACAAGACTGCACAAATACTTCACGCATTGCATCAAACACAGAGCGGTCATTGCGGTCAGCGTGAAACGGATAGCGCCTACAAGACTGCGTGAATACTTCACGCATTGCGGCAAACACAGTGCGTTCAGCAGCGGTCGTCGGCGTGAAACTCATAGCGCCTACAAGACTGTCTGAATACTTCACGCATTGCGCCAAACTCGGTGCGGTCTGCGCGGCGCAGCGGCGGAAGTTAAAATCATTAATCCACATTTCTGTTTGTTCTTTCATAATTTTTTCGTTCATTTCTTATGAAAGGAAGGTCTTGTCCACACAGAGATTGGTTTACGAAACTTAACTTTCGCGCAAAGTTCCGTGAACTTTTGCTAGTATTGTTGACAGGGCTTTCCCGAAAAATGTGTTCAACAGGAATAAACGCGTCTTATGCACCCCTCCATCGCTGGCACATTCATTGGATGGTTTTTATTGATGTTTCAAAACGAATGAGAAGGGGGCGGCAAAATACAGGCGGCCCATGGGCGGCAAGTAGATAAATTCGGCCCTGACTATTAGTGAATTTTTAAACTAAATAGAAGTATTATATTCACGAAACCAGACCGCACAGAAGTAAGGAAATTAAGAACTTTAATGTTGCCTTGCGTTATCCGAGGTATCTCAAGGGAATTTGGAAAAATTGAGTGCTCGAAACCTGACTTTTTACGTATGGTAAAGTAATCAGACATGTAAAAAATTGTGAAATCAGAGAATGTTGTTGGGGGAATGTTTTTAGCGATATTTTTGGAGTGTAGACAATTATCTTTTTAATACGTCCAAATCATTTGCGGACCCAGCTACTTCGAACGGGAAGGGGGGCATAAGGGCCCGAAGGGGGTCACACCCCCCCCCCCCCCTCAGAAAATTGTCGAAATTTCAAAAGCATCTGAATTGCAGTTTGAGTCAATTTCGTCATTAAAAATAACCAAATACAAGAGTCCTGCCTTCATCTTTCTTCCGTTCCTTCCTTCTCTATTTTTCTCCTCATTTTTTCGGGCGAACTAGGAGGGCGCACGCTGTCTTAGCCCCCCCCCCCCCCCTTGAATCCGCCTATGAACCAAATAAAATAACTTTTAACTTGTCTTAAATCTTCAGTCCAGGAGAGCGGTTCGAACTTGAGCGCGCGGACGGCCGAAAAGCTCGGCGCATGCGGCTGTTAAGGCGCTTGCCATGCCATGTGTTTTACGTCTGTTATCGTCCAATTTATAGTTATTTCTCCGTAGTTTTGGTCGTAAGCGTTTGATATGAGAATTGAAAACTTCATACAACCTATTATGACTCCTTAAATGAAAGTTGCCGGCGGCCAAAAGAGTGCATTTTCCAACTCACGCAATAACCTATTTTTCGATTAAGGTCGTATAAAATTAATGTAATGCTATTTAATTGGCGGTGCGCCTATTTAAAATAACTTTTACCCAATTTAAACCCAAAAATCGGCCTTTCGGTGCGGCATGTTCATTCCGCGAATGTCACAGACTCACTCCGACGCGTTGCATTAGATGAACGAACATTTTTAGAAATAACTAGAGCAGTTAGAGCACTAAACTTTAACGATAGAAAAATAAATCGATACAAAACTAAAATAACTGAAAAAAAAGACGACTAAGAACGATCCGAATATTCCAAAACTGATTTCAACTTCGCGAAGTTTCCATCCATGTAAAACCGTGATTAAAAAATCGGTTCACCGCATTAAACAGTAAACATCTTCCGTGGCTGACATATTTCTGACGACTGTCGCACTATAAAAAGTCTACGCCTGACTCCACTTGAAAACGATTGCCAGCGCGAGACGAAACGTGTCAATTTTACGTAAAATGAAAGACGGGAATTCACGTTCGATTCTACTTTTTGCCACCGGTGGCAGTCGATTTTAGTAAACAGTATTATTTTAGCTGCGATAAGAGAAAAGTTTCTTTTCCTACGCATTGAAGTAAGTTGGGAAATGAGTAATATCTCATCATGGTTTGATTAAATGCAGTGTCTCCAGCCTTGCCATTCTTGCTAGCTCATGAAAATTCGTCCACCATCTGATTTTGACTAAAGTATCCATGGTCCTAGAAGATTATGGTTATTGGTTCCGATTTTTGATTGATCACACTGAGACAAGGTTCAGAATTCTTGGAACTAGATTAATTTGTTGCCACTACTATATTCGTCTGAAGCCACAAAATACTATTTTTAAAAAAATTGATTAGGTAGTTTAGACAATCTTGACTGGCCCTCGCACCGTGGCAAAATGCTTGCTTTTTACAAAAAAGCATATCGACCGTGTAAGCCGGTAATCACATAACTCGTTTGCGGTGTCTGAAAATCTCTGCCTCTATGTTATTCTTTAAAGGAAAACAAATTGATATCATTCCTTGAAGTTTAAACAGAATTTTTTCGCGCCGAGAGGAAAAATCAAGGCAGTTTCAAAGAATTGCCATTGAGTAGTTTCCCGTTTAAAAAATATAAAAGTATGACAGAAAGTCTGCGACGTCGGCAAACCGAGTTATGTAATTGCCGACTTACACCGTCGATATCCTGTTCCTATATTAAGGTGAGATCTAACCAATTTTGAACCTACTTTCGAGTAAAATTTTACTGAAAATGACTCTAATTAATGTTAAAGCTGCACTAACTGGCTCTAAACTATTTTAACGACCTCTAAAATTGAGTCTCGTTTGATTCGATCCACGAATCAACTGACGCGACTTGTCTTCAATATTAAAATAGAATATTAGGTATTATTTTTAACAGTGAGGCCCGTAGGACTTTTCATTCTTGTCAGGACTACAAAAATGTGTCACAAAGAGCGGCTTGTTAAATCTACCAGACTTTTCCTCAAACTCACAATCAGATCGATGGTACTTACCAATACCAAATGGTTAACAATTTTGTGCATATGTTTTATCATTCGCGCTTTGTGGTATGTCTGTCGCTGATATGACCAAAAAGGCAAACTCAGGTGGACGATACCTACCTTCGAGTTAACATAACTTCGTTCATCGGTGTAACAAAAGGTTGCAAAGCCTGGAGCTGGAGCGATACAAATGTGTATACTGCGAGAGGATAACTATTCGCGCTCTTGAGTATGTTTATTGCCTACTCGGCGAAATTGAAGGCGGACTATAAGTGGACGATACCTGCTGATAGATTCTGTACACATTGTCCATTCGCTCTAGCTAAGTAAACGGAGGAAGACTCTTCGTTGCTCATCACTTGTTCTCTTATCTTTGTTCCGTAGGTGGCTTCAGGCACCTTGAACGAGGGGGCGTAGGGGGGCCCGGGGGGCATTTCCCCGAAAAATTTGTGAATTTTTAAAGCATCAAATATGCAGTTTTAGTCAATTTAGTCATAAATAATACATAATGTAAGCGTCTTTCCTTTTTTCCCCTCGTTCCGCCCTTCTTTCTTTCTCCTTTTTATAGGGCGAACGGGGAGGGGGGGGACGTCTCCCCGGATCCGTCTATACTTTTGTCCTCATCTCTCTTGTCCCTTGTCTCTTCTCATTTCAGCGCTTTCGTTGTGATGGCGCGTGGTGCAGTTGCTCCTCATGCTCGCACCATCCTAAATTCGGCCCTGGCAGCGATATCGCAGGATGGAATAAACGTTATCAAACGAAATTGCATGCGAAAAATGCATGAGTCTTCGAATGCTCACCAGATTCCGATCCCCGCCGCCAATGCCTGCGAACTACGAATAACTTTAAATATCGATAAAAATTTATCCGTAGACTGGTACCTCTTATTGATATGTCCATCTTTTGTCAACAAATTTATCTAGACGGGACTAAATTCCGAGAGAAATATTTATTGATGCGTGACAAGATGGTAGGATACTACTAGTTCCACACTATTCTTCGCGGAAATTAAGTTCGAAATATTCCAAAAAATGTCATTAGATTCAAGAATCTTAACACCAATGTGTATTAGTGGAAGACTGAAGGAGGAAAGTGTTGAGCATAGGAAAATGCATTGGAATATTGAGCTGGGGTCACGCGGAGAGATATTTATTGATTTGGCCCTTTAGACCTCATTAGCAGATCTCATTCATCACTGGACATTTTTGGAATTCTTTGGCCTTGATTTCCTCGCAGAATAGTTACTATTCTATGACCATGTTACTCACAGTTCGGGCCACAATTTTAGTGTTTTTCTTGTTTATTGATTTATTTACAATACTGTATAGCTATCCCCAGTCATGAAAATGCCATTTCCAACAATTTTCAATCCCAGAATCTGCATTTCCAACTTTTGCTGGAACGAAGGATATAATTACAACACAAAATGCTTCTTGGGAAGGCTTTGCTGGGGCGAATCATTGGAGCACTGCCCGTTACCCGAGGGCAAGTGGCCCAAGAGCCACCTCTCAATCAATAAGTGTTTATTGCATTACGTAACGCGTCGTAACGAACTGCCGCGTTTCATCTAATGCACTAACGACGACGCGTCACTCCTGCATGTTGCCGTTCTAACTGCAAGCAAGAATCGTTGCACTATAATCCAATTTTCCCGACTTTTCTCATTGTCAGACATAAACAAGGCAACTTTTGCATCCTTATTACTACTTTTTTTTCTAGGTTTTTATGCATGTGAAGTCCGTGTCGTGAAATTATGAGAAATGTTTTTATTCAACCCCAATAGCGCTTCGAAAAATAAGTCTGCTTCAAAAACGTTTCATTTCGAGCTTCAACGAACACAATGTGACAAATTTTAGGTAATAATTTTAAAAAATGTAAGCAGTTTTAGAAAGAAACTTTTGCATTTGTAGTTCTGGTCAGACTTCTTTTTAATTTTTTTTTTTGTTTTTGTTTGAAAAGTAAGAGGTACCAATATTTTATTTTAAAAAATCCCATTTCCAAGAACACTTTTTAGCGAAATAAATAAATACATTATGATAATATTTTCACGAACATTTCTCTCTAGAGATGTAATTCAATTTTTAAAAAAATGTCTGTAAACATTTTCATGTCCTTTAATGACTTTTTTTTTTCAAAATCATTAAAGTATGATTTTTAAACATGTTGTAAACGCATAGGTATAGGTCACCATAATTTTTTCTCTTAAACGTCTCAGAGTCGTTTTTAAAATATTTTAATTTCTCAAGGTTTTAAAGGGGCATCCGTGGAAAATGTCATTGTTTTCAGAGATGTTTTAAAAACATCCTCTAAGTGTAGCGTTATTATCCTATTAGGGAGGTTTCCTTCAAACGGAACGTTCGTTCCAAAGAAGCCTCGCCAAATCTTGAGTGGAGTTAGCTCAGCACGGCATCGTGGAGAACTATATCACGCGAGCAGATGAGAGAATGATGTAAATAAGGCAATTTTTCGCACGGCACCAACGGATTCCTCCAAAATCTTTCCCAACACATCGATAAAAGCAACGTAATTAAGTACAAGATACGAGCTATGTATGAACAGTTTTGCAAAGAGAAAAGGGAGTCCAATCTGACACCCCTGCAGCCTCAGTCATTTTATATTAATTTTTGCCTTCATAACTTCTGCTTTTTCGCAAAGGAAAAAGTTCAATGAAATCCAGTCAACTTTTGATCCCAAGATAGAGAATTACACCGAAAGTGATATTGAATCCGTAAACATAAT